>NC_091283.1:164859271-165167271 GCF_032444005.1 Ranitomeya imitator | reverse complement strand
ATACCTGTTCGAAACCCTTATGGGAAACTACATAATGTTCATTTATTCTTGAATTTATTTGGGCACACAAAAGGCATAGGTTTAAAAATCAAATTATGCTTGCAAGCAAATCTAGAGGAGGACTGGGTGTCCGATAAAATCATGTATTATTGGGCTGCTCATCTTCGGCATATCCCAGCGTGGTCTAATCTCAGATCATTTTCTAGATGGATGGAGGTTGAGAAACTTTTGATAGCCTCAGTACACCCCAACTCCTACCTTTGGGGACCTCTTCCAAAAAGTTAAATTCACACACGCTAGGCCCAATACCCTTTGCCAAAACAATTTGGGATCAATGCTCCAAAAAACTCCCACTAATATCAGAGCATTCTCCTTTGACTTCATTCCTATTTAATCCAGCGGTACTGGATAGTCTGAATAAGGCCGTTGTCACACTACAGCAAGATACGGCCGAGTCTCGCAGGTTAAAACCAAGCTCTGGCACCGGCACTCCGGAGCGGAGCGTGCAGCTCCATGTATTGCTATGTGGCCGCACGCTCGGCTCCTGAGTACCGGTGCCAGAGCTTGGTTTTAACCTGCGAGACTCGGCCATATCTCGCTGTGTGTGATCCCGGCCTAATAGTCAGACGAAGCCTTGATTTAACAAGCAACTTTTCTGCTTTGCAGATATAGTGGATCTGTACTCCAGAACCTCATTCGTTTTTAACACGTTATACACCAGGTATAATCTATCCGCTAACTCTCACTGGAGATACATGCAGATCAGACAATATATGCACTCCCTTTATTCCACCTGTAAAATCTCTTACCCGACATATTTTGAAAGATCGTGTAGAGCAGGTGTTTCAACCAAGGGCCTTATATCACATACAGTGGGGCAAAAAAGTATTTAGTCAGTCAGCAATAGTGCAAGTTCCACCACTTAAAAACATGAGAGGCGTCTGTAATTTACATCATAGGTAGACCTCAACTATGGGAGACAAACTGAGAAAAAAAAAAAAAACAGAAAATCAGTCTGTTTTTTTATCATTTTATTTGCATATTATGGTGGAAAATAAGTATTTGGTCAGAAACAAACAATCAAGATTTCTGGCTCTCACAGACCTGTAGCTTCTTCTTTAAGAGTCTCCTCTTTCCTCCACTCATTACCTGTAGTAATGGCACCTGTTTAAACTTGTTATCAGTATAAAAAGACACCTGTGCACACCCTCAAACAGTCTGACTCCAAACTCCACTATGGTGAAGACCAAAGAGCTGTCAAAGGACACCAGAAACAAAATTGTAGCCCTGCACCAGGCTGGGAAGACTGAATCTGCAATAGCCAACCAGCTTGGAGTGAAGAAATCAACAGTGGGAGCAATAATTAGAAAATGGAAGACATACAAGACCACTGATAATCTCCCTCGATCTGGGGCTCCACGCAAAATCCCACCCCGTGGGGTCAGAATGATCACAAGAACGGTGAGCAAAAATCCCAGAACCACGCGGGGGGACCTAGTGAATGAACTGCAGAGAGCTGGGACCAATGTAACAAGGCCTACCATAAGTAACACACTACGCCACCATGGACTCAGATCCTGCAGTGCCAGACGTGTCCCACTGCTTAAGCCAGTACATGTCCGGGCCTGTCTGAAGTTTGCTAGAGAGCATTTGGATGATCCAGAGGATTTTTGGGAGAATGTCCTATGGTCTGATGAAACCAAACTGGAACTGTTTGGTAGAAACACAACTTGTCGTGTTTGGAGGAAAAAGAATACTGAGTTGCATCCATCAAACACCATACCTACTGTAAAGCATGGTGGTGGAAACATCATGCTTTGGGGCTGTTTCTCTGCAAAGGGGCTAGGACGACTGATCCGGGTACATGAAAGAATGAATGGGGCCATGTATCGTGAGATTTTGAGTGCAAACCTCCTTCCATCAGCAAGGGCATTGAAGATGAAACGTGGCTGGGTCTTTCAACATGACAATGATCCAAAGCACACCGCCAGGGCAACGAAGGAGTGGCTTCGTAAGAAGCATTTCAAGGTCCTGGAGTGGCCTAGCCAGTCTCCAGATCTCAACCCTATAGAAAACCTTTGGAGGGAGTTGAAAGTCCGTGTTGCCAAGCGAAAAGCCAAAAACATCACTGCTCTAGAGGAGATCTGCATGGAGGAATGGGCCAACATACCAACAGTGTGTGGCAACCTTGTGAAGACTTACAGAAAACGTTTGACCTCTGTCATTGCCAACAAAGGATATATTACAAAGTATTGAGATGAAATTTTGTTTCTGACCAAATACTTATTTTCCACCATAATATGCAAATAAAATGTTAAAAAAACAGACAATGTGATTTTCTGAATTTTTTTTTCTCAGTTTGTCTCCCATAGTTGATGTCTACCTATGATGTAAATTACAGACGCCTCTCATCTTTTTAAGTGGTGGAACTTGCACTATTGCTGACTGACTAAATACTTTTTTGCCCCACTGTATTTACCAGATATTAATTAACCCCTTCATGACCCAGCCTATTTTGACCTTAATGACCTGGCCGTTTTTTGCAATTCTGACCAGTGTCCCTTTATGAGGTAATAACTCAGGAACGCTTCAACGGATCCTAGCGGTTCTGAGATTGTTTTTTCGTGACATATTGGGCTTCATGTTAGTGGTAAATTTAGGTCAATAAATTATGCGTTTATTTGTGATAAAAACGGAAATTTGGCGAAAATTTTGAAAATTTCGCAATTTTCACATTTTGAATTTTTATTCTGTTAAACCAGAGAGTTATGTGACACAAAATAGTTAATAAATAACATTTCCCACATGTCTACTTTACACCAGCACAATTTTGGAAACAAAATTTTTTTTTGCTAGGAAGTTATAAGAGTTAAAATTTGACCAGCGATTTCTCATTTTTACAACGAAATTTACAAAACCATTTTTTTTAGGGACCACCTCACATTTGAAGTCAGTTTGAGGGGTCTATATGGCTGAAAATACCCAAAAGTGACACCATTCTAAAAAATGCACCCCTCAAGGTGCTCAAAACCACATTCAAGAAGTTTTTTAACCCTTCAGGTGCTTCACAGCAGCAGAAGCAACATGGAAGGAAAAAATGAACATTTAACTTTTTAGTCACAAAAATTATCTTTTAGCAACATTTTTTTTATTTTCCCAATGGTACAAGGAGAAACTGAACCACGAAAGTTGTTGTCCAATTTGTCCTGAGTACGCTGATACCTCATATGTGGTGGTAAACCACTGTTTGGGCGCACGGCAGGGCTTGGAAGGGAAGGAGCGCCATTTGACTTTTTGAATGAAAAATTGGCTCCACTCTTTAGCGGACACCATGTCACGTTTGGAGAGCCCCCGTGTGCCTAAAAATTGGAGCTCCCCCACACGTGACCCCATTTTGGAAACTAGACGCCCCAAGGAACTTATCTAGATGCATAGTGAGAACTTTGAACCCCCGGGGGCTTCACAAATTGATCCGTAAAAATGAAAAAGTACTTTTTTTTCACAAAAAAATTCTTTTAGCCTCAATTTTTTTCATTTTCACATGGGTAACAGGATAAAATGGATCCTAAAATTTGTTGGGCAATTTCTCATGAGTACGCCGATACCTCACATGTGGGGGTAAACCACTGTTTGGGCACATGGTAAGGTTCGGAAGGGAAGGAGCGCCATTTGACTTTTTGAATGAAAAATTATCTCCATCGTTAGCGGACACCATGTCGTGTTTGGAGAGCCCCCGTGTGCCTAAACATTGGAGCTCCCCCACAAATGACCCCATTTTGGAAACTAGACCCCCCAAGGAACTTATCTAGATGCATATTGAGCACTTTAAACCCTCAGGTGCTTCACAAATTGATCTGTAAAAATGAAAAAGTACTTTTTTTTCACAAAAAAATTCTTTTCGCCTCAGTTTTTCATTTTCACATGGGCAATAGGATAAAATGAATCCTAAAATTTGTTGGGCAATTTCTCCCGAGTACGCCGATACCTCATATGTGGGGGTAAACCACTGTTTGGGCACACGGCAGGGCTCGGAAGGGAAGGCGCGCCATTTGACTTTTTGAATGGAAAATTAGCTCCAATTGTTAGCGGACACCATGTCGCGTTTAGAGAGCCCCTGTGTGCCTATGCATTGGAGTTCCCCCACAAGTGACCCCATTTTGGAAACTAGACCCCCCAAGGAACTTATCTAGATGCATATTGAGCACTTTAAACCCCCAGGTGCTTCACAGAAGTTTATAATGCAGAGCCATGAAAATAAAAAATAATTTTTCTTTCCTCAAAAATGATTTTTAGCCTGGAATTTCCTATTTTGCCAAGGGTAATAGGAGAAATTGGACCGCAAATGTTGTTGTCCAGTTTGTCCTGAGTACGCTGATACCCCATATGTGGGGGTAAACCACTGTTTGGGCGCACGGCAGGGCTCGGAAGGGAAGGCACGCCAATTGGCTTTTTAAATGGAAAATTAGCTCCAATCATTAGCGGACACCATGTCACGTTTGGAGAGCCCCTGTGTGCCTAAACATTGGAGATCCCCCACATATGACCCCATTTTGGAAACTAGACCCCTAAAGGAACTAATCTAGATGTGTGGTGAGGACTTTGAACTTCCAAGTGCTTCACAGAAGTTTATAACGCAGAGCCATGAAAATAAAATAAAAATTTTATTTTCTCTAAAATGATTTTTTAGCCTGCAATTTATTATTTTCCCAAGGGTAAAAGGAGAAATTTGACCCCAAAAGTTGTTGTACAGTTTCTCCTGAGTACGCTGATACCCCATATGTGGGGGTAAACCACAGTTTGGGCACATGTCGGGGCTCGGAAGTCAAGTAGTGACATTTTGAAATGCAGACTTTGATGGAATGCTCTGCGGGCGTTACGTTGCGTTTGCAGAGCCCCTGATGTGGCTAAACAGTAGAAACCCCCCACAAGTGACCCCATTTTAGAAACTAGACCCCGAAAGGAACTTATCTAGATGTGAGGTGAGCACTTTGAACCCCCAAGTGCTTCACAGAAGTTTATAACACAGAGCAGTGAAAATAATAAATACGTTTTCTTTCCTCAAAAATAATTTTTTAGCCCAGAATTTTTTATTTTCCCAAGGGTTACAGGAGAAATTGGACCCCAAAAGTTGTTGTCCAGTTTCTCCTGAGTACGCTGATACCCCATATGTGGGGGTAAACCACTGTTTGGGCACACGTCGGGGCTCAGAAGGGAAGTAGTGACTTTTGAAATGCAGACTTTGATGGAATGGTCTGCGGGCGTCACGTTGCGTTTGCAGAGCCCCTGGTGTGCCTAAACAGTAGAAACCCCCCACAAGTGACCCCATTTTGGAAACTAGACCCCCCCAAGGAACTTATCTAGATATGTGGTGAGCACTTTGAACCCCCAAGTGCTTCACAGACGTTTACAACGCAGAGCCGTGAAAATAAAAAATCATTTTTCTTTCCTCAAAAATGATGTTTTAGCAAGCAATTTTTTATTTTCTCAAGGGTAACAGGAGAAATTGGACCCCAGTAATTGTTGCCCAGTTTGTCCTGAGTACGCTGATACCCCATATGTGGGGGTAAACCACTGTTTGGGCACATGTCGGGGCTCGGAAGTCAAGTAGTGACGTTTTGAAATGCAGACTTTGATGGAATGGTCTGCGGGCGTCACGTTGCGTTTGCAGAGCCCCTGGTGTGCCTAAACAGTAGAAACCCCCCACAAGTGACCCCATTTTGGAAACTAGACCCCCCAAGGAACTTATCTAGATATGTGGTGAGCACTTTGAACCCCCAAGTGCTTCACAGACGTTTACAACGCAGAGCCGTGAAAATAAAAAATCATTTTTCTTTCCTCAAAAATGATGTTTTAGCAAGCAATTTTTTATTTTCTCAAGGGTAACAGGAGAAATTGGACCCCAGTAATTGTTGCCCAGTTTGTCCTGAGTACACTGATACCCCATATGTGGGGGTAAACCACTGTTTGGGCACACGTCGGGGCTCGGAAGGGAAGGAGCACCATTTGACTTTTTGAATAAAAGATTGGCTGGAATCAATGGTGGCGCCATGTTGCGTTTGGAGACCCCCTGATGTGCCTAAACAGTGGAAACCCCTCAATTCTAACGCCAACACACCCCTAACCCTTATCCCAACTGTAGCCGTAACCCTAACCACAACCCTAACCGCAACACACCCCTAACCACAACCCTAACCCCAACACACCCCTAACCCTAACCACAACCCTAATTCCAACCCAACCCTAACCCTAAGGCTATGTACCCACGTTGCGGATTCGTGTGAGATTTTTCCGCACCATTTTTGAAAAATCCGCGGGTAAAAGGCACTGCGTTTTACCTGCGGATTTACTGCGGATTTCACCTGCGGATTCCTATTGAGGAATAGGTGTTAAACGCTGCGGAATCCGCACAAAGAATTGACATGCTGCGGAAAATACAACGCAGCGTTTCCGTGCGGTATTTTCCGCACCATGGGCACAGCGGATTTGGTTTTCCATAGGTTTACATGGTACTGTAAACCTGATGGAACACTGCTGCGAATCCGCAGCCAAATCCGCACCGTGTGCACATAGCCTAATTCTAAAGGTATGTGCACACGCTTCGGAAAACGCTGCGGATCCGCAGCAGTTTCCCATGAGTTTACATTTCAATGTAAACCTATGGGAAACAAAAATCGCTGTACACATGCTGCGGAAAAACTGCACGGAAACGCAGCGGTTTACATTCCGCAGCATGTCACTTCTTTCTGCGGATTCCACAGCGGTTTTACAACTGCTCCAATAGAAAATCGCAGTTGTAAAACCGCAGTGAAATGCGCAGAAAAACCGCGGTAAATCTGCCATAAATCCGCAGCGGTTTAGCACTGCGGATTTATCAAATCCGCTGCGGAAAAATCCGCAGAGGACCAGAATACGTGTGCACATACCGAAACCCTAACCCTACCCCTAACCCTACCCCTAACCCTAACCCTACCCCTAACCCTACCCCTACCCCTAACCCTACCCCTAACCCTACCCCTAACCCTACCCCTACCCCTAACCCTACCCCTAACCCTACCCCTAACCCTAACCCTACCCCTAGTTCTAACTCCAACCTTAGTGAAAAAAAAAAAAAATTCTTTATTTTATTATTGTCCCTATCTATGGGGGACAAATGGGGGGGGTCATTTACTGTTTTTTTATTTTGACCACTGTGATAGATTATATCACAGTGATCAAAATTCACATTGGAACGAATCTGCCGGCCGGCAGATTCGGCGGGCGCACTGCGCATGCGCCCGCCATTTTGGAACATGGCGGCGCTCGGGGAAGAAGACGGACGGGACCCCGCCAGGATCGGTAAGTATAAGGGGGGGAGATCAGGGCACAGGGGGGGGAGATCAGGGCACGGGGGGGCGTCGGAGCACGGGGGGGGAGGGATCGGAGCATGGGGGAGAGTGATCGGTGTGCGGGCGGGTGGATCGGTGTGCAGGGGGGGTGGATCGGTGTGCAGGGGGGGTGGTTCGGAGCACGGGGGGGGATCGGAGTGCGGGGGGGTTTGATTGGAGCACGGGGGGGTGTGATTGGAGCACGGGGGGAGCGGGCAGGAGGACGGGGGAGCGGAGCACAGGACGGAGGGGAGCGGGCCACAGATCGGGGGGCTGGGGGGGCGATCGGTGGGGTGGGGTGGGGGCACATTAGTATTTCCAGCCATGGCCGATGATATTGCAGCATCGGCCATGGCTGGATTGTAATATTTCACCATTTTTTTAGGTGAAATATTACAAATCGCTCTGATTGGCTGTTGAAAGTGAAACTGCCAATCAGAGCGATCGTAGCCACGAGGGGGTGAAGCCACCCCCCCTGGGCTAAACTACCACTCCCCCTGTCCCTGCAGATCGGGTGAAATGGGAGTTAACCCTTTCACCCGGCCTGCAGGGACGCGATCTTTCTGTGACACAGCATATGCGTCACAGGTCGGATTGGCACCGACTTTCATGACGCATACGCTGTGTCACAGGTCGGGAAGGGGTTAATCCTTATCCAGATGAGCACCCCAGATATGCTTATATGAGTAAATGGAAAGGGTTTTTGGGGAGAACCTCTTCCACTTGGCATTTGGCAGGAGATCTGGAAAAACAGTCAAAACTTCTACATGTTACACTTACCGGGAAAACCAGTATAAACTACTCAAGTTCTGGTATCAGGCTCCTTCCTTTCTGCATAAACTTAAAGGGAAGGTGCCACCAGTTTTTTTGTAGTTTGTTTTTTTGTGAAATTAAGCTTAAAATAGTAAATAAAATGTATTAATGCACTGTTTGCAAACATTTCTATATGAAAATTATATATTTTCTTACAAATATATATATTGATCACTAGGGGGAGCATTTTCCGTTTTAGACCTTAAGCAGCTATAGTAACATTTACCAGCTTTACTCTTTGCTGGAAAATTGGGGCAGTAACTGCTGACATCACCATTTCCCTCCCCTTTTGGGTGGTTTAATATCCCTGGGGCAGAACGAAGAGCAGCATCACAGGGCCGAGCCATTTTGTGTGTGATTGCCCTATGATCTGCTATCACCAGCAGTTACTGCATCAGAAACACAGCTACAGAGTTTACAAAAAAGCAGAACACAGTGGGCTCAGCAGCATGGTGGACTCGAGGAAAAGTGAAGACGTGGTGTTTATGTATGGAGCAGCATTATCTGAGCAGAGCTGTCTGTGACTCATCCCTCAGTAAGATAAGAAGGAGGAGATCCAGGTCTGCAGAGAATGGCCAGGCATTGTGGAGGGAGGGGAGATATACATTGTATGGCTGAGAGAGGCAGGCTGTGAATGCAGCTTACTGGAGATCACAGGGTATGTGTGTGAGGAGGCGGAGACAGAGCAGGAGAAGCACACAGGGCAGTGTGTGAGGAGCAGAGGATGTGTGCCCAGGACGTGCAGTGCAGTGCAGTGCCTGGAGTACAGAGGAGCATGGAGATAAATCACCCGCACTCCCCATCCTCCTGTTCCAGTGAGTGCTTCTCTCCTGCGATAGAAAGTAAGTGGAGCTCAGCAGATAGCACTGGGCTATTATAAAATGGCGGCCAGTCACACCTACAGCAGTGAGTTGTGCAGCCTACAGAGGTGTGCCCAGCTCACTGCTAAAGCAGCTACAATGTTAGAGATAAGAGATAATAGACCGGCGCTGACCCTACGTCCATGGGGTGCCGTAAAATGACACTGATAGTGCCGTGAACTGCTGTGAAACCAAGATGTCAGCCCCCGTTGCATTCTTTAAACTCATATTACACACGTAATCTGTTTCACATGCATTTAACCCCTTCCCGACCCATGACGCCACGTAGGCATCATGAAAGTCGGTGCCAATCCGACCCATGACGCCTATGTGGCGTCATGGAAAGATCGTGTCCCTGCAGATCGGGTGAAAGGGTTAACTCCAATTTCACCCGATCTGCAGGGACAGGGGGAGTGGTAGTACAGCCCAGGGGGGGGTGGCTTCAACCCCCCATGGCTACGATCGCTCTGATTGGCATTTTCACTTTCAACAGCCAATCAGAGCGATTTGTAATATTTCACCTATTAAAACTGGTGAAATATTACAATCCAGCCATGGCTGATGCTGCAATATCAGCCATGGCTGGAAACACTGGTCTGCACCGATCTCCCCCCCAGTCCCCCGATCAGTCCTGTACACAGCTCCGCTCCCATCCGTCCTCCTGTCCGCTCCCCCCGTGCTCCAATCCCACCCCTGTGCTCCAATCCACCCCCCCCCCCCACCCCCGGTGCTCCAATCCAACCCCCCGGGTGCTCCAATCCACCCCCCCCTCCCCCGCGCTCCGATCCACCCCCCCATGCTCCCCCTCCCACCCCATCATACTTACTGAGCCTCCCGGGGTCCGTCTGTCTTCTCCATGGGCGCCGCCATCTTCCAAAATGGCGGGCGCATGCGCAGTGCGCCCGCTGAATCTGCCGGACGGCAGATTAGTTTCAAGTGCATTTTGATCACTGTGATAAAACCTATCACAGTGATCAAAATAAAAAAAATACTAAATACCCCCCACCCCCTTTGTCACCCCCATAGGTAGGGACAATAATAAAATAAAGAATTTTTTTTTTTCTTCCACTAAGGTTGGGGTAAGAACTAGGGTTAGGGTTAGGGTTTCGGTATGTGCACACGTATTCTGGTCCTCTGCGGATTTTTCCGCAGCGGATTTGTTAAATCCGCAGTGCTAAACCGCTGCGGATTTACCGCGTTTTTTTGCGCATTTCGCTGCGGTTTTACAACTGCAGTTTACTATTGGAGCAGTTGTAAAACCGTTGCGGAATCTGCAGAAAGAAGTGACATGCTGCAGAATGTAAACCGCTGCGTTTCCGTGCAGTTTTTCCGCAGCATGTGTACAGCGATTTTTGTTTCCCATAGGTTTACATTGAACTGTTAACTCATGGGAAACTGCTGCGGATCTGCAGCGTTTTCCGCAGCGTGTGCACATACCGTATATACTCGAGTATAAGCCGACCCCCCTAATTTTGCCACAAAAAACTGGGAAAACTTATTGACTCGAGTATAAGCCTAGGGTGGAAAATGCAGCAGCTACCGGTGAATTTCAAAAATAAAAATAGATGCTCCATACCGTTCATTATGGCCCCATAGCTGTGCCACATAGTGCTCTGCACCGTTCATTCTTGCCCCATAGATGTACCATAGAAAGCTGTGCCATATAGTGCTCTGCACCGTTCATTCTTGCCCCATAGCTGTGCCATAGAAAGCTGTGCCATATAGTGCTCTGCACCGTTCATTATTTCCCCATAGATGTACCATAGAAAGCTGTGCCATATAGTGCTCTGCACCGTTCATTCTTGCCCTATAACTGTGCCATATAGTGCTCTGCACCGTTCATTCTTGCCCCATAGCTGTGCCATATAGTGCTCTGCGCCATTCATTATTGCCCCATAGATGTGCCATATAGTGCTCTGCGCCGTTCATTATTGCCCCATAGCTGTGCCATATAGTGCTCTGCACCGTTCATTATTGCCCCATAGCTGTGCTGTCATATAGTGCTCTGCACCATTCATTATTGCCCCATAGCTGTGCCATATAGTGCTCTGCACCGTTCATTATTGCCCCATAGCTGTGCCATATAGTGCTCTGCACCATTCATTATTGCCCCATAGCTGTGCCATATAGTGCTCTGCACCGTTCATTATTGCCCCATAGCTGTGCCATATAAAGCTGTGCCATTGCTGCTGCAATAAAAAAAAAAAAAAAGCCATACTCACCTCTCTTGCTTGCAGCTCCCGGCGTCTCTCCGCACTGACTGATCAGGCAGAGGGCGGCGCGCACACTATATGCATCATCGCGCCCTCTGACCTGCACAGTCAGAGCAAGAGGACGTGAAGACAGAGCGGCGCCCGGCGTGTGGAACGTGGACAGGTGAATATGTAATACTTACCTGCTCCCGGCGTCCCGCTCCCTCTGCCTGTCACACGGTCTTCGGTGCCGCAGCCTCTTCCTCTATCAGCGGTCACCGGCACCGCTGATTAGAGAAATGAATATGCGGCTTCACCCCTATGGGAGGTGGAGCCGCATATTCATTTCTCTAATCAGCGGTCCCACGTGACCGCTGAACAGGGGAAGAGCTGCAGCACCGAAGACCGTGTAACGGGCAGAGGGAGCGTCAGGACCGGCGGGACTAGGTGAGTATGCCTCAGACCTCTCTCCCCCTCACCCGCCAACCCTGCCGCCCACCGTGACTCGAGTATAAGCCGAGAGGGGCACTTTGAGCCCCAAATTTTGGGCTGAAAATCTCGGCTTATACTCGAGTATATACGGTACCTTTAGAATTAGGCTATGTGCACAGTGTGCGGATTTGGCTGCGGATCCGCAGCAGTGTTCCATCAGGTTTACAGTACCAAGTAAACCCATGGAAAACCAAATCCGCTGTGCCCATGGTGCGGAAAATACCGTGCGGAAACGCTGCGTTGTATTTTCCGCAGCATGTCAATTCTTTGTGCGGATTCCGCAGCGTTTTACACCTGTTCCTCAATAGGAATCCGCAGGTGAATTCCGCACAAAAAACACTGGAAAATCCGCGGTAAATCCGCAGGTAAAACGCAGTGCCTTTTACCTGCGGATTTTTCAAAAAAGGTGCGGAAAAATCTCACACGAATCCGCAACGTGGGCACATAGCCTTAGGGTTAGGGTTGGAATTAGGGTTGTGATTAGGGGTGTGATTAGGGTTATGGCTACAGTTGGGATTAGAGTTAGGGGTGTGTTGGGGTTAGTGTTGGAGGTAGAATTGAGGGGTTTCCACTGTTTAGGCACATCAGGGGTCTCCAAACGCAACATGGCGCCACCATTGATTCCAGCCAATCTTGTATTCAAAAAGTCAATTGGTGCTCCCTCACTTCCGAGCCCCGACGTGTGCCCAAACAGTGGTTTACCCCCCACATATGGGGTACCAGCATACTCAGGACAAACTGCGCAACAACTGTGAAGCACTTGTGGGTTCAAAGTGCTCACCACATATCTAGATAAGTTCCTTTGGGGGTCTAGTTTCCAAAATGGGGTCATTTGTAGGGGATCTGCAGTGTTTAGGCACACAGGGGCTCTCCAAACGCGACATGGTGTCCGCTAATGATTGGAGATAATTTTCCATTTAAAAAGCCAAATGGCGTGCCTTCCCTTCCAAGCCCTGCCGTGCGCCCAAACAGTGGTTTACCCCCACATATGGGGTATCGGCGTACTCAGGACAAACTGGACAACAACATTTGGGGTCCAATTTCTCCTATTACCCTTGGCAAAATAGGAAATTCCAGGCTAAAAAATAATTTTTGAGGAAAGAAAAATTATTTTTTATTTTCATGGCTCTGCGTTATAAACTTCTGTGAAGCACCTGGGGGTTTAAAGTGCTCAATATGCATCTAGATAAGTATCTTGGGGGGTCTAGTTTCCAAAATGGGGTCACTTGTGGGGGAGCTCCAATGTTTAGGCACACAGGGGCTCTCCAAACGCGACATGGTGTCCGCTAACGATGGAGATAATTTTTCATTCAAAAAGTCAAATGGCGCTCCTTCCCTTCCAAGCCTTACCATGTGCCCAAACAGTGGTTTACCCCCACATGTGAGGTATCGGTGTACTCAGGACAAATTGGACAACAACTTTCGTGGTTGTTTCTCCTTTTACCATTGGGAAAATCTTTGTTGCTGAAAGATCATTTTTGTGACTAAAAAGTTAAATGTTCATTTTTTCCTTCCATGTTGCTTCTGCTGCTGTGAAGCACCTGAAGGGTTAATAAACTTCTTGAATGTGGTTTTGTGCACCTTGAGGGGTGCAGTTTTTAGAATGGTGTCACTTTTGGGTATTTTCAGCCATATAGACTCCTCAAACTGACTTCAAATGTGAGGTGGTCCCTAAAAAAAAAAATTGTTTTGTAAATTTTGTTGTAAAAATGAGAAATCACTGGTCAAATTTTAACCCTTATAACTTCCTAGCAAAAAAAAATTTTGTTTCCAAATCTGTGCTGATGTAAAGTATACATGTGGGAAATGTTATTTATTAACTATTTTGTGTCACATAACTCTCTGGTTTAACAGAATAAAAATTCAAAATGTGAAAATTGCGAAATTTTAAAAATTTTCGCCAAATTTCCGTTTTTATCACAAATAAACGCAGAATTTATTGACCTAAATTTACCGCTAACATGAAGCCCAATATGTCACGAAAAAACAATCTCAGAACCGCTAGGATCCGTTGAAGCGTTCCTGAGTTATTACCTCATAAAGGGACACTGGTCAGAATTGCAAAAACGGCCAGGTTATTAAGGTCAAAATAGGCTGGGTCATGAAGGGGTTAAAACTTGGTTATAGCAGCATGTTATGCTACATTACAGTGATTTATTAATGATCTACAAACGCGGTATCTTCCCTTTAACTCTGCCATACCTAGTTGTTGTTGAAGATGTGGGATTGCAGAAGATGACCTGCCCCATTTGTTTTGGTCATGCCCAAATATTCTAGTCTTCTGGGAATATGTCAAGTACCTGATTTGTAAAGTCATTGGCCGTCAGATCCCATTTGGTCCAAAATTTTATTTATTCAATGTATCACAATTTCAACTAGGTCATAAAGTCAAACAGCTTTTATTACATATAAGAATGGCTGCCAGATGCCTGATAGCCTGTAAGTGGAAGTCGATTCATCCCCCATCGAACACTGAACTCCAGTCGCGTATACAAGATATTCGAGGTATGGGATCTCTCAGATATGTTGAATAATACTATTGATCATTTCAATGCAGTATGGACTCATTGGGACACGTATTGGGTTCAGAGAGACTGCTAACAAATGCAGTGAAAATTATTTGCTATGGGTCATATAATAAGTATAATTTTACTTTCTCCCTCCCTCCTTCTGTCTCAGTGTCTTGGGTCAGTGTTTTTGTTTAAGCTACATATTCAGATGTAGACCTATTACATTGTTCCTACTCAATATTGTTGAATAATCTGTTTATTGTTAGACATTGCTTTCATTTTTGCTATCTTTAGAAATGCGTTCTTGTATTGAATTTTGATTTTCCTTACTTTTCTGTAATATGAACGACTGAGCTTAATAAAATTCAATTATAAAAAAGAAGCTCTCAGAGGAAGAGAAACAAATCATCATTAGGCTGGAAAAAAAGTGAAAATCCATCAGAGAGATAGCAGAAATGTTAGGAGTGGCCAAATGAAGGTTGGTACATTCTGCAAAAAAAAAAAAAAACAAACAACAAAAAAAAAAAAGTGCACTGGTGAGCTTGGAAACTCAAAAAGGCCTGGCCATCCATGGAAGAAAACAGTGGTGGATGATCGCAGAATCCTTTCCAATGTGAAGAAAAACCCCTTCCCAACATCCACTCAATTGAAGAACACTAAAGGGAGTAGGTGTTTCAGTATCTAAATCTACCATAAAGAGAAGACTTCATGAGTAGTGTTGAGCATTCCGATACCGCAAGTATCGGGTATCGGCCGATATTTGCGGTATCGGAATTCCGATACCGAATTCCGATACTTCCCGCGTATCGGATACCGGAATCGGAAGTTCCCAGAATTCAAACTGAACGCAGCAGCCAATGAGGAATGATTGGAAGTGTGGGCACATCCTGTTTAGCATGGTGGGCATGTAAGTACTGGCAAGGCTTGGATTGGCTGCTGAAATGATGTCACTCTGCACTATAAAAAACGCTGCCGCCATTTTGCGCTCACTCTGCTGTGATTTCAGTTAGGGACAGGACGCTGTGTTCTAACTGAGGGCCAGTCGAGCTAGCTAATTGCTTTATTTTCCTTTCCAAAGGCTAATTTAGCAAAACGCTGTGTGTTCTTCACTGTTCACCTTGCTCTTGCCTTGCAGCGCTGTTTTAACAGCGTTCTGCAAGGTCTCTGTGTGTGTGTGTGTGTGCAGCTCACTCTGTAGTCTGTGTGCAGCCATATACCCGGTTGTATTCAGCTCAGGGGGGGTTCACACTGCCTCACACAGTTGTCCTTTTTTGCTCTTAGTGCAGCCTGCTGCACATTTTTTCTCAAATTTCCTATTAGTGTTTTTCCACCAGTCTCCAGCTCTATTGTGGAAAAACACTACATAGGATAACCTAGAGGGGGGTTTTTGGGCCTTGCAGCGCCGTTTACGGCTGTCTGCACGGTCTCCGTGTGAGCCCAGCTCGCCCTGTAGTCTGTGTGCAGACATAGCCGGTTGGATTCAGCTCAGGGTGCGTTACTGCCTCATACCTTGAAAAACAATTTCCTTTTTTTCAAATAGTGCAGCCAGTTTAAAATTTGAAAAAAAAAATTCCTATTAGTGTCTTTCCACTCGTATCCAGCTAAATAGTGGAAAAACACTATATAGGATAACCTAGAGGAGGGTTTTTTGGCCTTGCAGCGCCGTTTACGGCTGTCTGCACGGTCTCCGTGTGATTTAAACTAGCTCTGTAGCCCGATCTGCACCAAAAAAAAAGTTAAGTTCACCAAACACAACTTAACACTTGTGTAGGCCACATTTGAAAAATAATAAAGTTTAGTCCACAATTTACAACATTAGTGTTTCTTACACCTGTTAGGAGGAGCATTTCAGGAATAAGCACACTAAGGCCTTAGTACTTTTCTGCTTATCTTTATCTGTCAACCAAGATGAAGAGGGCAGGGAGTAAGGCACGTGGGCGCGGAGCAGGGAGAGGAGCAGGGAGAGGACGTGGTGATTCTGTGCCTGCTGCGGGCGCCGGTGACTCGTCGTCACTCAGTTTCAGCAGGGAACAGTCCTTCATGCGCAGCTTTGTCAGAGAGCGCCGTGCACCGCTGCTACGTGAAGACCAAATTGAAGCCGTTGTCGGGTGGATGGCAGCTAACGCCTCGGCATCGACTTCAGTTAGTGCCACATCCTCTCAGGCACAGAGCACTGGAGAGCAGCCATCTGTCTCTTCACCACCTGCCAAATTGGCCAGGCAGTCAGAGAGCCCAGGACAGGAGCCGTCTCTACTTCTGTTCTCTGAATCTCTTGGCTTGGAAACAGGGGGCCAGCCAAGCAGCATTGGAGAAATGGAAGAAGAGGCAGTGTGCAGTGATGCCCAAAAGCTTTATCTCTCTGACTCTGAAGAGGCAGGTGGGCCAGTGCCTCCGGTGACCACAGCGCAGTACGCATCTGATGATGAAACTCAGGTGCCGCTTTCTGATGCGTACTGTGCTGCCGAGACTACCCAGGAGGAGCAGTTGGTGGCAGAGGGTAGTGGAGATGATGAGGTCCTTGACCCATCGTGGCGTGAGGAACAGGAAGGTGGTGGGAGCAGCTCTGAGGAAGAGCTTCCCCTTACGGGCCAAAGAGGGAGAGGGAGGGGGAAGACTGCGGAGCCTGTAGCCTCCACTTTGGCACCCGTTAGGAGCCTGTCTCTTTCCAAAGCCAAAAAGGGCGCTCCCAAGACTTGCAGTGCCTGGTCCTTTTTTGACACAGTTGCAGATGACATTTGTTTTGTCAAATGCAAGCTGTGTCATCAGAAAGTAAAAAGAGGTAAAAGTGTCAGCAACCTCAATACCACAAATATGTGGAAACATGTGCGGAACAGGCACGCGGTGGAGTTACAGAAACACAGTGAAGACGTAGGCCAACCAACAGCGGCAGCTACCACCTCTTCATCTCGTGTTGCCTCTTCCTCCACTGTTGTCCAGAGACCTAGTGTAATTCCACCCACAGCACCACCTTCCCAGTCATCCTCACACTCCCAGTCTACTCTACAGCCATCGGTAGTCCAGGCATGGGAGAAAAGGCGGGCATTCTCGGCCAACCACTCCCGAGCACAGGCTCTGAATGCAGGCATTGCCAAACTGTTGTCCCTGGAAATGCTCTCGTTCAGGCTGGTGGAGACTGACAGCTTCCGTGACTTGATGGCATTGGCAGTCCCACAGTACAAGGTGCCCAGCCGCTTTTACTTCAGCAGGCAGGCTGTCCCTGCCCTGCACAGGCACGTTGAGGCAAACATAAAACATGCGCTACTGAACGCCGTCAGTAGCAAGGTCCACCTCACCACCGATGCGTGGACCAGTCAGCATGGACAGGGGCGATATGTTTCCCTCACTGCCCATTGGGTTAATGTTGTTGAGCCAGGTACAGATCGTGCGAGTGGCGCAGGACGTGTCCTGCCCACTCCAAGGATTGCAGGAATCCAGTCTGTACGCATCGACTCCTCCTCTTACACCAGTTCCTCTGATTCCTCTCTGCAGGATCCGTCACAGTCCACCTCCACATGGACCCGTGAACGTTTACCTATGACCGACATGAGCACAGCCGTGGCCAAACGTCAGCAGGCCGTCTTGAAACTAGTTTCATTGGGGCATCGAAGCCACACAGCGCAGGAGCTCTGGAATGCCATCAAGCAGGAGAGCGATGTGTGGTTACTGCCAGCGAATCTCCAGCCAGGCATGGTAGTGTGTGACAATGGCCGAAATCTGGTGGCAGCTTTGGCCCTTGGCAACCTCACTCACATCCCATGTCTGGCACATGTGCTCAATTTGGTTGTGCAGAGTTTTCTGAGGGACTATCCGGATCTTGATGCCCTGCTGCACAAGGTCCGCCTAGAGTGTGCTCACTTGCGGCGTTCCAGCTTGGCCAGATCCCGCATTGCTGCTCTGCAGCGCCGATTCCGCCTTCCGGAACACCGCATCATATGTGACCTACCTACCCGGTGGAATTCCACGTTACATATGTTGGAGCGGTTGTGTGAGCAGCAGCAAGCAGTTATGGAGTACCAGCTGCATCAGGCGCAAAGAAGTCGCAGTCAGCGCCGATCAGACTTCACAACCACAGAGTGGGCCACTATGAAGGACGTCTGCCAGGTTTTGCGTCCTTTTGATTATTCCACGCGGATGGCAAGTGCAGATGATGCACTAGTCAGCATGACTGTCCCCCTTATCTGCCTGCTTCAGCAAACTTTGCAAGGGTTAAGGGATGATGTGGTGGAAGAGGTGGAGGATGAGGAGTCACCTTTTCCATCAGCTTCTGGAGAGTCAGCGCCACGTGGTTCCTCACAAAGGGGTACGCAGGGGCCAATTTGTGAGGAGGATGAGGAGGAGTCAATGGAGGAGGAAGAGCTCCGTCCAGAGGAGGGAGCGACACAATTGTCCAGTGGTCAGTGTGTACAGCGAGGGTGGGGTGATGACGAGCGGGCAGAGATCATGTCTCAAGCAGGGGACAGCGTTTCTGGGCCAGTTGGCACTCTGCAGCACATGGTGGATTTCATGCTGCAGTGCCTGAGAAACGACCGCCGCATCGACCACATTCTCAACATGCCTGATTATTGGGTGTTCACCCTCCTCGATCCTCGCTACCGGGACAACGTCCAAAACCTCATCCCTGCGTTGACCCGGGAGCGTAAATTGCGGGAGTACCACGACACACTGGTGAATTCCATCATCTTCTCCTGTCCAACTGAGAGGAGTGCTGCTAGTGCTTTACAAAGCAGCTCAGTGCGTCGAGGCAGTGGGGGAGGCTCTGCCCAAAGAGGGAGCAGAAGCAGTGCCTCTGCCCAAGGCAAGCCCAGTATGGCACAACTCTGGCACACTTTTGTGTGCCCGCCCCAAATGTCTACACCATCACCGGCGGCTCCAGTCAGCAGGAGGCAACGGTTCCGTCAGATGGTGACAGACTACATGGCTTGCCCTCTTACTGTACTCCCAGACGGCTCTTCCCCGTTCAAGTTTTGGGTCTCTAAGCTGGATACATGGCCAGAGCTAAGCCAGTATGCATTGGAGGTGCTGGCTTGCCCTGCGGCTAGTGTCTTATCGGAACGTGTCTTTAGTGCCGCAGGTGGTGTACTAACAGACCGTCGCATGCGACTATCCTCCGATAACGTTGACCGGCTTACTTTCCTGAAAATGAACCAGGCCTGGATCTCGCAGGAATTTGCCACTCCTCTGCCTGATTAAGTAATTGGGTGTCTTACAGGTCTCCTGCTGTGTTCATCTTTCTACCACCTGAACTGCTATTCCTGGGCTCCAACACCGCCAGTTGCGGCTCAGAAGTGCAGGCTGCACAGTAAAAACATACGACCCAGTGTTATTGGGTTTCAGTAACGTCAGCTGATCCCCAGCTGTGTAGCCGGCAATGTGTCCTGCGACCGCCACGCTGGCACAACAACCTAAATGTAAGGGAACCTGTCCCCCCCTCCCCCCGTCGTTTGTTACTGAAAGAGCCATCTTGTGCAGCAGTAATGCTGCACAAGGAAAAGGTAGCTCTTTTTTTTTAGCTCTTTGCACACGCAGAACTTAACACTTATAAAATGTGTTCACTGATACCGTTATACCGTCCCGGAGCTGGGACTTTCCTTCGTAATGTGACGCAGCACAGCCGTCATTCCTACCCCCTTGGTGCCATGCGCTGCCTCCTCAGCGTTGTTTTAAGCTGTCACGGAGCCTGCGCTGTTCTGTTATCCCTTGGGCATGCCCCATTTGCGCTGCCTGTCTTCTGACATAATTTGGTGTCAGGCTGGCTGCGCCTGTGCGGCCGCGCTGCCCGAGATCCCGCCTCGCAGTGTCTTCTGATTGAGTCACACTGCGGGCCTGGGATCCATGGGCATGCGCAGTGCATATCTTCCCCTCGGGCTCTCGCTCATTTCCCTCCGCCTTCTTTAGACTGTGCGCCGTCAGCTGATCCCTAGCATGCCACGGCCGTGACACCGCACAGTCTGAAGAAGAGGGAAGGAGGGGAGTGAGAGTCGAGGTTATGCACTGTGCATGCCCATGGTTCCAAGGCCCGCAGTGGGATTACGTTAGACGAGACTGCGAGGTGGGATCTGGAGCAGCGTGGACGCACAGGCACTGACAGCCTGACACCAAATTATGTCAGAAGACAGGCAGCGCTAATTGGGCATGGCCAAGGGCTAACAGAACAGCGCAGGCTCCGTGACAGCTTAAAACAACGCTGAGGAGGCAGCGCACGGCATCAAGGGGATAGGAATGACAGCTGTGCTGTGTCCCATTACGAAGGAAATTCGCACCTCCGGAACGGTTTAACGGTATAAAGGGACACATTTTTTGTGTTTACTTCGGTGTTTGCAAGGAGCATAATTAAAAGAGCAACCTTTTCCTTTTGCATCCTTAGTGCTGCACAAGATGGCTCTTTCAGCTACAAACGTCTTGGGGGGGGGGGTGCCTGGAAGTGCTGTGTGCACAGTCAACAGTCGCTCCTCTGTTATTGGGGTTCAGTAACGTCAGCTGATCCCCAGCTGTGTGTGCGGCAATACCTCCAATCTGCTCCTCCTGCTGTCCCTGGGCTCTAACACCGCCAGTTGGTGCCTGGAAGTGCTGTGTGCACAGTCAACAGTCGCTCCTCTGTTATTGGGGTTCAGTAACGTCAGCTGATCCCCAGCTGTGTATCCGGCAACGTGTCAGGCGACCGCCACGCTGGCACAACTAAAATGTAAGGGGACCTGTCCCCCCCCCCCCTAGGCGTTTGTTACTGAAAGAGCCACCATGTGCAGCACTAATACTGCACAAGGGAAAGGTCGCTCTTGAAATTATGCTCCTTGCAAACGCTGAACTACACACTCATGTAATGTGTCCCCTCACACCGTCCAACCGTCCCGGAGGTGGGACTTTCCTTTGTAATGTGACGCAGCACAGCCGTCATTGCTACCCCCTTGGCACCGTGCGCTGCCTCCTTAGCGTTGTTTGATTCCGTCATGGACCCTGCGCTGTTATGTTATCCCTTGGCCATGCACAGTTTGCGCTGCCCGTCCTCTGACATAATTTGTTGTCGTCCTGGCTGCGCCTGTGCGTCCACGCTGCCCGAAATCACACCTCGCAGTGTCGTCTAATGTGATCCCACAGTGGGCCTGGTATCCATGGCCATGCGCAGTGCATATACTAGCCTCTCACTCCCCTTCTTCACGCTTCTTCAGACTAGGCGGCGTCAGCTGATCCCTAATAGCATGCCACGGCCGTGACGCCGCACAGTCTGAAGAAGCAGGAAGGAGGTGAGTTAGAGGCGATGATATGCACTGCGCATGCCCATGGATCCCTGGCCCGCAGTGGGACTACATTAGATGACACTGCAAGGTTGGATCTCGGGCAGCTTGGACGCACAGGCACTGCCAGCCTGACACCTACATGATGTCAGAAGACGGGCACCGCTAACTGTGCATGGCCAAGGGATAACATTACAGCGCGGGCTCCGTGACAGAACCAAACAACGTTGAGGAGGTGGCGCCCGGCACCAAGGGGGTTGGAATGACGGCTGTGCTGTGTCACATTACAAAGGAAAGTCCCACTTCCGGGATGGTTTGACGGTGTGAGGGGACACATTATATGAGTGTGTACTTCAGCGTTTGCAAGGAGCATAATTTTCGGAGCCACCATTTTCCATGTGCAGTATTACTGCTGTACAAGATGGCTCTTTCAGCAACAAATGCCTGGGGGGGGGGGGGGTTAAAGGTTCCCTTTCAACTTGCTCCACTGCAGGCTTCGGCCTACACTCTGCTCCTCTCCTCCTCCTGCTGACCCTGGGCTCAAACACCGCTAGTTTTTGCCCGGAAGTGCTAGCTGCACAGAGAAAAACACCAGCCAATGTGTTAGTGGGGTTCAGCAACGCCAGCTGTTCCCCTGCTGTGTAGCCGGCAACGTGACCTGCAAACGCCACGCAGGCACATGAACTGAAATTAAAGGGAACCTGGCCCCACCCCTCCAGGTGTTTCTATGTATAACAGCCACCTAGTACAGCAGTACTGCTGCATTTGTACAAGGTGGCTGACTTTTTCTCCTTGCCCACGTGGAACTCAACACGTACAAAATGTGTCTCATTGAGACCATTCCACTGTCCCTGAGGTGTGACTTTCCTTTCTAATGATACGCAGCACCACCCTTGTTAGCGCTGCCCGTCTTTTGACATCATTGGTTAGCTGGCTGCGCCTGTGCGTCTGCCCTGCTCGAAACAACGCCCCTCGGTGTCTTATTTTTTTGGACAGCGAGGGTGTGATTGATGGGCATGTGCAGTGCATATGTTTGCCTGTGTTCACTCATCTCCTTCCGCCTTCTTCAGACTGGGTGTCCTCATGGCCGCGGCAGGCGATAAGGGATCAGATGAGGCCGCCCAGTCTGAAGCAGGTGTAAGGACATGTGTGAGCGTCAAACATATTTACTGAACAAGGCCACGAATCCCAGCCACGCAGTGTGATTTTTTGAAAACACACTGTGGGTCTGGGATTCATGTCCATCGCTAACCGTAACGGCCGACATTAAATGAGGTCAGAAGACAGGAAGCGCTCACAGCGCATGGCCAAGGGATCACAATAGCGCAGACTCCTGTACAGCAAATAACAACGCTCAGGAATCTGCGCACAGCAGCTAGGTGTAAATTTTGACACCTGTGCTGCATCTCCTTAAAAAGACAAGTCACGCCTCCACTACTGTTTGACAGTATAATGGGCTAAATAGTGTACGTGTTTTATTCAGCGTGTGCAAGGAGCAAAATTAAATAGAGCAACCTTTGACTTGTGCATCATTAATGCTGTTCAAGGTGTGGCTCTTGTACCTTGCAACACCTGAGGGGGGGGTTAAAGGTAACCTTTGAAATTGGTTCAACTAGGCTTCGGCCTACACTCTGCTCCTCTACTCCTCCTGCTGACCCTGGGCTCAAACACCGCTAGTTTCTGCCCGTAACTGCTAGCTGCACAGAGAAAAACACCAGTCAATGTGTTCGTGGGGTTCAGCACCGCCAGCTGTTCCCCTGCTGTGTAGTTGGCATCGTGTCCAGCACAAGCCACGCTGGCACAACCGACCAAAAGCTGCCACCAGTGCAGGCTTCGGCCTACACTCTGCTCCTCTCCTCCTCCTGCTGACCCCGGGCTCAAACACCGCCAGTTTCTGCCCGGACATGCTAGCTGCACAGAGAAAAACACCAGCCAATGTGTTAGTGGGGTTCAGCACCACCAGCTGTTCCCCTGCTGTGTAGTCGGCATCGTGTCCAGCACAAGCCACGCTGGCACAACTGACCAAAAGCTGCCACCAGTGCAGGCTTCGGCCTACACTTTGCTCCTCTCCTCCTCCTGCTGACCCTGGGCTCAAACAACGCCAGTTTCTGCCCGGACATGCTAGCTGCACAGAGAAAAACACCAGCCAATGTGTTAGTGGGGTTCAGCACCGCCAGCTGTTCCCCTGCTGTGTAGCTGGCAACGTGTCCTGCAAACGCCACGCAGGCACATGAACTGAAATTGAAGGGAGCCTGCCCCCCACCCCCCCAGGTGTTTCTATGTATAACAGCCACCTTGTACAGCAGTACTGCTGCATTTGTACAAGGTGGCTGACTTTTTCTCCTTGCACACGTGGAACTCAACAAGTACAAAATGTGTCTCATTACAGACCATTACAATGTCCCTGAGGTGTGACTTTCCTTTTTAATGACACGCAGCACCCCCATTGTTAGCGCTGCCCATCTCCTGACATCATTGGTTGGCTGGCTGTGCCTGTGCGTCCCCCCTGCCCGACACAACGCCCCCCATTGTCTCATATATTTTGACTGCGAGGGTGTGATTGATGGGCACGAGCAGTGCATATGTTCCCCTGTCTTCACTCCCCTCCTTCCGCCTTCTTCTGACTGTGCGGCCTCATGGCCGCGGCATGCGATAAGGGATCAGCTGAGGCCGCCCAGTCTGAAGCAGGTGTAAGGACATGTGTGAGCGGCGAACATATTTACTGCACAAGGCCACGAATCCCAGCACCGCAGTGTGACTTTAGGAAAAGCCACTGTGGGTCTGGGATTTATGGCCATCGTTAACCGCACCGGCCAACATGAAATGAGGTCATGAGACGGCCTGCACTAACAGGGTATTGCCAAGGGATAACACAAGAGCGCAGTTTCCTGTACTGCAAATAACAACGGTAAGGAATCTGCGCCCAGCACCTAGGTGTAAATTTGTACACCTGTGCTGCGTCTCCTTAAAAAGACTAGTAGTCACGCCTCCACTACTGTTTGACAGTATAATGGGCTAAATAGTGTACGTGTTTAATTCAGCGTGTGCAAGGAGCAAAATTAAATAGAGCAACCTTTGACTTGTGCATCATTAATGCTGTTCAAGGTGTGGCTCTTGTACCTTGCAACACCTGAGGGGGGGGTTAAAGGTAACCTTTGAAATTGGTTCAACTAGGCTTCGGCCTACACTCTGCTCCTCTCCTCCTCCTGCTGACCCTGGGCTCAAACACCGCTAGTTTTTGCCCGGAACTGCTAGCTGCACAGAGAAAAACACCAGTCAATGTGTTAGTGGGGTTCAGCAACGCCAGCTGTTCCCCTGCTGTGTAGTCGGCAACGTGTCCAGCATAAGCCACGCTGGCACAACAGAACAAAAGCTGCCACCAGTGCAGGCTTCGGCCTACACTTTGCTCCTCTCCTCCTCCTGCTGACCCTGGGCTCAAACAACGCCAGTTTCTGCCCGGACATGCTAGCTGCACAGAGAAAAACACCAGCCAATGTGTTAGTGGGGTTCAGCACCGCCAGCTGTTCCCCTGCTGTGTAGCTGGCAACGTGTCCTGCAAACGCCACACAGGCGCATGAACTGAAATTGAAGGGAGCCTGCCCCCCACCCCCAGGTGTTTCTATGTATAACAGCCACCTTGTACAGCAGTACTGCTGCATTTGTACAAGGTGGCTGACTTTTTGTCCTTGCCCACGTGGAACTCAAAACGTACAAAATGTGTCTCATTGAGACCATTCTCCTGAGGTGTGACTTTCCTTTCTAATGATACGCAGCACCCCCCTTGGTAGCGCTTCCCGTCTTCTGACATCATTGGTTGGCTTGTTGCGCCTGTGCGTCCGCCCTGCCTGAAACAATGCTCCTCGTTGTCTTATTTTGACTGCGAGGGTGTGATTGATGGGCACGAGCAGTGCATATCTTCACCTGTCTTAACTCATCTCCTTCCGCCTTCTTCAGACTGTGCAGCCTCATGGCCGCGGCATGCGAGAAGGGATCAGCAGAAGCCGCCCAGTCTGAAGCAGGTGTAAGGACGTGTGTGAGCGGCCAAAATATTTACTGCTCAAGGCCACGAATCACAGCACCGCAGTGTGACTTTATGAAAAGGCACTGTGGGTCTGGGATTTATGGCCATCGTTAACCGCACCGGCCAACATGAAATGAGGTCATAAGACGGGCAGCTCTAACAGGGCATTGCCAAGGGATAACACAAGAGCGCAGACTCCTGTACAGCAAATAACGCTCAGGAAGCTGCGCCAAGCACCAAGGCGTTATTTGGGACACCTGTGCTGCGTCTCCTTAAAAAGCCAAGTCACGCATCCACTACAGTTTGACTGTAGAATGGGCTAAATTGTGTACGTCTTTCATTCAGCGTGTGCAAGTAGACAAATTAATAGAGCAACCTTTCACTTGTGCAACATTAATACTGCACAAGGTGTGTCTCTTGTACTTTGTAACACCTGAGGGGGGGTTAAAGGTTTCCTTTGAAATTGGTTCAAATAGGCTTCGGCCTACACTCTGCTCCTCTCCTCCTCCTCCTGCTTCAACACGGGCTCTAACATCGCTAGTTTTTGACCGCAAGTGCTAGCTGCACAGAGAAAAACACACGCCATTGTGTTAGTGGGGTTCAGCAACGCCAGCTGTTCCCCCACTGTGTAGCCGGCAAAGTGTCCTGCAAACGCAACGCAGACACAAAGCTGCCTCCAGTGCAGGCTTCGGCCTACACTCTGCTCCCCCTGCTTACCCTTAGCTCCAACACCGCTAGTTGGGGCTCTAGGAAGACAATCTTTAATAGGCAACGCATCTGGGTTCCAGCACCGCCAGCTGGTTCTCGGCAGTGTTCTTGTCACAGGTACTCCCTCGTGCCAAGCCTGGTTTCAGCACCGTCAGCTGTTTCCGGGTTGTGTCAAGCTCACTGAGACGCCTATGCTTGCCCCGTCGTGGTGCGGTCGGGTTAGCCAACTCCAGGGTGCCTCCAGTTTAGGAGCTTCCTATGTGGGCTGCGTGAACTGGTAGTCAAGGCTGGTTCTGTAGTGCCAGTAGGCCCAGCTCCCCCTGTAGGACTGTTGGGGTTCGGTAACTGCGGCTGCCTCGCGGCCTAGCTGTTCTCTCCTCTCCTGTGGGCCTTGGGGTCCACCACCTGGTTCCAGCACCGTCAGCTGGTTCCGGGCCGAGCCTTTGGCTTAGGTGCCTCCTCCTGGGTATCCGAGTTCCGCCAACGTCAGGCGGTCCTTGGTAGTGCTTTTAAGCGCGGGCACCTACAGCTTAGTAACCGGGTTCCAGCACCGCCAGCTGGTCCTCGGTCGTGCCATTGGCTCTTGAACACTGGGGCAACGCATCTGGGTTCCAGCAACGCCAGCTGGTTCTCGGCAGTGTTTTTGACACAGGTACTCCCTCGTGCCAAGCCTGGTTTCAGCACCGTCAGCTGTTTCCGGGTTGTGTCAAGCTCACTGAGACGCCTATGCTTGCCCCGTCGTGGTGCGGTCGGGTTAGCCAACTCCAGGGTGCCTCCAGTTTAGGAGCTTCCTATGTGGGCTGCGTGAACTGGTAGTCAAGGCTGGTTCTGTAGTGCCAGTAGGCCCAGCTCCCCCTGTAGGACTGTTGGGGTTCGGTAACTGCGGCTGCCTCGCGGCCTAGCTGTTCTCTCCTCTCCTGTGGGCCTTGGGGTCCACCACCTGGTTCCAGCACCGTCAGCTGGTTCCGGGCCGAGCCTTTGGCTTAGGTGCCTCCTCCTGGGTATCCGAGTTCCGCCAACGTCAGGCGGTCCTTGGTAGTGCTTTTAAGCGCGGGCACCTACAGCTTAGTAACCGGGTTCCAGCACCGTCAGCTGGTCCTCGGTCGTGCCATTGGCTCTTGCACACTGGGGCAACGCATCTGGGTTCCAGCACCGCCAGCTGGTTCTCGGCAGTGTTTTTGTCACAGGTACTCCCTCGTGCCAAACCTGGTTTCAGCACCGTCAGCTGTTTCCGGGGTGTGTCAAACTCGCTGAGACGCCTATGTTTGCCCCGTCGTGTTGCAGTCGGGTTAGCCAACTCCAGGGTGCCTCCAGTTTAGGAGCTTCCTATGTGGGCTGCGTGAACTGGTAGTCAAGGCTGGTTCTGTAGTGCCAGTAGGCCCAGCTCCCCCTGTAGGACTGTTGGGGTTCGGTAACTGCGGCTGCCTCGCGGCCTAGCTGTTCTCTCCTCTCCTGTGGGCCTTGGGGTCCACCACCTGGTTCCAGCACCGTCAGCTGGTTCCGGGCCGAGCCTTTGGCTTAGGTGCCTCCTCCTGGGTATCAGAGTTCCGCCAACGTCAGGCGGTCCTTGGTAGTGCTTTTAAGCGCGGGCACCTACAGCTTAGTAACCGGGTTCCAGCACCGCCAGCTGGTCCTCGGTCGTGCCATTGGCTCTTGCACACTGGGGCAACGCATCTGGGTTCCAGCAACGCCAGCTGGTTCTCGGCAGTGTTTTTGACACAGGTACTCCCTCGTGCCAAGCCTGGTTTCAGCACCGTCAGCTGTTTCCGGGTTGTGTCAAGCTCACTGAGACGCCTATGCTTGCCCCGTCGTGGTGCGGTCGGGTTAGCCAACTCCAGGGTGCCTCCAGTTTAGGAGCTTCCTATTTGGGCTGCGTGAACTGGTAGTCAAGGCTGGTTCTGTAGTGCCAGTAGGCCCAGCTCCCCCTGTAGGACTGTTGGGGTTCGGTAACTGCGGCTGCCTCGCGGCCTAGCTGTTCTCTCCTCTCCTGTGGGCCTTGGGGTCCACCACCTGGTTCCAGCACCGTCAGCTGGTTCCGGGCCGAGCCTTTGGCTTAGGTGCCTCCTCCTGGGTATCCGAGTTCCGCCAACGTCAGGCGGTCCTTGGTAGTGCTTTTAAGCGCGGGCACCTACAGCTTAGTAACCGGGTTCCAGCACCGCCAGCTGGTCCTCGGTCGTGCCATTGGCTCTTGCACACTGGGGCAACGCATCTGGGTTCCAGCACCGCCAGCTGGTTCTCGGCAGTGTTCTTGTCACAGGTACTCCCTCGTGCCAAGCCTGGTTTCAGCACCGTCAGCTGTTTCCGGGTTGTGTCAAGCTCACTGAGACGCCTATGCTTGCCCCGTCGTGGTGCGGTCGGGTTAGCCAACTCCAGGGTGCCTCCAGTTTAGGAGCTTCCTATGTGGGCTGCGTGAACTGGTAGTCAAGGCTGGTTCTGTAGTGCCAGTAGGCCCAGCTCCCCCTGTAGGACTGTTGGGGTTCGGTAACTGCGGCTGCCTCGCGGCCTAGCTGTTCTCTCCTCTCCTGTGGGCCTTGGGGTCCACCACCTGGTTCCAGCACCGTCAGCTGGTTCCGGGCCGAGCCTTTGGCTTAGGTGCCTCCTCCTGGGTATCCGAGTTCCGCCAACGTCAGGCGGTCCTTGGTAGTGCTTTTAAGCGCGGGCACCTACAGCTTAGTAACCGGGTTCCAGCACCGTCAGCTGGTCCTCGGTCGTGCCATTGGCTCTTGCACACTGGGGCAACGCATCTGGGTTCCAGCACCGCCAGCTGGTTCTCGGCAGTGTTTTTGTCACAGGTACTCCCTCGTGCCAAACCTGGTTTCAGCACCGTCAGCTGTTTCCGGGGTGTGTCAAACTCGCTGAGACGCCTATGTTTGCCCCGTCGTGTTGCAGTCGGGTTAGCCAACTCCAGGGTGCCTCCAGTTTAGGAGCTTCCTATGTGGGCTGCGTGAACTGGTAGTCAAGGCTGGTTCTGTAGTGCCAGTAGGCCCAGCTCCCCCTGTAGGACTGTTGGGGTTCGGTAACTGCGGCTGCCTCGCGGCCTAGCTGTTCTCTCCTCTCCTGTGGGCCTTCGGGTCCACCACCTGGTTCCAGCACCGTCAGCTGGTTCTCGGCAGTGTCTTTTGCTCTTGTACCTTCTGGTCCCCATCCTGGTTCCAGTAACGTCAGCTGGTTCCGGGCAGAGCCTTTGGCTTAGGTGCCTCCTTCTGGGTATCCAAGTTCCACCAACGTCAGGTGGTCCTTGGTAGTGCTTTCAGGCACGGGTACCTCCTGCTTAGTAACCGGGTTCCAGTAACGTCAGCTGGTCCTCGGTAGTTCCATTGGCTCTTGGACCTTCGGCTACCCATCCGGGTTCCAGTACCGTCAGCTGGTTCTCGGCAGTGTCTTTTGCTCTTGTACCTTCTGCTCCCCATCCTGGTTCCAGTAACGTCAGCTGGTTCCGGGCAGAGCCTTTGGCTTAGGTGCCTCCTTCTGGGTATCCGAGTTCCGCCAACGCCAGGCGGTCCTTGGTAGTGCTTTTTAGCACGGGTACCTCCTGCTTAGTAACCGGGTTCCAGTAACGTCAGCTGGTCCTCGGTAGTTCCATAGGCTCTTGAACCTTCGGGTAGCCATCCGAGTTCCAGTTCCATCAGCTGGTTCTTGGCATTTTCTCAGCCTTCTTGTACCTTCTGCTACATTTCCAAGTTTAAGACCCTAAAGTCGACGACCCGGAAGACCACCCCGATGACGACGACGACGACCCGGAAGACCACCCCGATGACGACGGCGGAGACGACGACGGCTGAGACGACGACGGCGGAGACGACGACACTGGAGACGACGACCCTGGAGACGACGACATGGAAGACCGAGAAGCAGAAGAACAAGAGGCTGCAGAACAAAGAGCAGAAGAACATTAAGCATAAGACTTAATATCAGAGCAAAAGATATTATCTAAATTATATGCAGAAGAAGACTAATCAGTGTATGGGGGTGAGTCCGTTCCTCCTCGTGGTGCCCCTGGATAAAGCCTGATGCTGCAGGCCAAACTGAACGCGGACAAATGTAACTTTTGTGACTGGCAGAACGGAAGGTGTAATCTTCCAACTTTTATAGATAACAACTACGGGAATGCCTGTCACAAATGAGAATATGATGAAGAAGTAGAATAGGAAGAATAATAACAGTGGAATAAAAAGAATATGTAGAATAGGAAGAATAATAATAGTTGAATAAAATGAATATGAAGAATGTAATAAAAAAAAAAAAATAGGTAGAAGATGAAGAAGAAGATGAATAAGGTGAAGAAGAAGTTGATGTCAAAGATGCTGATGATGAAGATGAAAGTGTGGGAAAAGTAAAAAAAAAAAAGAAAAAAAAGAAGGGGAAGGGCGTGGAATAGTGAAACATCAATATCTGACAAAATAAAAAAAAATTTACATACTCAATATCTTTTTCACTCCGAACGTCTTTAAAAAAAAAAAAAAAACATGCTATTCTATTTGATTGGGCTAAACCTCATTGCCTTTAATGTCTCCGCCACCTCCCACAATACATCCTACATTATTCTTAGTTGTTTTCCTTGATGTAGAATGAACCTACAAGGAAAGAAAGGGTTTATTTTAATTCCGATATTTTGGTCCCATTGACTTGCATTGGGATCGGGTATCGGTATCGGCGATATCCGATATTTTTTGAATATCGGCCGATCCCAACCGATACTTTCCGATATCGGAAGGTATCGCTCAACACTATTCATGAGAGCAAATACAGAGGGTTCACCACAAGGTGTAAACCATTAAAAAGCCTTAGGGCAGAGACAGACTGATTTCTCGTGGGAGAATCACATCCTAAACCTCGTACTGGCCTCTGCTCCCCTGACCTGAGCTTGACAGCTGCATAGAAATACATCATACTGTCTTGCTCAGGTCAGGAGAGGTGCTGGGTCAGTCCGTGCAGTGTAAGGCTATGTTCACACTTTGCGTTGTCCTTCTGCGGGTTCTCCCGCAGCGGATTTGATAAATCTGCAGGGCAAAACAACTGCGGTTCTCCCTGCAGATTTATCGCGGTTTGTTCCGCGTTTTCCGCTGCGGGTTTCCGCCTATACTATTGATGCTGCATATGCAGCAATATGCAGTATCAATAGTAATGTTAAAAATAATAAAAATTGGTTATACTCACCCTCTGACGTCCCGATCTCCTCGACGCTGCACCCGGCGGTCCGGTTCCAAAGATGCTGTGCGAAAAGGACCCTTCGTGACGTCACGGTCATGTGACCGCGACGTCACCGCAGGTCCTGGTCGCACAGCAACTCTGACCGGACGGCCGCGTGCAGCGCTGAAGACTTCAGAGGGTGAGTATAACATGATTTTTTATTTTTTAACCCCAAATATGGTTCCCAGGGCCTGGAGGAGAGTCTCCTTTCCTCCACCCCGGGTAGGAACCGCACATTATCCGCTTACTTCCCGCAACGTGGGCACAGCCCCATGCGGGAAGTAAGCGGTTCAATGTATTCCTATGGGTGCAGAATCGCAGCGATTCTGCACAAAGAAGTGACATGCTGCGGGTTGTAAACCGTTCCCGCGCGGTTTTTCCCGCAGCATGTGCACATCGGTTTGCGGTTTCCATAGGGTTTACATGTTACTGTAAACGCTATGGAAACTGCTGCGGACCCGCAGCATCAAAATCGCGGCGGTTCCGCGGTAAAAACCGCAAAGTGTGAATATAGCCTTATACAGCAGTCTGGCTCAGCCCTATAAAACAGAAAGGCCAGATTAGACTTTACCAACAAACATCTAAAGAAATTGTTCAAGTTCTGGAAAAGCATTCCATGGACAGATGAAGCCAAGATTAACCCCTTCATGACCTATGACAGTTACGTTATAGGTCACCCCCTCCCTTTGATGCTGGCTCTGGCGCGATCCACCTGTGGCTGTTAAAATGTTAAATGCTGCCTTCAATCTTTTGACAGCGGCATTTAACATGTCCTGGCTGGAAGCACATCATGAGCTCTGCCCATTGGAGCCCCTGTCACATGATCGCGGGGCACTGATTGGTTGGTATGACATCCGAGGGTCCGCAGAAGTGTGTACATAGCAGATGAGCATTTCTACTACACATAGCAGTGCTCAAGCCCTGTTATATGCAGCACAAGCGATCAGAAAACTCGCAACTTCAAGTTTCCTATGGAGACTATTCAAGTAAAAAAAAAAAAATTTTTATATATATATATATATATATATATATATATATATATATATATATATATATATATATATATTTTTTTTTTTATTTTTTTTTTTTAAGTTCAAATCAACCCCTTTTGCCCCATTCAAAATAAAACAAAAAAAAAAAACATTTGGCATCACTGTATTCAGAGACGCCCAATCTATCAAATTAGAAAAATAATTAATCAGATTGGTAAATGGCGTAACGAAAAAAAAAAAATCAATACGTCAGAATTAAGTTTTTGGTCGCTGCAACATTGCACTAACAGGCGATCAAAGCATCATATCTACCCCAAAATGGTATCAATAAAAATGTCAGCTAGGCTCAAAAGGTAAGCCTCACTCTGCCCCAGATCCTGAAAAACGGAGACTATTCGCCAATGACAGAGTCATCCACCAGATCACAATCCCATCGAGCAACATTTCACATGCTTAAGACAAATCTTAAGGCACAAAGACGCACAAACAAGCAACAACTGAAGTCAGCTGCAATAAAGGCGGCAAAGCCTCACAAAGGAGGAAACTCAACGATTAGGGACATCCATGGCTTCCAGACTTCAGGCATTGCCTGCAAAGAATTCTCTACAAAGGATTAAAAAAGGAACATTTCATTTATGGTAAAGTTAATTTGTCCAATTACTTTTGAGCCCCTGAAATGAGGAGGTTTTGTAGAAAAATAGTTGCAATTGCTAAATGTTTCACAGTATATTTTAGTTGATTTCTGGTAATTAAACCCGAAACTCTCCACGTCAAATTAATTTTAAATAAAAAGAAAAAAAATAGTGGCCTGCAGAGCTGAAATCATGGAGAATCGGTCATGGTCCAAATATTTCTGGACCTAACTGTACATATATTATACCTGTGTCTGGCTGGTGCGCTGGCTTGGAGAAATTGTAGTTTTTCTCTTCTTTGTACCAGCTGTCAGCTACTTCTTGACCTGTTAAAATACTCAAAAATTATCAATGTGAAAACTGCAAGATGGTAGTACAGAAGCAGTATCAATATGATTGTTTAATAAATGCTAAAGAAAAACTAAAAAGGAGCTGTGTGGGATATTAAATTTATATTTATATATATATATATATATATATATATATATATATATATATATATATATATATATATATATATATATATTTTTTTTTTAAGTTTTTTTTTTTTAAATTGCTGCAGCAATCCCTGTTCTCTGAGGATGCTAGCATGTAAGATACAAGGCTGCTGAGACCTGTGACTGACTGCAGGGGTGATGGGAACTCCTGAGGTTAGCTAAACCTTTTTAGGAATCTTAAGTGGAAAAAAGTTGCAATTCCACTCATGTCCACTAGAAGGCAGATGAGAACTAAAATCGTGATGATTTATAAATCTATTATGCAAATTCTCTGTCACTGAATTTGTACTGACATTTGATGTGATAGAACTTTTTTCAACTCCGAATGTATATCTGGAAGATGATAGGATAAATTATGTAAGCAATTATTGGGAGAAATGTTTGAAAACTTAAGATACCCAGTCCAAAAGGCTGCAGTTATAAAATGTAAACTTCCACTTTCCCTTTAAGTAGGGAATATTTAACTGACCTGTCACAGTAATGGATGGACTTCCTGTTTTAGCCCAAATATTTTCTCCGCAGGAGGTGTCACTGTGTTTCAGTGTTTTTAAGGTTAAGAGATGCTCTGCCCACTTTTGGGCATCTTGGCTAATTCGGGAGTTCAGCTGCAGGGGTCTGGCTCCATGTTGTGAGCGGTAAGAGTTGTTAGCCTTCAGGAATTCCTGTGCAAATGTCCTCGAGTCCACTGAAAAATGAAGCACAAAGTAGGTTAATAGGTGCAGGACTATTGGGCAATTTTCCTCACTTAAAACATTCCTCAGAAGTGAGAGCCCTGGTTCAGAGTGGGCCCCTAACCAGGTAACCTTGATTACAACTGGGTGACGCACCCCAATAGTGGATGTAGGAGAACCTCAGCAGATGACCTGGTTGTTACTGAAAAATCTCTATATAAAGACCAACATGTATATTACCGCCATATGGTCAGTGGTAGATACCAGTCCTACAGAACATATAAGAGATCACAGCACAGTTATAGATGGTGACATGCATAGGATGTTCTTTCAGATTAAATGGTTCACTTTTCCCACCTTCCCAATCTAGTACAGACGGATATGACAACTTCTTCCAGTCAGGACTCGTCTGCAGAGATTACAACAAACAGACAATTCACTTCTCATATTTTCAGCACCATCACCATCTATTCCCAACCTGTGCAAACTCCTCATCCTGCTAATACCCCAATGCTGCTGCCGTATGTGTCCATATTACTGCACCTACTGTTTGCTTCTCTGTGCCCTCTAAAATCTAAAGCACCCCTCTGTAATATAGTAATGCCGGGTGCAAGTGCCCTAGAAATCAGTGTCCACATTTTGTCTCCTAGAAAGTATAATGCATCCCCCATAGGTAGACTAATATAATGCACCCCCTTAGGCTTCTATAGTATAATGCACCTCCATAAAAAAAAAAAATATATAAATACAATACTCGCCTCTTTTCCTCCTGGTTCCTCCGATGCTCCAAGCTTCCGCACATCTCCAGACAGCGGGGGCCAAGTAGTGACGTCATCGCGCCCGCTGTCAGCATTTGCATCGGGGATATCAAACGCTGAGAGGGGGATGATGGGAGAATGGGAGAAGGAGCGCAACGCTCATTCTCTCATCAATGCAGTCAGCTGTATCGGCATCCAGCAGATACAGTTGAATCTGCGATGATGGGCGGTCCACTGCTGGCATCGCCCCTCCCCCCCGCCTGCAAAGGGGCCCCATAGCGGTCGGATGGCAGAGCAAGGAGATCGATTCTCCCTGCTCTGCCGTAGAAAGTAACCGTATTGGCACGCGCAGCATAGCGTAGCTCCTGATGGACCCCCTCAGAGTGCAGGGCCTCCGGTGACTGCCCCCCCCCCCGGTAGCTACGTTACTGCCCACGTGTGGATGGGTAATAGGTAGTGGATGACGTCCCACAGTCACTTTCAATGGTTACCGATTTTGCCATCTAGAATTTGCAAATATGTACTTCTCTAAATATGTCTGATAACCCAGAATATGACACCGGATACCTTTCTTTAGGGTCAATGACTTGGGATGTTACCTGTAGAGGACAATGAAGAGTCTCCCCCGCGTGTGGATGGGTAATAAGTGGTGGTGGTGGATGACGTCCCGCGGTCACTAGGACTTGTTGTTGATTCAGTCACAGGGGTTCCCTTGGGCAGCACGTTCTTCTGAAAGTACCCAGGGTTGGTGATATTCCCTGCTGGACTGTATTGTGCAACTGCTATCACCATTCCTTTGCCATCCACAGCTTTGGCAATGCCAACTTCTCTGGAGTCTTTCCAAACTACCTGTGTAAAGTGACCTGGAACGTAAAACAGTTTGACCATTTCATCAACAGGAGTTTCGAGGAACATGAACCTGAACAATATACTTTAAAGCTGCAATCACCTCACACTCTGGTTCAATATCTGCATAGAGCTTAATCTCGTAGTATGTATACTGGGCTTTGCCTTTAGTAATGTAAATAGTGTAATATTGTAATGTATGTACACAGTGACTGCACCAGCAGAATAGTGAGTGCAGTTCTGGGGTATAATACAGGATGTAACTCAGGATCAGTACAGGATCATTAATGTAATGTATATACACAGTGACTGCACCAGCAGAATAGTGAGTGCAGCTCTGCAGTATAATACAGGATGTAACTCAGGATCAGTAATGTATGTACACAGTGACTGCACCAGCAGAATAGTGAGTGCAGCTCTGCAGTATAATACAGGATGTAACTCAGGATCAGTAATGTATGTACACAGTGACTGCACCAGCAGAATAGTAAGTGCAGCTCTGGAGTATAATACAGGATGTAACTCAGGATCAGTAATGTAATATATGTACACAGTGACTGCACCAGCAGAATAGTGAGTGCAGCTCTGCAGCATAATACAGGATGTAACTCAGGATCAGTACAGGATCAGTAATGTAATGTATGTACAGTGACTCCACCAGCAGAATAGTGAGTGCAGCTCTGCAGCATAATACAGGATGTAAATCAGGAGCAGTACAGGATCAGTAATGTAATGTATGTACAGTGACTCCACCAGCAGAATAGTGAGTGCAGCTCTGCAGCATAATACAGGATGTAACTCAGGATCAGTAGAGTATCAGTAATGTAATGTATGTACACAGTGACTGCACTAGCAGAATAGTGAGTGCAGCTCTGCAGTATAATACAGGATGTAACTCAGGAGCAGTACAAGTAATGGTCCATTTAGACAGGCCGTTTTCAGAACATTGAATGATCGTTGTTCAGTGCCCATGCATCATTATGATGTTGGCAGCACATCCACTGTTTGCACGGAAGTGTTGCAGTCTGGGCCGCCATCAGGGCATTACGGCCCTGACTGGTGTATGGGGCCCGATGAGCAGAGGTCTGCTCACTGGGTCCCAGCGGCAGGACTCTGCCGCTGTAGTAACTGAACCTGCGTCAGACACTGTGCAGGATGGAGACATTCGTTTCGCCTGTTAGTTCGTCATGCTTTTTCCCCTTGAGAAAGCATGATGAACTAACAGGCGAAATGCGCGTTGGGGTCATTAAAGGGTCTGAGTGATTTGCCCTAAATGCTTGGTAAGGTGATCCATATGTATAATGTTATGGCAACATGGCTTTGAATATATGTTTAACTTTCCTAAAGATGTAACCATGCGATGAGGCCCATGTATACTATTGCTGACCACATAGACCTAAGACTCTTTGATTGATGGTGGGCATACAATTAATGATTATAGAGGTGCACTATTTCACATGGATTTGAGATATACATGTTCCATCTTACCATTATAATAATGTATTCTAAAATAAGTTGTGACCACATACTTACAGTATGTACCTTGAGGCATCACTACTGTGTGTCCTTAATGGCACTTTTTATATGCTATGTTGTCCTTTATGTAATTGTATTAATAAAATGTTGTACTTTTATAAAACAGAAGCACTCCTGTGTTCTTGTGCTATATGCTATATTTGGAGTGTTTTTTTGTTGTGGCAACAAAGTTTATGGTCTGTACTTTTGCTCACTAATAATTACTATGAAACTAGGTTTTTGTTTAACTGTATACTGTATACAGAGGTCCTGTATACAATGTCACCAGTGATCACTGTATTACCTGAACACTGACACTATATACAGAGCTCCTGTGTATAATGTCACTGATCACTGTATAACCTGTACAATATATACAGCGCTCATGTGTATAATGTCACTGTTAATCACTGTACTACCTGTACAATGATACTGTATACAGATCTCCTGTGTATAATGGCACTTATGGTATTAGTATTTTGTTTTTATTTTTATTAATGATCAGTATTGTAGTATTCGGTCACTATGTGGTGGTAATATGGGGTCTGGCCATGGTGCGGTGGTATTTGTCCCTAGTATGTGATATTATTGGTCATTTTAAAATTTGAAAAAATAAAAATATACCTAAATTGTATTGCATATTTTAACAAAAGTTTAATAAGTTACAGTAGAGCAGAAACCGGCCAAAGGAGTCTACCTTGTCATGGTGACAGATTAAAAAAATCTTTTGGCCAAAACCAAAGCTGCTGGATCTGGTGATGGGAACGGTTAGGCTGCCGTCACACTAGCAGTATCTGGTCAGTATTTTACATCAGTATTTGCAAGACAAAACCAGGAATGGATGATAAATGCAGAAGTGATGCATATGTTTCTATTATACTTTTCCTCTAATTGTTCCACTCCTGGTTTTGGCTTATAAATACTGATGTAAAATACTGACCAAATACTAATAGTGTGAAGGCAGCCTTAATGTGTGATTGGTGAGAAGTGGAGTTTTTCCAAGAGACAGCGGTGGGACTGTGGACAGTTCGTGGGAGTGGAGGCTGGGCTGGCGGTGATGCCTGGGTGGAGTCTCAAGAGGGCCCCGAAAATTTTGCAAGTATGGGGCCCCAAAATACCTATTGGCAGCCCTGGCTGCAGTTAATGATTTTTATGACTGCATGAAGGAGTTTTGCTCATTTGTCAGGTGATCGCCAACCAATTTATATAAGGTGATAATCAGGAAGGAGTAGTTTTGCAAATTCTCACTGTACACTGGTCTTATCAGCTCTAAAGTCAGTGCAAAGTCCTATTGATTGGGGTCATGATTACTAGCGTATCACAAATTCAAAGGTCGGTTATGAAAATAAATGCTATACCGCCAGCGAACTAGCTATAGGGGTTGAGAGGTAGCAGCTGTATCTTGACTAGTGCTAATGAGGACCCAAAGATCACTGCAATATAAGATCATAGTAATATAAATGGCACATGATAATTGAGGAAGGCTACAGACTTTTGGACTTAGAGGCTTCATGTTACATTCACTTTCCTGCAGATTATTTCACCTTTTACATAATTATGGCATAAAAATTATAGTTTACAAATCAAACACATTGAAAAAGATGCAAAATGCATTTATAATTAATTGTTGTTACATTAAGGGTCACAGATTTATAATAAGTCTCCCATTTTTTAAGGGACGCATACAGTACTACACATTATTTTCACTGGATCAGCCCTCTTCTTTATAATGAGAGGAGCGCTGTTTCATTGGTGTCTACAGATATATGTTGCTCTGAACAGTGGTGAAAAATGGTACTGCAAATCAAAGACGTAATGGAAGCCACCACAAGATGTGTCCTTGGCCATAACCATTACATGGTGCTCAATGCACAAATCGGTAACAGGGAATTAAAATGTGTATCGCCTTGTGTAGCAGAGGTGTCTTAGACCTTTTATGGATATCACTGTTTGCAGGGTGATTTTTTTCATGCATTTTAAGTACTTAAAGTTTGCACTTTATTAATGGATGGACTGTATATTGGTTGAGAAGTCCATGTACTATAAATACCATGCTAAACAGTTCTAAACATACTGGTTAATACATGCTGGACCCTCACCTGTGTTGGACTGGAAGCCAGGCTTGCTAAAATTGTAGTCCTTTATCTCGTTATACCAGGTATCCACAACCTCAGAGCCTGAAGAATTAAAAAAAATATATAGAATATAAAAAAGCCTCTCGCATCTTCTAAAAGTACAAGAGTGGGGAATTGTGGTATTATAAGGATGCCATGTTATTTTAGAACTCCAAATATGGAGCCCAACTCCTTTCTTAAATTAAAGGAGGATACAATGTCCTAAACCTGCCCCAAAATTTTAGAAACATTTTTTTGAAAAAACATTGGAAAGAAGTCACCTTTCTGATGGCAGTTTCTTACCAGACGCGTCCCTCACATTTGAGTTCCACTTGTACCACAGATTCTCGCCATGGTTGGTATTGCTGTGCTGTAGTGCGTTGATTGACAGAAGGTGGTCAGCCCACTTCTGACTAGATTCACACAATTCCCGAGTTAGCTGTAGAGGGGGTGCCCCATGTAATCGGCGATACTTATTGTGGGTGTCCAATGCTTCTTGTTCAAAACTGCTAAGTTTTACTGCTGGAAAATAGAACAATATGTAATGATGACAGCACCGATAAAGTAGGGAAAATTAGCCTTGATCATTAAGACCTCTGACCCTGGAAAGTTCATGACATAATGGTGTAAAGTTGGGGCTTATGAAGACGACTGTGAAACTCGGTCTGAGCACAGACTGCAATGCACAGACTGTCCTAGCATTCTCTATAAAGGGAAAGTCTTATGGTATTAGTGGCCTAGTATGGCCAAAGACTTTTGAGAACATAGTAGCTGGCCAAACCTTGTTTAGTGTGACCTTTAAAAAGCCAAACTTTGCTTACTGAGGAACACAAGACCAGATTGTAGCTTAACTCTTGCAAGCAATTAGGTTGGAGAAAAGTCAAAAGAGTTGACTAAAATGGATGAAGACAACCAAAAAATCAAGGACCATTGATAAGTCTGAAGACCCAAAAGACGACAGGACATTTTGAAGTAATTATGTCCACAGGGTCTACAAGAAATTGGACCATGTACACTCGCTCTCTCTCTGGTCCCATTTCTTGTTGAAGTCACTGTACAAAGTCTTCAAATTTAGGAACATTACACTGGTGACAAAGACTACTCATGCATAGTCTGGTATTTTCTGTAGTAACATATGTATGCAACAACTGAACGATAAAGAAGCAAGACAGAAAAATCGACACCTTTGAAATGTGGTACTGGAGAAGGATATTATCATCACCATGAATGGCTATCACATGCCAACTTTGGACAAATCATGCGAAGAGAGCAATCACTGTAGAAGGACATTATTGTAGGAAGAATAGAAGGAACAAGGTGAAAAGGAAGACTAGCAACCTGGTGGCATGATACAATCAAAATAATGGCAGAGAAGACCCTGGTGAACCTATCTAGGATTGCACAAGATCGATCTTCCTACAGATTGATCATCCATCAAGTCATCATGACTCGAGATCGAGCCAAAGGACGTTGAATAAATAAAGACTCTCTAATGTATTGGCCTACCAATCTGAGCTTCTTACCTTGCCGGCCAAATCCTGTGGTTGGCTTTCGATCATTTGTCTTCTCTGGTTCTGATGACTTGTTAGCACTTGGTTTCCACTGGGTGCTGGGTACATCATTATCGGACACTGATGGGGCAGTTCCTGAGGGCAGCACGTTCTTTTCAAAATAACCAGGGTTGGTGATATTTCCTGCAGGATTATACTGTCCCACCACAAAGAAAAGACCATTGCCATCTGTGGCGACACCAACACCAACTTCTTTTGAGTCTTTCCACACGACTTGAGTGAAGTGACCTTCATCAAAAAAATACATGGGCCATATGAGTGAGGAGAAAAATCAAACATACTGTATGTAGTCCAAAAATCTTCAAAGGTTGATTTGGGATTTACCTGTGTTACTACGGAAACCCGGCCTTGCAAAATCATAGTTCTTTATTTCATCATACCATGAGTCAACGGCTTCCTGACCTGTGGGATGACAGACAAGATTTTAAAGGTTACTCTGCAGCCACAGTAAGTTGATTGGAGAAACTTGTCATAGTGTGACTGGTCCCAGGAGTTGAAAAATGCTCCAAAGGCACAGAGCTCTGTTGTAATTGTCCCCCTAGACAATAAATTATATATCCAGTACATTAATTCTCAATATTTTCAGTCTAAGCAAGAAAGAGCATTAAACTTAAAAATGAGGTGCCCCCTGCCCTATAAATCACCTTCATTTTGTCTGAAACAGGTTAGTGGTGGCGGAAGTTTCTGCTATAGAAAGATGCCTCCCAGCCAGACCCTAGTGCATTATGCTCTACCTGCTTGAGGGATAGTAAAACACATAAATCATCCTGTAATATAAAATTGTCATCTCCTTTATTGATTACCCTGCAGAGTTTAGTGTCATCTGCAAATATTGAAACTTTACTCTGAATGCCCCCTACAAGGTCATTAATAAATATGTTAAAAAGAAGAGGGCCCAATACTGACCCCTGTGGTACCCCACTGCTAACTGCTACCCAGTCCGAGTGTGCTCCATTAATAACCACCCTTTGTTTCCTATCCCTTCTCATCCATCCTCCCAGTGGATGGCCATGGACCACGGAGATTGAACGGTATTGTACAGGTGACCAACTGGCTACGTTGATGATGCCACGAAGAACATTTTGGGTTTCTTCACCATGGAGTGAATTACCTGTATAATATACAGCTAATGATTTCTTTTGAGAACCCTGCTATTAGAATTGGTAAGAAAGAACAAAACCAACAAACTCTGAATGAAAACAGAGGAGCAAGAGAAACTGACTACAAACTAAAATGTGTCTATACAAATGCACAGAGCATGGGAAACAAACAAGTAGAATTGGAGCTGCTAACACCGGAAGAGAGATCTGATGTCATAGGCAACACTGAGACTTGGTGGGATGATGCACATGATTGTAATACAAACCATGAAAGCTACAACTTATTTATTAGAAACAGGATTAACAAGAAGGAAGTATTGCACTGTATGGTAGGAAAACGTATATCTCCACTGAGATCCAAGCTTCAGAGACTGATAGCTCTGTAGAAACTGTTTGGGTAAGAATTCAAGGAGAAAAGAATAGAAAGACACTATTGTAGGTGTTTACTGTAGGTCACCTGTATAGACTATATATGAACTTTTTTTTTTTTTTTTTTTTTTACATCAGATGCTTGCATTCCCAAAAAAGTATGACACAGTGATCATGGGATATTTTAACTAGATTTGGTAGGTCTTCATATTTGAACAAAGTATTAAACAACATGTATGTAAGTACTTGGATAAAAATACATTAATTAACCAGAACCAGCAATGGTTTGTAGTAAACCAGTCATGCCAGACTAATCTAATTTCTCTCTATGATGGAATCACTGACTGTGTGGATCGGGGAAATGCAGTAGATATAGAATATCTTGACTTCAGCAAAGCATTTGATAAATTATCTCACACTATCCTTATTGAAAAACTGACCAAGTATGGGATTGACAAGGCTAAGGATAAGTGGATTCATAACTGTCTCAGTGATCATACTCAAAGAGTGGTAATAAATGGTTGCACATCCAACTGGAAGAGTGTTTCAAGTGGGGTGCCACAAGGCTCCATCTTGGCCCCAGAGTTGTTCAACATTTTTATAAATTATCTAGATAAGGGAATTGAAGGTAAAGTGATCAAATTTGCAGACGGTGCAAAGCTAGGAGGGATAGCTAACACTACAGAAGACAGAAAGGATTCACAAGGATCTAGATAAGCTTGAACAATGGGCAGTGACTAATAGAATCGTATTTAACAGGGAGAAATGCAAAATTCTACGTCTAGGCAAAATACATCTACAAAATGGGAGGAATAGAACTAAGCAACTGCACGTTTGAAAAAAAACCTTGGGTATACTAATAGATCACAGACTGCACGAGTCAACAGTGTGATGCAGCAGCAAAACAGGCAAACACGGTTATAGGATGTATTTGAAGAGAATCATAGACTCTAGATAACGTGAAGTAATTTTCCCCCCTCTACTAGTGTGCTCGTTACTCGGGTTTTCAGAGCATGCTCGGGTGGTCTCCGAGTATTTTGGGCGTGCTCGAAGATTATGTTTGAGTCGCTGCAGCTGCATGATTTGCGGCTGCTAGACAGCCTGAATATATGTGGGGATTCCCTAACAAAACAGGCAACTCACACATGTATTCAGGCTGTCTAGCAGCCGCAAATCATACAGCTGCGCGACTCAAACATAATCTCAAAGAAAACTTTATTCAGCCATATAACATCAGCAACGTTTCGACCATATGCTGGTCTTTTTCAAGCATACAGACATGGCGGCAGGGCGGTCTTAAATAGTGTGGACACCACGCAGGGGGCCAATCACCATTCAGTGCCACCCACCTTACTTCTTAATATAAACTTACAAAATATTAGACATCAGACATTGGTATATACATATAAACAATAAAACATTATCACCATTGCAATAATTATATTAATTCATATATAATTAATTCATAAAGAATTCTTTAGATGATTCTATATGAATTAATATAATTATTGCAATGGTGATAATGTTTTATTGTTGTTTATATGTATATACCAATGTCTGATGTCTAATATTTTGTAAGTTTATATTAAGAAGTAAGGTGGGTGGCACTGAATGGTGATTGGCCCCCTGCGTGGTGTCCACACTATTTAAGGCCGCCCTGCCGCCATGTCTGTATGCTTGAAAAAGACCAGCATATGGTCGAAACGTTGCTGATGTTATATGGCTGAATAAAGTTTTCTTTTGGACTATTACACCCGGTGGAGCGCTGTTCCTTTGTGAGGATATTGACGTGTTACCCAGGAGGGTCCCTGGATATGGAACGAGCGCCCGTATAATTGAGTGCTGTCGGTCACCTGTTTGCTTTTTCTCAAACATAATCTCAGAGACCACCCGAGCATGCTTGGAAAATCAGAGTAACGAGCATACTCGCTCATCACTACCCTCTACTCCTCTTTCGTTAGGCCTCATCTGGAATACTGTGTCCTGTCCTGGGCACATTTTAAAAAATACATTGAAAAATCTGAGCAAGTTGAGAGAAGAGCGACCAGGATGGTGAGCGGACTGCAAAGTATGTCTTACGAGGAGCTGTTAAAGGATCTGGGAATGTTTAGCTTGCCAAAAAGAAGGCTAAGAGGAGATTTAATAGCTGTCTACAAATATCTGAAGGAACGTCACAATGTAGAGGGATAATTCTTATTCTCATTTGCACTTGGAAACGCGTGAATCAATGAAATGAAACTGAAAAGGCAAAAAGATACAGATTAGATATTAGAAAAAAACATTTTGACAGCAAAGATGATCAATGAGTGGAACAGGCTGCCACAAGAGGTGGTGAGTTCTCCTTCAATGGAAGTCTTCAAACAGAGGCTGGACAGACGTCTGATATAGTTTAGTGAATCCTGCACTGCACTGAGTAGGGGGTTGGACACTGGCACCCTTGAAGTCCCTTCCAACTCTATCATTCTATGATCAGATCCTGTGAAAGAGGATTGTGCTTGCTGTATCAAATTGTATGGATCCTCTGTAATTACTTTGGGCAGCCACTAACCAAGTTGAGAGAAAGTGTGACCCCCTTGCCCATTAAATCTTGACATCTGCCAGAGTGAGCCTGCAGGTGATGCAATCTTCGAGCAAAGTTATACATTAAGATATAATCATTTTCAAGATTCACTTATACATTATTACACAACCACAGGTTAATTCATGTTATTAAATTTAATCTGGCCGCAGATTAGTGGATCTGCTGCCAATTTCTTTATGAAGCAGAGCTGACAGTGAGCAATAACCAGCTTTGTAATGTGAACTAGTCCACAGGATATGAAGCCCTTCCAGCGTATGCACTGTGCCCAGTCATCAAGTTATACCACATTTTATCCGATACGCAGGGGTTAAAAAAAAAAAAAAAAAGGTGAAAAAAATGAATGTTTTTCACGTAACCTGGGAAAGAAGCAACAGGGGCCAACAATTTGTATGAGGACAAAACTGAGGTATGATGGTAGCTAACAGAAGAAAAAAATACAACCCGCCCCCCCCCCCAAAAAAAAAAACAGCAATACTTTTATAAAATGACTACCATGTAATTTAGAAATGTTTAACCAATGGGTTAAAGGAACACTCCTACCAAATGTCTACACACTAACAGTGTTATGCCTTATGCAAGGACAGACTGCGGAGCAATAAAAGCACTACATATAGTCCCTGTGTCATTCTTCCCCCTTAGGTCCTGTGAGCCATTTCTGGGCTCCCCCTATGAGAATTTCTGTGTTAAATGAAACCTGTCAACCGGTTTGTCCCATGTGAGGTAAGGCCAGTACTTATCAGGTCTGACATACAGCATTCTAATATGCTGTTTATATGCCCCCAATCCGGCCTGCAAGACAAGAAAAAGACCATTTATAATACTCATCTACGGGGCGGTTGGGTCCGAAGGGCATCGCTGTCTTTGTACGGTGTCTCCTCTTTTTTGCGATGCGGTCTTCCTCCTGTGCAGGCGTACTTCTATACACCTGTACTGCAGTGGGCATGCTCTGGGACTCTCTGGTCTTTTCCTGCGCACTGCAGTATTTTGCTCTGCTCTCAACATGGCAAAGAAAAGTACGCCTGGGCAGGAATGCGATGCCGGGAACATGTTGTCCACACGAAACACAGAAGGAAGACAGCATCGCAAGACAGAAGAGGTACCTGATCAAGACAGCAATGTCCATTGGAGCCGACGACCTTGTAGGCCGGATTGGGGACATATATACAGCATATTTGAATGCTGTATATCATGGCTGAAAGGTACTGGCCTTGCATCACATGGGACAAACTTGGTGACAGGTTCCCTTTAAGCTGGGATCTGTTACTTCGTTTTGTTGGCCTTATGGTGAGCACTGTGCTTACACCTCAGACCACAGTAATGGCTCCTAGTACTGATTGCCTATGTGTTTCCTCTTGCAGAATGAATATTTATTAAAATAGTCTCCCAAAACAAGGTGATCAACGCTCCTATGATCCCTCACGAACAGTTATATTCTGAGGGAAACCAGGGAAAGAAAGTGTTTAATTCCCTTTCAGCGCTACCACAGGGAAACTGATGAATTATATGGTTTCCCAAGAAAGCTTTCAAAGTAACATAGTAACATAGTTAGTAAGGCCGAAAAAAGACATTTGTCCATCCAGTTCAGCCTATATTCCATCATAATAAATCCCCAGATCTACGTCCTTCTACAGAACCTAATTGTATGATACAATATTGTTCTGCTCCAGGAAGACATCCAGGCCTCTCTTGAACCCCTCGACTGAGTTCGCCATCACCACCTCCTCAGGCAAGCAATTCCAGATTCTCACTGCCCTAACAGTAAAGAATCCTCTTCTATGTTGGTGGAAAAACCTTCTCTCCTCCAGACGCAAAGAATGCCCCCTTGTGCCCGTCACCTTCCTTGGTATAAACCGATCCTCAGCGAGATATTTGTATTGTCCCCTTATATACTTATACATGGTTATTAGATCGCCCCTCAGTCGTCTTTTTTCTAGACTAAATAATCCTAATTTCGCTAATCTATCTGGGTATTGTAGTTCTCCCATCCCCTTTATTAATTTTGTTGCCCTCCTTTGTACTCTCTCTAGTTCCATTATATCCTTCCTGAGCACCGGTGACCAAAACTGGACACAGTACTCCATGTGCGGTCTAACTAGGGATTTGTACAGAGGCAGTATAATGCTCTCATCATGTGTATCCAGACCTCTTTTAATGCACCCCATGATCCTGTTTGCCTTGGCAGCTGCTGCCTGGCACTGGCTGCTCCAGGTAAGTTTATCATTAACTAGGATCCCCAAGTCCTTCTCCCTGTCAGATTTACCCAGTGGTTTCCCATTCAGTGTGTAATGGTGATATTGATTCCTTCTTCCCATGTGTATAACCTTACATTTATCATTGTTAAACCTCATCTGCCACCTTTCAGCCCAAGTTTCCAACTTATCCAGATCCATCTGTAGCAGAATACCATCTTCTCTTGTATTAACTGCTTTACATAGTTTTGTATCATCTGCAAATATCGATATTTTACTGTGTAAACCTTCTACCAGATCATTAATGAAAAGCTATGGTTTGTCCACGTAATCCCCGGGTCCTCCAGAGGGTGAGAGAGGCTCTCTGTAGCCACTCTTCAATCTTCACAAATTACCTAACAGAAAACCACTATTAAATACCCTAAGGCAGACTACCCTTTAAGACTTACAGGGCTTACTAGCTTTGGATGAAACGTGCAGGCTGGAGATGGTGCTATGTGATCTAGTATCTGCAGGAATTACCTGGGAGTTCCTTGGTGCTAGAGCTGTATTTGTAGTACAGGTTCTCTCCATGGTCCGTCCCACTGTGTTTTAAGGTCCGGATGGACAACAGGTGGTCCGCCCATGCCTGTGCCGAGCGACAGAGGTCCCGATTGAGCTGGAGTGGTGGGGCTCCATGTTTCTTCCTGTATATGTTATGGACAGACACGAACTCTCTCTCAAACTGGTTTCCTTCAACACCTAAAAGAAACGAATGTTGTATGAGTTACGGATGTCAGCTCCCATTTATCCTTCGCTCTCCGCTGAGCGCTTACATCTGGGTTTCCGTGTAAATTCCCCAAAACCGCAATTTAGACAAAACCCCAGACGGAACCACTTACGAGGCAGATTGTATTACTTTGGACTAGTCTATGTTTCAGCCATGTCCAATCATTTTAGGCATCTTTTTAGCGCAGAAATGTGGGCAACCACAGATCTGTGCACGCTTAAAAAGATGCATACCACTAGAGCAGACGTCAAGTACGAAGTGTCTCCATCTGACTCATGATGGACGGTTCCGTTGCGTGGTTCGTTTGAATCACATTTTTGTGGGATTTACACGGAAACCCAGACGTAAGTGCACAGCGTAGACACAAGAATGTGATCCCAGCCTTATACTGGAAGTGATCAAAAAAATGTTATGTACCCCAAAATGAAAACACGACATGGCTCAAAACCCCCACTCCTTCCCCCCCCCCCCCCCCAATTAAAATCCAGTGAATTTTGGGCACTCAAATCCAAATGCCCCACGTTTTGAGCCCCACTGTGCCTAAACACAGTAGGCGGCCACATGTTTGGCATTATTGTAATGAAAAGAAGGCACTTAATTTGTGGGTGCGTATCGCCAGAAGCAGAAGATGGGCACAATGCAAGAGGTTGCTGCAATATATGGAATCTCTACAATGTAAGGGGACACAAAGTATGGGTAGTAGACTGCCAGATTTGCAGAGAAAATGGAGGTGTAGTTTCTACAGTGGGGTCACTTTTTTTTCTGCTGTTCTGACACCTTAGAGGCTCCTCAAATGTCGCCCGCAAACTATTCTATCAAAATCTGTGCTCCAAAAGCCAAATAGCGCTCCTTCCATCTCAGCCCTGACGTGTAGCCTAACAGTAATTTCTGATAACATATAGGTCATCTCCGTGTTCGTGAAAAATTGCACAACAAATTGTAGGTTCTAGTTTCACCTATTAACCTTTGAGTACCTGAAAAATTTGTAGCAAATACAAAAATTACATTTTTACCACTAAAATGTCACATTTCAGGACAAATTGTGCAAGAAATTATGGGGTACGTTTTCTCCTATTATCCATTGTTAAACTTACAAATTTGGGGCTAAAATAACATTTTCATGAAAAAAAAAACGAAAATCTTCAATGACAACCTACTGTATCAAATTCTGTGTAGAACCGGTGGGTTCAAAATGCTCATTACACCACTGAATAAAATCCTTGAGGGGTGCAGTTTCCAAAACGGGGTAACTTGTGGGGGGTTTCACTGTTTAGGCACATCAGGGGCTCTCCAAACACGACATAACGCCCACAGACCATTCCATCAAAGTCTGGGTTCCAAAACATCACTCATTCCTTTCCAAGCCCTGCTGTGCTCCCAAACAGAAGTTTTCTTCCAGATATGGGGTATCGGCTTAACCTGCTACCCTTGCGAAAATAAAAAATGTGTGGCTAAAAGTATATTTTTATAGGTAAAATGTGATTTTTTTTTTTTTTTTTTACCTTCACTGCTCTTACTGTAGCGCTGTCTCCTGCACGGCACACGGACTGCACACGGACAGCATCCGTGTGCGGTACGTGTTTTACACAGACCCATTGACTTTAATGGGTCCGTGTGATCCGTGCGTTCCCACAAACACGGACATGTCTCCGTGTTTCTCAAACGGACACACGGTCCGTGAAAACACGTTGAAATGTGCAGAGACACATTGATTTTAATGTGTCTACGTGAGTCAGTGTCTCCGATACGTGAGACACTGTCACCTCACGTACCGGAGCCACTGACATGTGAAACCGGCCTTACCGATGCTCCCGGCAGCTAGCGTTCCTAGTAATGCCTTGCATGCAATGACCTCTGATGACGTCAGTCTTGCGAGATTGCGACGTCATCAGGTCATTTCGCAAGGCATTACTGGGAACGGGAGCATCGGTAAAGCTGCACGGGACGCCGGAAGGTGAGAATTTTGCAATTTTTTTTTTAATTTTTTTATTTTTAACATTATATCTTTTTACTATTGATGCTGCATAGGCAGCATCAATAGTAAAGAGAGAGAGAGAGCGAGCGAGAATTTCCCTGACTGGAAATTCTTCCACACATGCTCAGTTTCAAAAGATGGCATCCATCGCTGGATTCCTGTTTTTGACAGTCAGCGACGGATCCTGCGTCCATAGGCTTCCATTATACCCAATGACAGACAGCGCAGGATCCGTCGCTGGGCGATTTTTCAATGTACAGAAAAAATGTTCCTCTGTGCGTTGTCCCCACCTGATGGACTGCAATTTTCCGGCGGATCCAGTGCACGACAGGCGCGACGTGTGGCCATCCGCTGCACAGCCAGCTCTACCCTCACCTACTGTATCCTCACCCATCCCTTGTAGATTGTGAGCCCTCGCGGGCAGGGTCCTCTCTCCTCCTGTACCAGTTGTGACTTGTATTGTTAAAGATTATTATACTTGTTTTATTATGCATACCCCTCCTCACATGTAAAGCGCCATGGAATAAATGGCGCTATAATAATAAATAATAATAATAATAATAATAATAATCCGTCACTAATACAAGTCTATGGGAAAAAACAGGATCCAGCAGAAAAATTTGCTGGATCCGTTTTTTTCAAAAATCGACGGATTTCGACGGGAGCTAACAGACAGATGTGTGAAAGAGGCCTTTGACATCCGTCGCAATCCGTCGTTTTGGGAAAAAACGGATCCTGCAAATGTGCCAGCAGGATGCGTTTTTCCCATAGATTTATATTAGCGACGGATCGCGACGGATGGCCACACGTCGCGTCTGTCGTGCAACGGATTTGTTGTGTTTTGGCGGACCGTTAGCATGAAAAAACATTCAAGTGAACGTTTTTTTGTCCGTCACGTCCGCCATTTTTTGTCCGTCGCGTCTGCCGAAACTCCGCCCCCTCCTCCCCGGACTTCAGAATGGGCAGCGGATGCAAATTTCACAACATGCGTCGGTACGTCGGCCCGACGCATAGCAACGGACCCGTACCGACGCAAGTGTGAAAGTAGCCTTAGGCAGCCATATTTCACTGTCTGTATACGTCCCGCAGTGCCCAGACTATATTTGTAACTATGAGGGTGTAAGGTCAGGAGATCCATGGACAGTCCGGGCATTGCAGTCAGTATACGGATCGTATAAGCTTAAGGCTGCAATACGACCACATTTTAGCAATTATTATTATAGCTACATCTATTTTTAACTAGTATTAGGTATAAGGCTATTACATTGCAGTCGCCATTCTGGGGTGGCAGACGGGGCTCACACCCTGCAGACTATGCATATGCAGAACATTACGGGAAGATTTGGGCTTTCCCCAAGACTGCCCACGTCATTCCATCCACCCCAGTCACGGGCTACAGATGAATCACAACATTGTACTGTAAGGAATCTCGCTACTGAAGTCTAGGGGGCTTCATATGAAAAACGTCTACCCCCACATACTGTACATGCAGTCCTTACTGGGAAGATGAATGATCTGATCTGCAATGTGTCATTACAAACTAAGCCGAATAGACAATTCCTTTAATAATCCTATAGAGCTGCGAAGTCGGTTTGGACATACATTGGTGCAACCTGTGCAGCAGCACAGGGGCCCAAGACTTAAGGGGTTCACCTCCACAGCAGGTTGAATTGTGCATTCTAATGAACTATTGTACTGCAAGGAACCATATACTGTTCTTGCACTGGGGCCTCTTCTGCTGGTTCTGCTCCTGTGTGGAGATTACAACTCCTAGCTACGGCTGAGTAGTGGTCACCACCTGAGTGTGAACTAGCCCTTAAAGGGTCTTGCTTGCTTTTTTGCAGCCGTTCTCAGCGTATAAAGAGATAATCCACCACCGTGCTATAGTTGTATTGATACACCAATCTACGCTTTGTCCTGATGTGTCTTTTGCCTGCTAGTATTTGCCTTTCACTCTGCAGAATTTCAGCGTGACGGAGGATTTGACATGAGCCATCACGGGTGCGCAGAGGATGATGATGGGTCATGCAGCACAATACAGGGTGGAGCACAGAGATTTAGACACATGTAGTATGAGCTGTTCTTTAGGTTTGAAAAACAGCTTTGGTCTGGCTTCAAATCACCACCCATCTCAATGTTCACACACATGGCTGTCACTACCTGTGCCAGGTGTTATGTAGACGGAGATGGTGAATGGGATCTACACAGGACTGCACCCAAACAGATAAATGTGTGATTTTCAGAACATGGCATAGGAGCTCCAGACTCCAGGAACAAGCTTGGTAGGCAGCGTGTGGTCTGGGGACTGCATCTCCGATGGAGACTGGTCTGAGGTCTCTATTCAGGGTCTGATCTGAGTGTATATACATTTAGAGGTGTGGTCAGGGTCTGGTCTAGGGGGATATATTAAGGTCCGGTATCTATATAGGGTCTATATTAGTTTAGAGGTTTGGGTACAGTATCAGGAGTCCATGTGAGTATCAGTTTAGGAGGTCTGATCTGGGTACTGCTCTGGGTCTCCATGTAAGGAGTCTGGTCAGCAGTCTTCTATCCGGGGCTGTGGAGTTGGTTGGTGAGGATAACCTCCAACTCAATTTCCCTGACCCCGACTCCACCTCACTGCCGAGCATGTAGCCTAGATCAGGAACAGAACAGACATTCATAGGACATTTCATAACTTTCCCAAATTCTTGTGAAAACATTTACAGCACATCCTGCATTGTACTACTGTACCCAATTTATTCTATATTTTAGGAGTTGGTCCAACTCCACCAAAATGGACACCAACTTACTCTACAGCCCTGCTTCTATCAGTTTGGAGGGTTGGTAAACATCTTTACATAGAAGGTTTCAGTTGAATCCTTCCGTAGTGGGTTTTTGTCTGGAGCTGATAAGTCTAGGAGTCTTTTCTGTGGTCTCTATTCATTTAGGGAGCTGGGTTTGGATATATAGGGTCTGGTCTGCGTATGGAAATTTTGAGGTTTAATGACTGGGGTGATTTACCTATCTTTTGCAGGTCTCAATATTTCATTTCGTGCACTACTCAAAAGTTAACGCATAAGTAGGAGTAGTGCAGTCTTAGGGTATGTTCACACGTTCCTGATTTCCATCCTTTTTTTTTCAGGACTTTTTTTTAAAAAACTGCAGCTCTTGGCAGAAAACACAGGTCCTTTTTTTGGTCCTTTTTTTGTCCTTTTTTGATGCTTTTTTTATCCTTTTTTTTATCCTTTTTTTATGCAGTTTTCTATGCAGAGTCTGTGTGTTTTCTAGGAAGTTTTTTAGGGTTAAAGGGAACCTGTCACCCCGTTTTTTGAGATTGAGCTATAAATACTGTTAAATAGGGCCTGCGCTGTGTGTTCCTATAGTGTATGTAGTGTACCCCGATTCCCCACCTATGCTGAGAAATAACTTACCAAAGTCGCCGTTTTCGCCTGTCAATCAGGCTGGTCAGGTCGGGAGGGCGTGGTGACATCGGTGGTTCTTCCTCAGCTTTACGTTGGTGGCGTAGTGGCGTAGTGGTGAACAAGCAGCGCGCGATCTGCGCTGTAATCCCTTGCATCGGTGGGGGCGGCCATCTTCCTGGGGCCGCGCGTGCGCAGATCGAGTGCTCTGCTGCACGGGGCTTCAGGAAAATGGCCGCGGGATGCCGCGCGTGCGCATTAGAGATCGCGGCGGCCATTTTCCCAAAGCCGAGATGCAAACTCGGCTTTGGGAAAATGGCCGCCGCGATCTCTAATGCGCACGCGCGGCATCCCGCGGCCATTTTCCTGAAGCCCCGTGCAGCAGAGCACTCGATCTGCGCACGCGCGGCCCCAGGAAGATGGCCGCCCCCACCGACGAAAGGGATGACAGCGCAGATCGCGCGCTGTGTCTTCACCACTACGCCACCAACGTAAAGCTGAGGAAGAACCAGCGATGTCACCACGCCCTCCCGACCTGACCAGCCTGATTGACAGGCGAAAACGGCGACTTTGGTAAGTTATTTCTCAGCATACATAGGGAATCGGGGTACACTACATACACTATAGGAACACACAGCGCAGGCCCTATTTAACAGTATTTATAGCTCAATCTCAAAAAACGGGGTGACAGGTTCCCTTTAAAATGGCTGAAAATACCCTAACCCTACCCCTAACCCTAACCTTAGTGGAAAAAAAAAAAAATTCTTAATTTTTTTTTATTGTCCCTACCTATGGGGGTGACAAAGGGGGGGGGGGGTGTCATTTACTATTTTTTTTTATTTTAATCACTGAGATATAATCTATCTCAGTGATCAAAATGCACTTTGGAACGAATCTGCCGGCCGGCAGATTCGGCGGGCGCACTGCGCATGCGCCCGCCATTTTGCAAGATGGCGGCGCCCAGGGAGAAGACGGCCGGACGGACACCGGGACGCCGGGTAAGTATAAGGGGGGGAGATTAGGGCACGGGGGGGGGGGGGCATCGGAGCACTGGGGGTGGGGGCATCGGAGCACGGGGGGGCGGGATCGGAGCACGGGGGGGCAGCCACACTCCGCCCACGCACTTCCGCTCGCTTTCCCGCACTTCCTGCTGCAGCAGTTCTGCACCACAAACCGCAGTAAAACCCGCAGATATTTTTTTCATCTGCGGGTTTTACTGCGGGTTTGACCTCACAATGGAGGTCAATGGGTGCAGAACCGCTGCGGCTCCGAAAAAAGAAGTGACATGGTACTTCTTTTTCCCCGCAGCTATTCAGCGCGGCTTTTTTTTTTTTTTTTTTTCCGCATTGTGGGCACAGCAGTTCCTGTTTTCCATAGGGTACAATGTAATGTACCCTGCATGGAAAACAGCTGCGGACCCGCAGCGGGAAAATCGCGGCAATTCCGCATGAAAAAAAGGATCGTGTGAACATGGCCTTAGGCTTCAGACCAGGTTAATATAGGATTCACCAGTGAAATATGGCCCGCATACCACTCTTGCATTGACTATATATAGTGTAACTCTATAGCAGTTTGTACAGTATTAGGCAACACCCTCACCCCACCCCCAGACTGCTGTGTCACTGATCAGAGGAAGTGGATTTATCTCACACCCTTAGGTCTAATAATGTGTCATCTCCTGGTTTCCAACCAGCAGAGGAGACCCTGAGCCTAATGTCTGGTTAAATCACACAAGTCTTGTATGATTACATATGTATGGTCACCCGACTTTCCACAGCCCCTGAAGGACATATTAATCTGTATTAGAACCACATGACCAGTACTCCACAATCCACAACACAAAACATTTTCGCTTTGCGGTTGCCAAATCTAGTAATCAGCATCTTCTTGTTTATAGTCAAAAGAGTCTCTCATTTACATATAAAAAAAATATAAGGGAAGCCTCAGAATCAGCTCAGAAATTGAAAAAAAAAGTGCAACTCCACAATTGTTTTTTTTATTTTTCTTTTTCTTTACCATGTTCACCAAATGCTAAAACTGATCCGCCATTATGATTATCCAGGTCATTATGAGTTTGTAGATCCCAAACATGTAAAGGTTGTATTTGTCTCCTGCAGAGCCTTGGTTGTCATTCCAACCCATCTGCGACCCGCGGTTATGTGACACAGGCGCCGATGGGTGGGATTAATGACGCGATTCTGGCGCCATCACATTACAGCAGCATTTAACGGGTTAACAGCCGCAAGTGGATCGCAATTCCACCCGCGGCCATTAGGGGAACATGTCAGCTGTTCCAATCGGCAGCCATCTCTATCCAAACCAGTCATACCTTTGGCCCTATGGTTTGTGGAGAACCATCAGTCCCAGTATTAAAGGGACTCCGTCACCTGAATTTGGCGGGCTATGTAAATTCCCTGTGTCCGCTCCGATGGGCGGTGTTTCCTCTTCTTTCATTCACCCCTTCCTTTCCCGCTGTCCACAATATTTTTCTTGAATTTGACCAGGTTTCCTCCGTAGTTCACGCGTGCGCAAAGCAATCTTGCCTTGCGCACGCGCAGTATGCTTTGCCCAACTGCGGGCAAAGCCGAAAAGTATTACTGCGCATGCGCTGCCGCACTATGTCCCGGAACACAGCGAAATACTTCCGGGACATAGTGCGGCGGCGCATGCGCAGCAATGCTTTTCGGCTTTGCCCGCAGTTGGGCAAAGCATACTGCGTGTGCGTAAGGCAAAATTGCATTGCGCACGCGTGAACTACGGAGGAAACCTGCTCAAATTCAAGAAAATATTGCGGACAGCGGGAAAGGAAGGGGTGAATGAAAGAAGAGGAAACACCGCCCATCGGACCGGACACAGGGAATTTACATAGCCCGCCAAATTCAGGTGACGGAGTCCCTTTAATCCACAAAGAATTGCGAACTATCTAGGTCTGATCTAGTGATCACAGCTGCGTTGTCTCCAGTGGACTGGAGTCATGTTTATAATAGATCCTCTCATTCAGTTCTGCAGCCAGAATGAGACATTGCTGCTCCCACCAGCGAGCACTTGTCAAACTATTAGGCTGGAGTCACACTACAACGAGATACGGCAGAGTCTCGCAGGTTAAAAACAAGCTCTGGCACTCCGGAGCGGAGTGTGCAGCTCCATGTATTGCTGTGCGGCTGCACGCTCCGCTCTGGAGTGCCGGTGCCAGAGCTTGGTTTTATCCTGCGAGACTCGGCCGTATCTCGCTATGTGCGATCCCGGCCTCAGTCTTACAATGTCACTTATACAAATGAGTCAGGACTTCATAATGAAGCTCTGTAGTTTAAAAAAAACGATCACGAAGAAACTAGGGTCACCTCCCAGCAGTCGCCATTATATATCAAAGCGATATTAAATAAAACAAAATTAAAATTGAATCTAAGGAAATCTGTCACCAGCTTTTTATTTATTTATTTATTTTTTTACACAATCTGAGATCAGCATGATTGTAGGGGCAGAGACCTTATTCCAGTGATGAGTCACTTACTAGACTGTTTTTTTTTTTTTTTTAAATCAAAACTACATCAAGCAAACACTTAGCAGAGATTATTACAGGAGGACTGATCACCACTGATTGGCAGCTTTCTGCCTATGCACAGTGTACACACAAAACTGTCAATGAGTTATGTGTGCGCGGTTATACAGAGCTCTCCATTCAGAGAACTGCTAGATATAGAGCAGAGAAAAGAGATTTTACCAAAACTGCAGCAAACAGTCCAGTAAGTGACACACTGTTGGAATCAGGGTCTCAGTCACCATATCATGGTGCTTATATCTGTTAGTAAAAACCTGGTGTCAGAATCTCCTTTTCAAGTTTAATACAAAACAGCAATATTCTACTTGGATTGATGGCCACAATCCCCAACTCATCCAGACTATAAATGCTCTAGAGCAACACTGACAATTTTGCAGGCTGAAATTCCCCTACATTCCGTCATTTATTTTATTATTTGAATAGAATTTGTTCTAAAAAGAGGTATTCTTTAAACCTGGCACTGTACGATCATTTGATGTCAGAAAAACTAACCGCACCCTGTAAAATAGGAACTCATTTCAGTTATAGGTGTCACAACTGTCAACATGTTAGACAATTATATAGTAGACTATTGCCTAAGGGTCACTTCCATCTTTCTGTCTGTCCTTCAGTCGGTCCTTCTTTCTGTCACGGATATTCATTGGTCGCGGCCTCTGTCTGTCATGGAAATCCAAGTCGCTGATTGGTCGCAGCAAAATAGCCACGACCAATCAGCGACGGGCACAGTCCAGAAGAAAATGGCCACTCCTTCCTCCTCGCAGTCAGTGCCCGCTCCATACTCCCCTCCAGTCAGCCCTCACACAGGGTTAATGGCAGCGCTAATGGACCACGTTATGCCGCGGTGTAGCACACTCCATTAACGCTGCTATTAACCCTGTGTGACCAACTTTTTTACTATTGAGGCTGCCTATGCAGCCTCAATAGTAAAAAGATTTTATGTTAAAAATAATAATATAAAAAATCATTATATACTCACATTCCGGCGCCTTTCCCGCTCCTCGCGACGCTCTGGTGACCGCTCCATGCAAGTGGCAGGTTCCGGTGGCAAGGATGGTATGCGAGAAGGACCTGCCATGACGTCATGGTCATGTGACCGCGACGTCATCACAGGTCATGCGCCCATACCAACCCTGGGACCGGAAGCTGCCGAGTGCACCGCACACAGGGCCAGGACTTCAACGGAGGGTGAGTATTTGTTTTTTTTTTTAATTATTTTAAGTCTGTATACTACATGGCTCTGTGCTGTATACTCCGTCGCTGTGCAATATACTACGTGGCTGGGCTATATATTACGTGGCTGGGCAATATACTACGTGGGCTGTGCAATATACTACGTGGACATGCATATTCTAGAATACCCGATGCATTAGAATCGGGCCACCATCTAGTTTCTAATAAAAGCAAACAGCTGAACTGTGAATGCAGCTGTGGAGTATAAAGTCTGTGTGCACACGTTGCGTTTTTTTTCAGTGCAGATTTCACAGAACCTAAAGGGTTTCCTGGTTCCAGCAAAGTGAATGAGAATCCTGAAGTCTCATTCACATTTCACTTTTTTGTGACCGGCAGATTTGGTTCAGATTTATATCTGCAGCATGTCAATTCTTTCAGCATTTTTACTGCACATTTCACCCATACTAATGAGTGGGGAAAAATCTGTACCAAAACGTGCATTTTTACGTTGCTTTTTTCCTGCCAAGCGATGCAAAAATGGTGCAGAAATTTACTTTCTTTAAGTATTTGCAGAAAAGTACAGTATTGCGCACGCGCCGAGGCTCCTTGACCTTTCCCGATGCCTGCGCACTGCAGTACTTTACTCTGCACTTGTCAGGACAGAGAAGTACGCGTGCGCAGGAGCTCAATGCGGGGGACCCCGTGTGTATGACTTAGGGACGCGTCATTCACATGGAGCAAGAAGGAGGACGGCATCGCGAGAAGAAGGAAGGCGCCTGGCCAAGACCAGCGACACCCCTTGGACCGGACCACATCGCATGTGAGAATAAAAGGTCTTTTTCTTATCTTGCAGGTCGGGTTGGGGACATACAGTATATACAGCATTATAGAATGCTATATATCAGGTCTGAAAGGTGGTGGCCATATCTGATATGGGCCAAACATAGCGACAGGTTACCTTTAACATGTGCACATACCCTAATTTGTTGCTAATCTTACTAATCCTCCATTATACTCCACAGCTGCACTCACTATTCTGCTGGTGCAGTCACTGTGTACATACATTACTGACCCTGTACTGATCCTGTGTTCCCGGCCTAAGCAAGATCCTGTATCACACATGCAAGAAATACGTCCGAGTCTCGCATGGTAATACCTGACACTGCCGCTGTCTCTCTGAAGCGGAGCGTGCGGCTCCATGTATTGCTATGCGGCCGCATGCTCCGCTCCAGAGAGATGGCGGCAGTGCCAGGTATATTAACATGCGAGACTCGGAACTATTTCTTGCATGTGTGATCCCGGCCTTAGTATAAGAAAAGTATGCATGTACACAGTGACTGCACCAGCAGAATAGTGAGTGCAGCTCTGGAGTATAATACAGGATGTAACTCAGGATCAGTACAGGATAAATAATGTCATGTCAACAATATAAACAATATAATCATATTTTCAGGTAGACTATATAGTTGCCCAGCACTGCAGCCCTGGAGTAATGTGGTGTAAGGAGTTTGTATGTTCTCTTCGTGTTTGCGTGGGTTTCCTCCAGGTACTCCGGTTTCCTCCCACACTCCAGAGACATACTAATAGGGGCTCTAGATTGTGAGCCCCATTGGTGACAGTGATGATAATGTCTGTAACGCGCTGTGGGGCATGATGGCTCTATATAAGCAGAGAATACTAAATACGTTTATTTTTTTTCATAGGAAAACTCCAATAAAAATCAGTTTCCCGTGTAATAAGGACATAACCATGCAAGCAGTGGACCATGAGGTCATGTTATTATGTCACATGACTGCTTGGATGTCACATACAGCTTGGGATGATGGCGGCACTTTATTTTGTTTTTACACATATTGTTTGATATTTTTGGTTTAGGCAAATACAGGGTCATGAAAATAATTGTTGCTTCATGACATTGCAACAATATTGCACAACTTAAACAGACTATTTCTTAATGGATACTTCAAGCAGCAGAAAGAAAGCTGTTCCAGTAAACCCCATCATTTTGCCAAAAATATATGTAAATGATTTGGAATCAGACTATCCTTTATAACTTGTCCTATTGGTCAGTCTTGGTAATATTATTATTATTATTATTATTATTAGTGTCAGGTGAGCCACTGAGGACCCATACCTCATTGTCTTCAAATATCCCATTCATTTACAGACCACGTTCAGTATTTGGTCAATATTTGATATTATTGTTTATTATTAGAGCACCATTTATTCCATGGCGCTTTGTGAGGAGGGGTAAATATAATAAAAACAGGTACAATAATCTTGAACAATACAAGTCCCAACTGGTACAGGAGGAGAGAGGACCCTGCCCGCGAGGGCTCACAATATACAAGGTATAATCAGTATTTGTAAGCCAAACTCAGGAGTGGGTGATAAATACAGAAGTGGTGACATCTTTCCATTAGTCTTTCCCTCTGATTGTTCCACTCCTGGTTTTTCCTTACAAATACTGATGTAAAATACTGACCAAATACTGAACGTGTGAACGTGGCCTAATTGAGTCATGCCCCTTTTTCATAGGGCGCTAGCGACATTCTTGGGGATTCCCAAGGCCGTGAGCCTTCTAGTTGCTTTGCCATATATAGGGTGAGAGCTCCTCTGTATGAGGTGTGCATAGTTTTGATTAATGATTACCCTTAAACACTCTGCAGCCTCGGTGGAGGCAGGAAACATTCAGTGTCCAGGAGCACCAGACTGAGGGCAGCACCGCAGAGCTCACAAGCTTTTCCTCTCAGGCAGGAGTCGCACACACAGTTTACGATCCAAAGCCAGAAGTGAATCCAAAAAGTGAAAATGTTCTGTGTCTCGATGGCGCCCATGTACTCACCCCTGGGTCTGCGGCGAGAGAAGCAGCCTCCCATCTCCTAGTCCTCGCAGCCTCTAGCCTGGGACAGCCTCTGCTATCAGGAGGGCTGAGTCACATTACTTGGCTGTGGGCTCCTGCAGACTGAGAGCCGGTCTTGTTTGGAGAGGATAAAAGATTGAGCAGTGGATGCTCAGACTTCTCTTCCCCCAGCAGGAGGAGGGGAGGAATGAACACACTGAAACTAGACCCCTGACAGCTGCATGAACAGCCCCCCCTGCAGGACACAACATCTGGATGAGGAAACCATTTGTGTGCCAGGGACAGAGCTTGGCCTTAAGTTCAGCTCTCCTGTGTTCATTACAACTCATCATCCTTGGAACTTCTAGAGTTAGCTGCCCTTACACCTATAGTCCTTGACTAACTATAGGTGTGGCTGATAAATGTCATAGTTATGGATGAGAATGTCTGGAAAGCGCTGTGGTATAGGATTTAATAAAATATCTCAGAGGGGAAAATAGGGCACATAGTAGTCATTATGGGAGGACAGTACAGCTTGCAATGGCTGATAACAGCAAACAATACATTGCATTTCACTGCAATGTTTTTGCATAGTGCATTTCCTCCTAATCTTAAAAGGGAATCTGTCACCACATTTGACCTAGCTAAACTATTACTTTGGGCATACAGGCTATAGACGCCTTTAAAAAAAAGTCATCCTTGTGTGCTTCATATCAAATGCCTTATTGTGGAGAAATAATCTTTTATCACTTTATATAAATGACCTCTTCCAGGCTCCGGGGAGGACGCTGCCTGGAAGAAAACTCTGCCCCCAGAGATTATACATGAAGGTGTAGTTACCAGTGTGAGGGCTGCTTTCTGCCCTCACTGCAGTGCTGTATGTGATTATACCTGACCTATCTGCAGGTTCCTTCAGCTTCCATCTCACAAGCAGACAGGGTTACAATGTTGTTACAATACAGCAGAGCTCAGAGAAGCAGGAAATGTGCTTGTAAGGAGACAAAGTTTATTTCTCCTGTTGTTAGTTACTTGTCTCACACTGGTAACTCTCCGCCAAGTAGAATAATATCTGGAGGCAGAGTTATCTTCCAGACAGCGCAGGTCATTTACATAAAAAAAAGATTTACCGGGAACATGGCATCGTATGTGAGGCATACAGGGATGACATGTTCAGCAGTCTATAACCTGTATGAACATATTAATAGTTTAGATGGGAATCGGTCACCACATTTTACCTTGGCTGGCCACTTGGGCCAGCACAGGAGTCCCATTTCTACAATGTCCATCAAAGTATGAATTTCCAAAGCATCACCAATCCCACTAAATAATATTCTATTTAGGCCACATTCACATGTTCAGTATTTCTAAGCCAAAATCAGGAGTGCATGAAAAATAGAAGTGGTGATGTGTTTCTATTATACTTTTCCTCTGATTGTTCCACTCCTGGTTTTGGCTAACAAATACAGAGGTAAAATACTGACACAATATTGAGCATGTGAATGGGGCCTTATACTTATAGTGCACCAGTGTTTTTACACACAAGAAAGCCACAGATTTAGGGTATGTGCACACGTTGCTGATTTTGCTGAGGATTCGCAGCAGCTTTCCCTGAGTTTACAGTACCATGTAAACCTATGGAAAACAAAATCCGCAGTGCATATGCTGCAGAAAAAAAACGCATGGAAACATAGCGTTGTTTATTCCACAGCGTGTCAATTCTTTGTGTGGATTCCGCTGCGGTTTACACCTGCTCCATAATAGGAATCCGCAGGTGTAAACCCGCAGGTAGAATCTGCATAAAATCCACACAAAAAAAAAATTGCTGTAATCCGCAGTACGGTTTACCTGCGGAGTTACCAAAATCAGTCCGGAAAAATCCGAACCACTTTCCGCAACGTGTGCACGTGGCCTTAAGAGGTTTTAGTCGGTTTTGTTTTTAAAACTGCAAGTTCCCAATATAGTCTTCATTTTTATTGTAGAATAGTTTTAATCTGAATTTTTGTGGTTTATAGAGCGGTTACAAAATCCACATACCTGACTGACATGAAAGACTTGCAATGACAGGCACAGCCCCTGTGGGGTAATCTACCCTCTATCAACTTCCTCAAAGTGAAATTAACCAATCAATATGGGAGCAATTAAGTGGGCACCTCTTATTAACCCCTTAAGGACTCGTTTTTTTTTTTTTTTTTTATCTGACCAGTGTCACTGTATGTAGTAATAACTCTGGAATGCTTCAATATATCACATTGATTTTGAGACTGTTTATAGGTGACTCATCATACTTTACGATAATGGTAAACTTAGGTCAATATGTTTTGCGTTTATTTATAAAAATATCATTTTATTTTTTAAAATTGCAATTTTCAAACTTTGAGTGATTGTTAGGGATGAGCATATAGCATCGGATAACTCCTTAGGCTACTTTCACACTAGCATTGTTTTCAATACATCGCAATGCGTCATTTAGGGGAAAAAACGCATCCTGCAAAGTTGTTTGCAGGATGTGTTTTTGCCCCATAGAGTAACATTACCGACGCATTGCAACGTATTGACACATGTCGCAACCGTCGTGCGACGGTTGCGCCGTGTTTTGGCGGACCACCGGGAGCAAAAAACGTTAAATGTAATGTTTTTTGCTGCTGACGGACCGCTTTTTCCGACCGCACATGCGCGGCTGGAACTCCGCCCCCACTTCCCCGCACCTCACAATGGGGCAGCGGATGCGCCGGAGAAATGCATCCGCTGCCTCCGTTGTGCAGCGCATCAAACGCTAGCGTTGGAATCTCGGCCCGACGCATTGCAACGGGCCGAATCCGACGCTAGTGTGAAAGTAGCCTTATCTGAATAGCTGCATCGGATACCTGGAGCGCTCCCGATAATCAGCTGTATATGTCGCGGCTGTGTGACTGTCACAACAAACAGGCTCTCCATGCATGTTTTGTGACTGTCACACAGCCGCAACACATACAGCTGATTATCGGGAGCGCTCCAGATATCCAGGTTCCCGATGCAGCTATTCACTCATCCCTAGTAATTATCCCTTTAACCCCTTCATGACCGGGGGATTTTTCGTTTTTCCGTGTTCGTTTTTCGCTCGCCTCCTTCCCAGAGCCATAACTTTTTTATTTTTCCGTCAATTTGGCCATGTGAGGGCTTATTTTTTGCGGGACGAGTTGTACTTTTGAACGACATCATTGGTTTTAGCATGTCGTGTACTAGAAAACGGGAAAAAAATTCCAAGTGCGGTGAAATTGCAAAAAAAGTGCAATCCCACATTGTTTTTTTGTTTGGCTTTTTTGCTAGGTTCACTAAATGCTAAAAATGACCGCCATTATGATTCTCCAGGTCATTACGAGTTCATAGACACCAAACATGACTAGGTTATTTTTTATCTAAGTGGTGAAAAAAAATTCCAAACTTTGCTAAAAAAAAAAAAAATTGCGCCATTTTCCGATACTCGTAGCATCTCCATTTTTCATCATCTGGGGTCGGTTGAGGGCTTATTTTTTGCGTGCCGAGATGACGTTTTTAATGATAGCATTTCGGTGCAGATACGTTCTTTTGATCGCCCGTTATTGCATTTTAATGGAATGTCGCGGCGACCAAAAAAACGTAATTCTGGCGTTTCGAATTTTTTTCCCGCTACGCTGTTTAGCGATCAGGTTAATACTTTTTTTTAATTGATAGATCGGGCGATTCTGAGCGCGGCGATACCAAATATGCGTAGATTTGATATTTTTTTTATTGATTTATTTTGATTGGGGCGAAAGGGGGGTGATTTAAACTTTTATGTTTTTTTTTATTTTTTTCACATTTTTTTAAACTTTTTTTTTTTACTTTTTCCATGCTTCAATAGCCTCCATGAGAGGCTAGAAGCAGGCATAGCACGATCGGCTCTGCTACATAGCAGCGATCTGCTGATCGCTGCTATGTAGCAGAATTGCACGTGTGCTGTGAGCGCCGACCACAGGGTGGCGCTCACAGCGACGGGCAATCAGTAACCATAGAGGTCTCAAGGACCTCTATGGTTACCATTCACAAGCATCGCCGACCCCCGATCATGTGACGGGGGTCGGTGATGACGTCATTTCCGGCCGCCCGACCGGAAGCGGTAGTTAAATGCCGCTGTCTGCGTTTGACAGCGGCATTTAACTAGTTAATAGGTGCGGGCAGATCGCGATTCTGCCCGCGCCTATTACGGGCACATGTCAGCTGTTCAAAACAGCTGACATGTCCCGCGCCTTGGGAGGGGGCTCACCGCGGAGCCCTGCATCAAAGCAGGGGAGCCGGCATCGGACGGTATAGTACGTCCGATGCCGGTAAGGGGTTAATCCAGATAGTTATACCACACAAAAAATTAATACATAACATCTACTTCATGCCTGCTATACATCAACGCCATTTGTAAAATGTTGTTTTATTTTGTTTTAAAGTTTTATTTAAAAATGTAGCAATAATTTTTTATTTTTTTTTTCAAGGAATTTTACAAAACCTTATCTTTTTTTAGGGACCTGTTCAGGTTTGAAATGACTTTGTGGGTTCTATATATCGGAAACCCCCAAAACTGATATCATTTTGAAAACAGCACCCCTCATTGTGTTCAAAATTGCTTTCAGGCAGTTCATTTAGGCTATATTCACACTTTGCGGATTTTGCTGCGGATCCGCAGCGGATTTGACCGCTGCGGATCCGCAGCAGTTTCCCATGAGTTTACATTTCAATGTAAACCTATGGGAAACAAAAAACGCTGTGCACATGCTGCAGAAAAATCCGCGCGGAAACGCTGCGGATTACATTCCGCAGCATGTCACTTCTTTTCTGCGGATTTTCAGCTGCTCCAATAGAAAACTGCAGTTGAAAATCCGCAGAAGAAAACGCAGTAAAAACCGCGATAAATCCGCAGTGAAAACGCGTTGCGGTTTTCACTGCGGATTTTGGAATTCTGCTGCGGAAAAATCCGCAGTGGAATCTGCAAAGTGTGAACATAGCCTAAACACTTCAGGTGATTTTCAGGAATTAATGCAAAGTGACATAGCAGGAATGAAAAAGTTTATTTTTACCACCTAAATGTTGATAACTTTTGAACAGGCCACTGTAGCCGGCAGACTCTAAAGGTACCTTCACACATAACGATATCGTTAACGATATCGTTACAACGTCACGCTTTTTGTGACGTAGCAACGATCCCGCTAACGATCTCGTTATGTGTGACAGCGACCAACGATCAGGCCCCTGCTGGGAGATCGTTGGTCGTTGGGGAATGATCAGGACCTTTTTTTAGTCGCTGATCACCCGCTGTCATCGCTGAATCGGCGTGTGTGACACCGATCCAGCGATGTGTTCACTTGTAACCAGGGTAAATATCGGGTTACTAAGCGCAGGGCCGCACTTAGTAACCCGATATTTACCCTGGTTACCATTGTAAAAGTAAAAAAAAAAAACACTACATACTTACATTCCGATGTCTGTCATGTCCCCCGCCGTCAGCTTCCCTGCACTGACTGTCATCGCCGGCCGTAAAGCAGAGCACAGCGGTGACGTCACCGCTGTGCTCTGCTTTCCGGCCGGCGCTGACACAGTCAGTGCGGGAAGCTGACGGCGGGGGACGTGACAGACATCGGAATGTAAGTATGTATTGATTTTTTTTTTTTACTTTTACAATGGTAACCAGGGTAAATATCGGGTTACTAAGCGCAGCCCTGCACTTAGTAACCCGATGTTTACCCTGGTTACCCGGGGACTTCGGCATCGTTGAAGATAGTTTCAACGATGCCGAAGTCGTTCCCCTGATCGTTGGTCGCTGGAGAGAGCTGTCTGTGTGACAGCTCCCCAGCGACCACACAACGACTTACCAACGATCACGGCCAGGTCGTAGTGCTGGTCGTGATCGTTGGTAAGTCGTTTAGTGTAACGGTACCTTAAGGCCATTATTTGCCATGGCAAACATCAGGACCACACAATCAAGATCTCAGGGTGCCAATGGTGTTAAATAGGAAGCCCCCACACTCTGTTAACCATCTAGATACAGTAGTCACAATTGACAGCAGCATTGAAGGGGTTAAACGTCCACAGTTTGTGCCAACACTGATGATGGCTGATGCAGCAAGTTGACAGCTATATTGTACAGCTGAAAGTTACAGGATTGTCACCAGTCAGGGGATGCTAGTCTCTTATATCGCAGGTCAGTAAAAAGACATATTGGTGGTCACTAAGAGGTTATCCCCTTTAGAACTGGTCTGTTCATTTTTCATACTTTTGTTAATTGTTTCCCCTCTTCCAAGAGACATTTTTTTAATTTATGTTTCCATCAACACAATTAGACAAAAGCTTGTTTCTTTTCAGAATCAGATATTGTTTTGAATGACACCATTTATTTTATATTGGATGGTGGCCCGATTCTAACGCATCGGGTATTCTAGAATATGCATGTCCACGTAGTATATTGCACAGCCCACATACACATATAATCTGGTTCAGGTATCACATGACCCCCCGTCACATGACCCCCCGTCACATGACCCCCCGTCACATGACCCCCCGTCACATGACCGGGGGGGGGGGGGGGGGCCACAGTGTCTGAACAGCCCGGGGCCCTGGCTACCCTTAATCCACCCCTGCATTGAAGAAAATGTAAAAAATTCACAATGCAGTGAAATAGAAATGAAAATACAAACAAGTTTAATTTTGCTGTTGTGCAGTAAAAATTACCTGACAACATGATTCTCCAGTTTTCTTGTGTGTTAGGGCGCTTTCACATTGCATTCTGGCACGTTGTTGGCCCTCTCAGGGCTTACGTCTGAACCCCCCTCCACAAAACAGGATGCATGCGCCAAGGGGGACATTGACTATAAGGCTAAGTGCACATGTTGCAGAATTGCTGCGGAAATTTCCGCGGCAATTCTGCGCCTCCTGCCGCGGGTATATCGCATGTGGAATTGGTATGCATATTCCCGCAGAAAACTACCATTTTGCAAGCATAATTATCTTGCAGAATGCTAGCGTTTTCCAAGCGATCTGTAGCATCGCTTGGAAAACTGATTGACAGGTTGGTCACACTTGTCAAACAGTGTTTGACAAGTGTGACCAACTTTTTACTATTGATGCAGCCTATGCCGCATCAATAGTAAAAGATAGAATGTTAAAAATAATTTTTTAAAAAATGGTTATACTCACCTACCGCAGACAGCCGATCTCCTCAGCGGCTTCCGTTCCTATAGATGGTGTGTGTGCATGACCTTCGATGACGTCGCGGTCACGTGACCGCGATGTCGTCGCGGTCATGTGACCGTGACGTCATCGCAGGTCCTTCACGCACCATCTACAGGAATGGAAGCAGCCACGTGCAGCACTGAGGGGCAGGAAGACTCCGGGGGCCATTGAAGGTGAGTATATCACGATTTTTTTATTTTAATTATTTTTTTTTTGACAATTATATGGTGCCCAGTCCGTGGAGGAGAGTCTCCTCTCCTCCACCCTTGGTACCAACCGCACATGATCTGCCTACTTCCCGCATGGTGGGCATAGCCTCATGCGGGAAGTAAGCAGATCAATGCATTCCTAGGTGTGTGGAATCCCCGCGATTCCGCAAATTTAATGAACATGCTGCGTTTTTTCTGGAATGCGAATCCGCTCAGGAAAAAAATGCAGCATGTGCACAAAAAATGCGGATTGCATTCTATTAAATAGGATGCTTAATGTGAGCGGTTTTTTTTTGCGGTTTTATAGCATTTTTATAGCGAAAAAACGTGAAAAATCTGCTACGTGTGCACACAGCCTAATGGTGGCGACAGAGTAAACATGCGCTCTGACGTGCATAATTTTTAGAGAGTTTACACTTACTGGAGGCAGACACTCAGATGTAAGCCCTGAGGGGGCCCTCCGAATGTGTGCTGTAACACAATGTGAAAGCATCCTTATATACAATACCTTGCGAAAGTATTCGGCTCCCTGGAACTTTTCAACCTTTTCCCACATATCATGCTTCAAGCATAAAGATACCAAATGTAAATTTTTGGTGAAGAATCAACAACAAGTGGAACACAATTGTGAAATTGAACAAAATTTATTGGTTATTTTACATTTTTGTGGAAATTCAAAAACTGAAAAGTGGGGCGTGCAATATTATTCGGCCCCTTTACTTTCAGTGCAGCAAACTCACTCCAGAAGTTCATTGTGGATCTCTGAATGATCCAATGTTGTCCTAAATGCCTAATGATGATAAATATAATCCACCTGTGTGTAATCAAGTCTCCGTATAAATGCACCTGCTCTGTGATAGTCTCAGGGTTCTGTTTGAAGCACAGAGAGTATAATGAATACCAAGGAACACAACAGGCAGGTCCGTGATACTGTTGTGGAGAAATTTAAAGCCAGATTTGGATACAAATTGATTTCCAAAACTTTAAACATCCCAAGGAGCACTGTGCAAGCGATCATATTGGAATGGAAGGAGCATACCACTGCAAATCTACCAAGACCCGGCCGTCCCTCTAAACTTTCATCTCAGACAAGGAGAAGACTAATCAGAGATGCAGCCAAGAGGCCCATGATCACTCTGGATGAACTGCAGAGATCTACAGCTGAGGTGGGACAGTCTGTTCATAGGACAACAATCAGTCGTACAGTGCACAAATCTGGCCTTTATGGAGGAGTGGCAAGAAGAAAGCCATTTCTCAAAGATATCCATAAAAAGTGAGACACACCAAACATATGGAAGAAGGTGCTCTGGTCACATGAAACCAAAATCAAACTTTTTGGCAACAATGCCAAACGATATGTTTGGCATAAAGGCAGCACAGCTCATCACCCTGAACACACCATCCCCACTGTCAAACATGGTGGTGGCAGCATCATGGTTTGGGCCTGCTTTTCTTCAGCAGGGACAGGGAGGATGGTTAAAATTGACGGGAAGATGGATGGAGCCAAATACAGGACCATTCTTGAAGAAAACCTGTTGGAGTCTGCCAAACACCTGAGACTGGGACGGAGATTGGTTCTCCAACAAAACAATAATCCCAAACATAAAGCAAAATCTACAATGGAATAGTTCACAAAAAAAAACGTATCCAGGTATTAGAATGGCCAAGTCAAAGTCCAGACCTCAATCCAATCGAGAATCTGTGGAAAGAGCTGAAAACTGCTGTTCACAAACGATCTCCATCAAACCTCACTGAGCTCAAGCTGTTTGCCAAGGAAGAATGGGCAAGACTTTGTCTCTCAATGTACAAAACTGATAGACATACCCCAAGTGACTTGCAGCTGTAATCGCAGCAAAAGTTGGCGCAACAAAGTATTAAGTTAAAGGGGCCGAATAATATTGCACTCCCCACTTTTCAGTGTTTGAATTTCCACAAAAATTTTAAATAACCAATAAATTTTGTTCAACTTCATAGTTGTGTTCCACTTGTTGTTGATTCTTCACCAAAAATTTACATTTGTTATCTTTATGTTTGAAGCATGATATGTGGGAAAAGGTTGAAAAGTTCCATGGGGCCAAATACTTTCGCAAGGCACTGTATGTCAGTGGTTAAAAATTCAGAACTTTGTTTAAAAAAGTTATTTTTGTTTTTCTAGGACCCCCAATATTTAAGTTGCTACATTGAAGGAGGTTGGATGCTTTGTGTTGCTTTTTAGTTTACATTTTTGTTAAAGGGAATCTGTCACCCCAAAAATCGTATGTGAGCTAAGGCCACCGGCATCACAGGCTTATCTACAGCATTCTGTAATGCTGTAGATAAGCCCCCGATGTAACCTGAAAGGTAAGAAAAACAGGTTACATTATACTCACCCAGGGGTGGTCCTGCTGCGGTCCGGTCCGATGGGCGTCACGGTCTGGGTCCGGCGCCTCCTATCTTCATACGATGACGTCCTCTTCTGGTCTTCCTGCCACGGCTCTGGCGCAGGCGTACTTTGTCTGCCATAGTTGAGGGCAGAGCAAAGTACTGCAGTGCGCAGGCGTCGGAAAAGGTCAGAGAGGCAAAGAAACACACACAGTATAAAGCCATTTATTTGAATTAAAAATAATAATTTAAAATAACAAACACTGTTATACTCGCCTAATGCCCATTCCATTGAAGCCCTCGTCTCCTGTAATAGAACAAAAATAAAAAACAACCATATCGCTCACCCGTCCGCCGTTTTGTCTCACGCCGTAATCCATGTTTGGGGATGAACAGTTTTCAACCTTGACAGTGCCAAGATGCGACCATCCAGGCTGGGAACCACTGAGGAATGATCTGCTGCGAGCGCAGCATCAGTGACCAGCGGTGACCTTATCGAGGTTACTGCTGGTCACTGAGGCTGTGTACCCAGCCAGGCTGAACTTTGGTGACCTCAGCACTGTGAGAAAAAGTCAGTGAGTTCACCGCAGTTCACAGAAAGAAATTTCTGCTGTTGTTTTTAGGCTGGGGGCTAATATCCATAGCTCCATACCATCCTGAGAATACCAGCCCCCAGCTGTCAAAAATGGGACCCCATGCCATTTTTTTAATTTAAAAATACGACATGGGGAACACTTCTGTTTTTGATAACCAACCTTGCTAAAGCTGACAGCTGAGGGTTGCAGCGCCTCAGCTGCCAGTTTTGCGGGCTGGTTATCAAAAATACAGGGGACCCCACGTCATTTTAGAAAAAAAATATTTATTTATAGCGCAGGCTGCGGCTGATGAATACTCCCATCAGCTGTCACCTGTTCTCACTGTTAATAGTTAAATACAACTCTCAACATTGTTCCCTACTACCGCTGATTGCAGCGCGAGCGGTTCACAGTGATGTGAGTTGTGTTCAGCACCCAGCGCCGAGGAACAGCACCAACAGTACCGATGATTCCCAGGTGCTGGTATGTGTGATAATGATGTGGCACACGTATACCACATGTATTAAACACATGGACATGGATATCTCCGGTACTGTTTTTTTCCAGCACTGGAAATATCAGGATGTGTGAAAGAGCCTTCACAAAAACTAGCAGATTATACACATTTTAGACAAAAAGAAGAGCAATGACAAATAGGCACACCTTTTTTTCTAAATGCAGCCTTAGGACACAAACTTTGTAATCCTGGGCAATTATTTCAAATGCGACTGTTTAACCCTTGCTAACTTGTTACTTCAGAGAGGCTCAGTACAGCTTTACTTAATACCTAAGTGCCCCCCACCAAGAGCAACACTCCTCTGGGACACCTAATCTACTACCCGCATTCTCTTCTTTATGCAATAAACTGACCCTCTAAATAACCCCAAGGTTTGCTCGAAAAGTTGCACATCTGTACTGTACAATTTAATCTATAACAATCAGATATTGTGTATTGCATGATTATACCAGACGCTCTCACTGGTCCTATGTTCAGCCTGCCCCTCTGTCTCTCCCTATTCTAGTCAATGAGACAATCCTCCATAATGGGTCTCATGTTGTTCTTCTCTTTGCTGCATTGTCTGTAGTAAACCAGGCCTGGTGCTTGTGTGTATCTCATGAATGGAGTCTGCAGTGGGGGCTTCTGGGTATTCTTTGTGGTGTGGTGTGGGAATCCCATAGTCAGACTCTATGCATTTTAATTGAGTCTGATTATTCACAGTGCACCCCGCATAAATCCTGAGGAAAGAATCAGTTTGTGTCTTACATTCCCTTACCCAGGGGGAGAGGCAACAATTTGTTTGGTTTTATATACAGCTCTATAGGGGGCATCAAATGTCAGCAACATGACCCCTTCCAGTGTGTTAATTATGTTAGTGATTTGGAGATGGGGTACATTCACACTGCGTTTTTTTTTTCTTTAGCAGTTTTTGGAGCAAAAACTCTCCAAAAAACATGTTTTATTGGAGAATTGAAGAGTTCCTGCTCCAAAAGCATGTGAAAAAAAAACCTATTCTAATTGTAATATCCATCCAATGCCAAATAAATATACCCTTTTAACTGCACATATTAAAGGGGGATGCTCAATCTACAAAACATCTTAAATGAGGACCTATTGGTAGTGGCAATCAGCTGATCACAAGGGATGAGCGAACCCAAACTGTAAAGTACCGAACACCGAACATAGACTTTTCATAGCATGTTCAGTTTACTGTTCAGGTTCGGGTGCCTAGCAAAGTTTGTTGAACGGCTGCAGTGCGGCAGGTTCGGGTGCCTAGCAAAGTTTGTTGAATGGCTGCAGTGCGGCCTGTCAACAAGCTTTTAGGCTGTGGTCACTGTGGGCAATTTTAAGCTGTGATTGGCTGGTGCACCACGTGACTTGGACTGTATAAATGCCTGATCACGGGTGCTCCTGCCATTCTGATCTGCTTATTGTAGTACACAGCTGGAGTGAATGACAGTATTAGATAGCGCACTCTGCCACAAATCCGCAGTGTGTACTCTGTATTTCACTCAGTGGGACAACCGTGCCAAAAAGCCGCTGAGTGTACTGTGCAACCCATATCTATGGGAGTACTGTGCCTTTAAGCAGCTGTGTGTACTCTGCAACCCATATCTGTCGGAGTATTGTGCCAAAAGCTTCTGTGTGTACTCTGCAACCCTGCCTGCGGTGGTACTGTGCCAAAAGGCGCTGTGTGTGCTCTGCAACCCCGCCTCTGGCATACTGTGCCTTTAACCTGCTGTGTGTACTCCTCACCCATGCCTGTGGGAGTACTATGCCAAAAGCTCTGCAACCCATATCTGTGAGAGTATTGTTTCAAAAGCCGCTGTGTGTATTATGCAATCCATAACTGTTTGAGTACTTTGCTAAAATCGCCGCCACGTGTGCTCTGCAACCCCGCCTGTGGGAGTACTGTGCCAAAAGCCAGTGTGTGTACTCTGCAAACGTGTCTGTATGAGCAGTGTGCATAAAAAAATTGTACTCTGCATCCGTCTCTTTGCATTTGTAGGCCAAACAAATAATTTTAATGTAACGCTGTGTCTATAAGATTATTTTAGCAAAAAAATAAATCTGCCCTTTATAAAACAAAATGGCAGGCCCCCATTGGCTCTGTGGGTACAATTTAAATCAACTTCTGTGGGGGTACCCTGAACCATGCTCTGTGGGTGAAATGTTTAATCAGCTTGTGTGGGCGTACTGTGCCCTTAATCATGGCCCAAGTCATGACAAACAAAAAAATAGACACAGAGTACTATTCCATTATTTCTAGCTGAGTATTCAGGCATGGTTGCAGCTTTGAACAATAATTTTTTCAAGGTAAACACTTCGGGCCTCCGGGACCCATAGGTAACAGCATTGGAGAGGTATCTCAAGGTAAAGGGGCTGGAGCTGCTGGTAGAAAGCCATGGAACGGACCGCCAGCATGATCCAAAATCCTACAACCAGCTTTTCAATGGCGGCTGCTGTAATGTATGCTACTGGAGCTGAAATTTTGGATCTGTGGGGGAAATGTGAAAACAAGGTGAAATACTTAGTCAGCTTCTGTAGGGGTACTGTGCCCCATGGTCTGTGGGTGAAATTTGTATGCTGATTCTTTGGGGGTATTGTGCTCCATGGTCAGGGGTATGTGCGTGACGTTTTTAATCAGCTTCTGTGGGGATACTGTGCCCCATCTTCTGTGGGTGAAATTTGTAAACTGATTCTGTTGGGGTATTGTGTCCTATTCTCTGGGTAACATTTTTAATTATCTTCTGTGGGGGTACTGTGCCCCATCCTCTGTGGGTGAAATTTGTAAACTGTTTCTGTAGAGGTACTGTGCCCCATTCTCTGGGTAACATTTTTATTCATCTTCTGTAGGGGTACTGTGCCCCATGCTCAGGATGACATTTTTAATCATCTTCTGTAGGGAGGCCGGTCTAGAAACCTGACCTCAGACCAAAGTTATAAATTTAGGCTGCAGATAGAGAATTGTGTTCACATGATGGGGGCAGACTGAGAAGCTGATGTGATCCAATCTACATTCTTCCTTCCCTCAGGGAGCAGAAAGCAACTACCAGTTAGATGATGTCTGTAAGTTTTCTCCTGTTAATTTTGACACTGTTTTGCATAAGTTGTATATCTTTTTATTATCATATTTTTATACCTTTTTCTTATTGTAAGCATTGAACTTTTTGCTATTAAAGTATAAAACTTTAACAAGTTGAACCTTGAATGTTCTAAACGAATCCATAGCCTAAAGGTGTGTGAGCCTTATGAGTGATAGTCATATTTTTATTAGTATTATTGTTAGTTCCGGGACTCATCGCCCGTGTATTCGATGAGTGGTGGCAGCGCGTATGAGCGAGTGTGTGGCCTGGGTCGATGTGTGATTTATGCTCCCATTACAGCATAGGACAGAGGTTGAATGCTGGGACTGAGAGTGGGGAGATAGATTAACCCTTGCAGGCACAACCCCAAGTCACGTGTGAGAGCAGGCACGTGACAAATACGTGACACCACGGAGAGTAGGGATTCATGACAGGTGCATTATGACCCGGCTTGGAGCATGTGGGAGAATTGGAGAGAATCACTAGGGGGTGAAATGGGGTGAAATGGATGATTAGAGTAGGCTATTGTTGTTGGTGGGGCATTATCGGGAAACAGGTTGGTCAGTGGCAAAGTTGAATAAACTGATGGATGGGCTGGCCTTTAGTTTTAAGGTAAGAGGTCTTAAGGACGAAACAAAGTCCTTTTTGGTTCTTCAGGCGTTAAAAGGTTGGAAAAATGGTTGGAGGGTAGCAGACAGGATATGTTTGGTTTCTTATGAGGTGTTGTTAATTATAGGTTGTCAGTTAATGGACGTGTGCTCATCACAATGGGAGGTAGACCTTTATAAGTTGACCTTTTCGTTGGTCTTCTTTTGAGCTTTTCGTCTGGGTGAGTTGGTTAGCCCAGTCAAAAAGGAGGTTTGTTGAGGGAAAATGTGGATGATTACAGTGATACATTCTTTCCTCTAAAACGGATGTTAGTGGAAAAGGATGCAAGGTAGTATTGTTCGAGGTTAGTGGTTCCCCACTATGTCCAGGGGGTTGTATAAATGGTTTTATGAGTCGGGGTGGTGTGCTGAATGCCCCATTGTTAATCCATGCGGATGGTTCATTTTTATCATGTTTTCAGTTCGTGACTATATTTAAGCATTGTTTGGAACTTGGTGGTATTTCCTTAAAGGAATACAGCGGGCATTCAATTCGTATTGGGGTGGCTATGGAGGCGGCCAGGATGGGTTTGGATGAGGAAGTGCTGAAGAGAATTGGGAGTCTGCAAGGTTTTGGTTATATGTTCACTCAGCATTGGTTTAAAGTTTGAGGCGAGAGTGATTTTATGAGGTTCAATATATTGTTGTTCTTTTGTTTAAGAACATGGACAGCTGCTTGTGTGGATTATGCGATATTCGTTTGCGTTATGGGCATCTTTGAGGGTGGTGGTTGTCCCGATGGGCGGCAGATGGGTTTGTCAAGGAATGCAGCAGTTCTACATTGGATTGGAAAGCGGGGGATGGTCTCCAAGCAATTACTCCTGAAGTTTCACCGTTTTGTGAATAATACATTTGGGGGGAATGATTTAGGTAAGAGGCCCTGTAGGGAACTGATTAAGATATCAAGTTTGATATATTATGACTTTGGGCAATGTTCCCTAGGGTTCTGGCAATTTGGTTGGATATCATTCCCAGGAAGGTTTGGTGGGGAGCTCGGTCTATTGAAGGGGTAAATAAAGCGAGAGTTAAAGTGAATAGGGCAGTGTCTCACTTTAAGGCCTCTTTTCCATTTGCGAGATACACGTCCGTGTCTCGCATGTGAAAACCAAGCTGTGGCGCCGGCACTCCAGAGCGGAGCGTGCGGCTCCATGTGTTGCTATGCGGCCGCATGCTCCGCTCCCAAGTGCCGGCGCCAGAGCTTAGTTTTCACATTTGAGACACGGACGTGTTTCTCGCAAATGGAAAAGAGCCCTTAGGTAAGGAATGGTGCGATGATGGTACACCACTTGGAATTTGAGTCTGGTGAAGGGGAATTTTGAAGGAAAGACGGAATTCATTTGAACGCTGTCGATGGATGTGGTGTTTGGTGGTACAACAAGGTATCGAGAAAGGTCTGAAGGGGTGGAGGGACATAAAGGTTTGAGGGGTCAGAACATTTATGTTTGTGGCATGGGGGGGGTGTCATGATCCCAATGGCAGGGGATCACAAAAGGACAAGCACAAAAACAAAACAAGCTCTAGGGTGATGGAACCTGAGCTGACCGCGATCCTGAACCTAAACACACAACTAGCAGTAGCCGGGGAACGTGCCTACGATGATTCCTAGACGTCTCGCACCAGCCGAAGGATTAACTTCCCCTATTAGAAGAAACACAGACCTCACTTGCCTCCAGAGAAACACCCCACAGAAATAGCAGCCCCCCACATGTAATAACGGTGAAATGAGAGGAAAGCACATACGTAGTTATGAAAATAGAATCAGCAAAAATGAGGCCCGCTAAAGCTAGATAGCAGAGGATACAAAAGTGAACTGCGCGGTCAGCGAAAAACCCTTCAAAAAACCATCCTGAAATTACTTGAACTCATGTGCCAACTCATGGAACATGAGGAGTAATTTCAGCCCACTAGAGCAACCAGCAGCAAGGAATCACATATCTGCAAGCTGGACTAAGACAAAAAGTAAGCAAAACGTGGAACAGGAAAATCAAAACTTAGCTTGTCCTGAAGATAACAGACGCAGGGAGCAGAGGTAAAAAGACACGCTGATTACATTGATAGCCGGCGAGGAAATGACAAAAAAGCCAGGTTAAATAGGAAACTCCCATAACCTGATGGAACAGGTGGACACCAGAGACCGCAGAGAACACAAGTCACCCAGTACCATCAGTAACCACCAGAGGGAGCCCAAAAACAGAACTCACAACAGGGGGGTCCTCGAAGTTGGTGGAGTTGGTTAATGTCGAATCAGAAAGGGGGATCTCAAGAGGTTCTTGACCCCCCTGGATGGATTCAAGTGGATCGGTGTTTAATCCAGTGGAAGAGATTAAAGGGGACCGGTGGCTAATGGTTTTGGATATTGGCCAGGTTGGTTAATAAGTGCCTCTGAGCTGGTGCATAGCGGTTAGAAGTAAGACTCGACCTGAGGCCAAAGTTGGGATTATTAAACCTGCAGTTTTTGGGGGCTTCAAGGACCACCACTTCTAGGAGGTTGTTGTTTAAACTGTTTTTGTCTTAAATGTTAATAAAAGGCTGCTGTAGCCAATTAATACAATATTAAGTGCGGTGTGTTTATTGGGTCTTTTATTATAAAGGATGAGGCGGGGATTAGGAGGATAAAAGGGTAAAAATTGAAGTTCACTTGAATCACGAATGCCCCTTTTGGATGGTGGCAGCATTTCTATGCACCTCTCCAGTACATCCTTAACCCCTTTACCCCCAAGGGTGGTTTGCACGTTAATGACCGGGCCAATTTTTACAATTCTGACCACTGTCCATCTATGAGGTTATAACTCTGGAATGATTCTGACATTGTTTTTTCGTGACATATTGTACTTCATGATAGTGGTAACATTTCTTTGATATTACCTGCGTTTATTTGTGAAAAAAACGGAAATTTGGCGAAAATTTCGCAATTTTCCAACTTTGAATTTTTATGCAATTAAATCACAGAGATATCTAACACAAAATACTTAATAAGTAACATTTCCCATATGTCTACTTTACATCAGCACAATTTTGGAACCAACATTTTTTTTTGTTAGGGAGTTATAAGGGTTAAAAGTTGACCAGCAATTTCTCATTTTTACAACACCATTTTTTTAGGGACCACATCTCATTTGAAGTAATTTTGAGGGGTCTATATGATAGAAAATACCCAAGTGTGACACCATTCTAAAAACTGCACCCCTCAAGATGCTCAAAACCACATTCGAGAAGTTTATTAACCCTTCAGGTGTTTCATAGGAATTTTTGGAATGTTTAAATAAAAATGAACATTTAACTTTTTTCACAGAAAATTTACTTCAGCTCCAATTTGTTTTATTTTACCAAGGGTAACAGGAGAAAATGGACCCCAAAAGTTGTTGCACAATTTGTCCTGAGTACGCTGATACCCCATATGTGGGGGTAAACCACTGTTTGGGCGCATGGCTGAGCTCGGAAGCTAACGAGCGCCATTTGACTTTTCAATGCAAATTGACTGGAATTGAGATGGGACGCCATATTGCGTTTGGAGAGCCCCTGATATGCCTAAACATTGAAACTCCCCACAAGTGACACCATTTTGGAAAGTAGATCCCCTAAGGAACTTATCTAGATTTGTGGTGAGCACTTTGACCCACCGAGTGCTTCACAGAAGTTTATAATGCAGAGCCGTAAAAATAAAAAATCATATTTTTTCACAAAAATGATCTTTTCGCCCACAATTTTTTATTTTTCCAAGGGTACGAGAAGAATTTGGACCCCAAAGGTGGTTGCACAATTTGTCCTGAGTACGCTGATACCCCATATGTGGGGGGGGGGACCACCATTTGAGCGCATGGCAGAGCTCGGAAGGGAAGGCAGGTCATTTGGAATGCAGACTGGATTAGTCTGCAGGAGTCACATTGCATTTGCAGAGCCCCTAATGTACCTAAACAGTAGAAACCCCCGACAAGTGACCCCATATTGGAAACTAGACCCCCCAAGGAACTTATCTAGATGTGTTGTGAGAACTTTGAACCCCCATGTGTTTCACTACAGTTTATAACGCATAGCCGTGAAAAGAAAAAATCCTTTTTTTCCACAAAAATTATTTTTTAGCCCCCAGTTTTGTATTTTCCCAAGGGTAACAGGAGAAATTGGACCCCAAAGGTTGTTGTCCAATGTGTCCTGAGTACGCTGATACCCCATATGTTGGGGTAAACCCCTGTTTGGGCGCACGGGAGAGCTCGGAAGGGAAGGAGCACTGTTTTACTTTTTCAACGCAGAATTGGCTGGAATTGAGATCGGACGCCATGCCGCGTTTGGAAAGCCCCTGATGTGCCTAAACAGTGGAAACCCCCCAATTATAGCTGAAACCCTAATCCAAACACATCCCTAACCCTAATCCCAGCGGTAACCCTAACCACACCCCTAACCTTGACACACCCCTAACTCTAGTCCCAACCCTATTCCCAACCGTAAATGTAATCCAAACCCTAACCCTAACTTTAGCCCCAACCCTAACTTTAGCCCCAACCCTAACTGTAGCCTTAACCCTAGCCCCAACCCTAGCCCTAACCCTAGCCCTAACCCTAGCCCTAGCCCTAACCCTAATGGGAAAATGGAAATAAATACATTTTTTTAATTTTTCTCTAACTAAGGGGGTGATGAAGGGGGGTTTGATTTACTTTTATAGCGGGTTTTGTAGCGGATTTTTATGATTGGCAGCTGTCACACACTGAAAGACGCTTTTTATTGCAAAAAATATTTTTTGCGTTACCACATTTTGAGAGCTATAATTTTTCCATATTTTGGTCCACAGAGTCATGTGAGGTCTTGTTTTTTGTGGAATGAGTTGACTTTTTAATGGTAACATTTTCGAGCATGTGACATTTTTGATCGCTTTTTATTCCGATTTTTGGGAGGCAGAATGACCAAAAACCAGCTATTCATGAATTTCTTTTGGGGGAGGCGTTTATACCGTTCCGCGTTTGGTAAAATGGATAAAGCAGTTTTATTCTTCGGGTCAGTACGATTACAGCGATACCTCATTTATATCATTTTTTTATGTTTTGGCGCTTTTATACGATAAAAACTATTTTTGCTGATGATGCTGTGTGGTGGCTCGTTTTTTGCGGGACAAAAAACTGAATTTAATGAAAATGTAGAATCCCTGTGGGTGGAGATAAGGGGAGGGGGAAAAAATAATAAATTACTGATAGGGGTTTGTTATAAATCTCCAAAAATAATGGAAGCAATGGAGAATATCCTCGTAAAGCAAATAGATGAAGCTGCGACTCAAGGAGAAGTCATTATTATGGGGGACTTCAACTACCCTGAAATAGATTGGGGAATAGAAACCTGCAGTTCCAGCAAAGGTAATCAGTTTTTGACAATTATGAGAGACAATTACCTTTCACAACTGGTTCAGGACCCAACAAGAAGGGGGGCACTGCTAGACCTAATATTAACCAACAGGCCAGACCGCATATCAAATATAAGGGTTGGGGGTCACTTGGGAAATAGCGATCACAAAATAATAAGTTTTCAAGTATCCTTTAAAAAGATGTGTAGTAGAGGGGTTACAAGGACACTAAACTTCAGGAGGGCAAATTTCCAACGGATGAGAGAGGATCTTGGTGCAATTAACTGGGACGATATCCTGAGACACAAAAATACACAAAGAAAATGGGAGACGTTTATTAGCATCCTGGATAGGACCTGTGCACAGTATATACCGTATGGGAATAAACATACTAGAAATAGGAGGAAACCAATATGGCTAAATAGAGCTGTAAGGGGCGCAATAAGTGACAAAAAGAAAGCATTTAGAGAATTAAAGGAAGTAGGTAGTGAGGAGGCATTAAATAAATACAGAAAATTAAATAAATTCTGTAAAAAGCAAATCAAGGCAGCAAAGATTGAGACAGAGAGACTCATTGCCAGAGAGAGTAAAAATAATCCTAAAATATTCTTTAACTACATAAATAGTAAGAAACTAAAAAATGATAGTGTTGGCCCCCTTAAAAATAGTCTGGGTGAGATGGTGGATGAGGATGAGGAAAAAGCCAATATGCTAAATGACTTTTTTTCATCAGTATTTACACAAGAAAATCCCATGGCAGACAAAATGTCTAGTGATAAAAATTCCCAATTAAATGTCACCTGCTTGAGGACTTCCGGGAGGCGGGACACATAGATGGCCGCATCTTAATCAGCTCTCTGCTGGCGGGACCTAAAGTGCACCCTACGGTGCCCACAGACGCCGCATTTGTACCAGACAAATAACCGGAGGCTCACTGCAGGGGCCAGGCATCACCACCTGCCTTCTTCTCCCGGAATCAAGGGCTGCACGAGCCTGAAATTAACCTCCCGGCCGCCGCACGTGCTCTCCCGCCCGCCATCTTGGAGGCCTGGGTGTGGGAGCTTTTCACCCCGCTGCCAGGGGACTCCTACTGAAGACAGGAGCCAGGTAGGAGCGGAACCCCGCAACACAGAGGCCTCCAAACAGTGTGTGCTTCTGCCGGCAAAAGAGACCATACACAGACAGCAGTAGCCAGCGGCACCCGAGAGACTGCATCCCCCGCCCCCCTCCCCTCCGCCGACATACTTTCATGCTCCATCAACACACCGCTCAGCCCAGTAAGGGGGAAGTTGCTCCTGGGAGACTGCAACTGCTCCAGCGTTTGCAAAGTACTTGGGGAGAGATCATTATCTCCCCAGGTTTCCTTCCACAAAACCCTCGTCAGGAGATTGAATTTTACAGACTGTTAATACAGGCTGCACTTCCAAAATTGACCACCAGAGGGAGCCAACACTCCACCATTTAAAATAACTACAAGATAATTATACAAAGGAAGGAGAGAGAAAAAGGGGAAAAAAGAAAAATGTAATCTTCCTTATTGCATGACTCCCTAGTTAACACTTCTGCTGCATCCATTTTTACAGACATTCTGATGGAAAAATATCTCACCACACCTAAAACAAATATGGCCAACAAAAATCCTCCCAAAAGAACAACGGGAACAAATAAAGATAAAAATATAAATAAGACCCCTTCGGCACCAAAAATGCAAGCCGGGAAAGGCTCACCTTCTCCGAATAAGTCTGATGACTCAGCTACCCAGGGGGACTTTGATGATACCCAGATGGAGACACTAGCAATAAAAGTCTCTAAGATCCTCATGCCAATGTTTGACTCAAAATTCAACCAACTGCAGACCTCTATTAATTCAGTGCTCACACAAATTACCACGCTGACACAAAAAATAGGGGAACTGGAGAATCGTGTGGTGGACTGCGAGACCTCCACCTCAGATATCCGCTCAATCCTTACACGCCAACAAACCACCATTGACTACTTGAAAGACAAGGTCGATGACTTGGAGAACCGGAGCCGAAGGAGTAACCTGCGGTTCGTGGGCATACCCGAATCGATAAAGGGAGAGGATCTCATCACTTTGTTAACAAAGGACTTACCTAAGGCCCTAGACTTATCTTTCCCACAGAATCCTCCTTTGATCGAAAGAGCACACCGATTGGGAGACCAGATCCCTGATGAGAAAAGGAGACCAAGACCAGCAATCGCTAAATTTCTATACTACACGGCTAAAGAGGCCATTCTTAAAGCATATAGACAGCGGCGTTCACTTATTATCAGAGACTTTCGGGTCTTAATATTTCAGGACTTCTCACCAACAGTGACTGCCAGGAGAAAGTTATTTACCCCAATCTGCAGTCAACTGGTAGAGAAGAACATCAGGTTCCAGTTGCTATTTCCGGCCAAACTCAAGGTGACAGAGAATGGCCGAACAACCGTATATACAGACCCGGATGCAGCGAAAGCGCACTTCCTCCCTCAAAATGATGCTGACTAGGAGAGTCAATTAAGATGATATTGACCCCCTCATTTGTGTTATGGCAGAACGTTACTTTACCTGTCAATTATCCATGTTAATGTTTATATGTTTAAAAGTTTATGTCTCCCATTCTGGGAAAGTTAACTTGTTGCGTTTTTCCCATCAGCTTCAACCTTCCCCCTTCTCCCCGAGGGCACACGGCTTCTTACCATGTCCTGCCTACCTTGAGGGACCTGCTCGCTGGGACAGGACCCGAGAGATCCAGAAGCAAATATTTCCGATATTCAAGATGCCCAGAGCTGGAGTGGGATGAGTACCGCATCCACACAAATTACACCAATACATACACAACCACATACATTCATTTCTTGGAACGTGGCGGGATTGAACTCCCCGGTGAAGCGCAAGCGCGTTTTAACCCATTTGAATAGATTTAAACCCGATGTTGTTTTCCTTCAGGAAACCCATTGGAAACAGGGAGAAGGTAATTCTCTACGAGCTTCTTGGATTCAAGGGTGCTACACGGCCACACATACCACCAAATCGAGGGGCGTGGCCATTTTGCTGGGGACTTCGTTATCTTACACGTTGCTAGAGGAATACTCTGACGCAGAGGGAAGATTTCTATATCTCCTACTCCAGATTGGAGACACTGTTTACACACTGCTTAATATCTACGCTCCAAACAGCCCTAACAGCACTTTTTTCTCGAATCTATATCAATTTTTATTATCTAAACGTATAGACAACCTTATTCTGGGTGGAGATTTCAATGCCGCTCTTTCCCCACATCTGGACAGGTCATCCAACTCGCCTCATGACAATCAGACTGCCCAAATTATTGTAAAAATAATGCAGCACATTGGTTTGTGCGATCCTTGGCGCGTGCTCCACACCACGGAGAAAGACTATACATTCTATTCACGGGTGCATGATGTGCATTCAAGAATAGATTATTTTCTACTTACTGATACCCTGTTTGAAAAGGTGGAAAATACAACAATAGAAACCATCGAGGTGTCGGATCATGCGCCAATTACATTACGGCTCTTTCTGAACCCACCAAGATATCCCTTGAGGCATTGGAGATTTCCATCATATTTGTTTAATTCAGAGGATTTTAGGGGATTTCTTCAGACACACTGGAACAACTTCCTAGATGATAACATGTCATCTTCCTCAGACACGTCCCTATTGTGGCGCACCTCTAAGGCAGTGATGAGAGGCCATATTACTTCCTACCTGATACATCAAAAGAGGGAAAAAAGGGCAAAATACCAACTTTTACACATGGACCTATTGACTGCTCACCAAGCCTATCTGATTGATCCCACAGACACACTTAAAAAACAAAATTATCTAGAAGCCAAACGACTCATCGATACTTTCACTATTGCCCAGGCTACAAGAAGTATAGATTTCACAAAGAACCATTATTATAGGTGGGGCGGAAGGACTGGCAGCTTATTGGCACGTCTAACTAAGCCGTTCCACTCTAGACGCACAATTGTACAGGTGAGACACCCAGAGAACCATCAAGTGGTCACATCAGAAAGGGACAAACAACAGGCCTTCCTAAAATATTACACTGAACTATACAGAGAACGACCATATAGCTCACAGGACACGTGGGATCTTATATCCTCGACCGCACTTCCAAAAATAACGAGAGACCAAAGGGAGCAGTTGTCAGCTCCAATAACTACTGAGGAGGTGCGGTCGACGATTGAGTCCCTACACAATAACAAATCACCAGGACCTGATGGTCTAACTGCTGAGTATTACAAGATGCTGCAGCCAAATATCATCCCCACGATGGTGGACTTACTTAATACCATATACACACAGGGGGAACAAGTGGAAGGCTTTCATGAAGCCCACACAATTCTTCTACCCAAACCAAATAAAGACCCTCTTGAGGTAGGCTCATATCGTCCGATATCCCTACTAAATGTAGACTATAAAATACTCACTAAAATCCTGGCGGATCGCTTGCAAGAGTTTCTGCCAGATTTACTCATACCTTCACAACTGGGTTTTACAAGAGGCCGTCACTCTGCTCTGGGGGTTAGGACGGCTGTAGCCGCAACAGTTCTTGCTAAACAACAAAATTGTCCTCCCACACTGCTACTCAGCCTTGATGCTGAGAAGGCATTTGACTCAATATCATGGAGCTTTCTGAACACGGTTTTAAGGTACAGAGGCTTTGGCGACATCTTTCTTAGACTTTTATACATCATACAACATAACGCAACCACTAAATTATCCATAAATAATTTATTATCTCCTCCAATCACTTTGGAAAGGGGAGCAAGACAGGGATGCCCAATCTCACCGATACTTTTTAATTTGGCATTAGACCCACTATTAAGGTACCTGCAGGAGTGGCCAGGCCTTCAGGGATTACAATTTGGGAACACAGAAATTAAAATGATGGCTTTCGCAGATGATATTTTAATCTTTATGTCAAGACCTCGGGTCAATCTGGGCCCTTTGCTTTCAATAGTAGAGCAAAAGGGAGCACTAGTGGGTTTCTCAATAAATGTGACAAAATCTGAAGCTTTGATGCTCTCGGGACCCGCAAAACCTACGTGGGCTCAAAAGTACCCTATTCAGTGGAAAACCCAATCTATTACATATCTAGGTGTTCAAATTACTAGATCTCCAGTAGAACTACAGCGGACCAACCTGCAGGCATTTATCAGGTCATTGCAAGATGACTTGAATGCATGGAGCAGGTTCACCCTATCTTTTATAGGTCGGGCAAACCTAATAAAAATTATCTCTTTCCCGCGGTTGTTATACCTGTTTAATGTCCTGCCGTTCTATTTAAGACCTGTAGATGAACGCAACATCAATAGACTATTCCGCAATTTCATATGGCAGGGAAGGAGACCTAGAATTGGACTGTACATCCTCCAGCAGCCTAAGACTAATGGGGGAATCAATTTCCCAGATGTTAAATTATATAATCTGGCAGCCAATATGCGGATCCTTAGGGACTGGCTGAACGGTACATCCACGTATTCATCCACTACCGTAGAATCATCTCTGATAGGTAATGGGTCCCTGGTAAGCTTATTACATTCCCCTTATCCCTCATTATCATCAGACCACGAAAATAACCCCTTATTCATGTCAATGTGGAGGACGTGGGTGGTGGTGCGTAGGAGGCTACACTTGTCCAGTGGTGTTTCGCTTGCACAATCATTTTCCAATAATCCTAGTTTTCAGGATGGAAAGGCACACCCCATCTTCTCTAGATGGCAGAGAGGGGGTTTACAGTCCATTAGGGACATAGTTGACACACAGACAAGAACCGTCATTTCATTTGCTCAGGCATGCACTTTGTTCGACTATATACGCGCACACCCTTTTCACTACATGCAGCTGCAAAGCTACGCACATAGTGTCATACATGCTTTCAACGACAATGACTGGCAGGACGAGTTACTGAGCAAGTTAAATACATGCACTCAGAACAAGGGTCTGGTCTCGGGGTACTATACATTCCTTCGTCCTCTGATGCAGTATGATGCCGTAGGGGTGGGAATTACAAAATGGCAGGTGGATGATGTCTCCTTTACACCATCTTTTATCTTGCGGGCATTACAGAAAGCACTCAAATATATACCTTCTGTCTCTTATTGGGAAATGGCGTTACAGATCCTGCACAAAACCTATGTTTCACCAAAACGTAGTTATCTGATGGGGAATCTGGCGAGCCCGGCCTGTTCTAGATGTGGGGAATTTGAAGCGGACCACTATCACTGCTTTTGGGCTTGTCCACAAATTCAATTGTTCTGGCAGCGTATACATACCTTCGTGTTGACGCACACCTCATATAACATCACACTTACTTCAGCCTGGGCTCTCTTTGGTCATATTACAGATAGTGATGTCCATATACCATATCATGGTAAAAAATTCCTTTTTATTATCTCAGCTGCAGCTCGTAAAACAGTTCTGCAAAACTGGTTGGCGCCTAAAGTGCCCACATTGCGACTTTTCCTAGAGAAACTTGCTTTTTTGTTTAGAATGGACTGGATAGAGGCTTCCCTCCAGAAAGAGAGAAGGACTCAGACATTCTTTGACACATGGGAACCATTTATAGCGATTCTTCCGGCTCACACTAAGCAAGGAATCAGAGATTGTTTTAAGATGACTACTTGGTTCTTGGAACAAACAATAGCAGGTCGTCCGCCTCTGTGAGGATGATTCGCGGATTGAGACATATAAACCTGAGGATGTAGGAGTGGAAGCCGTGTGCTCTTCCCCCTTCCCCCTTCCTTCATTTCCCTCATGTGTTCTTCTCCCCCTCCCCCCCCCCCTTTTTTTTTTTTTTTTTTTTTTTTTTTTTTATTTCTTTGTTATGTTTAGGCAAATTATTTTATTTACTTACTGATTGATACAAGAATGTGCAAATTGTATTCCCCTTTTTTTTTTTTTTTGTGTGTGTTTTATCTAAATTTTATATCTGTATTGTCAAAAAAGTTTAATAAAAGCATTATTGGAAAAAAAAAAAAAATGTCACCTGCTTAACCCAGCAGGAAGTGCGGCGGCGTCTAAAAATCACTAAAATTGACAAATCTCCGGGCCCGGATGGGATACACCCTCGAGTACTGCAGGAATTAAGTACAGTCATTGATAGACCATTATTTTTAATCTTTAAAGACTCCATAATAACAGGGTCTGTGCCACAGGACTGGCGTATAGCAAATGTGGTGCCAATATTCAAAAAGGGGACAAAAACTGAACTCGGAAATTATAGGCCAGTAAGCTTAACCTCTACTGTGGGTAAAATACTGGAGGGCATTCTAAGGGATGCTATACTGGAGTATCTGAAGAGGAATAACCTCATGACCCAGTATCAGCACGGGTTTACTAGGGACCGTTCATGTCAGACTAATTTGATCAGTTTCTATGAAGAGTGCCAGAAGACTCAGTTTCTATGAAGATTGCCAGAAGACTCGCTACACTCATCAGGAGGGCGTTAAACTAGAAGAAGAGGGGACGGGAAGAAAAACATTAGACTTGAACAAAGAAGACCCAGGAAAACATACTCAGATGGGAGGTAAGAACATTTCTAAAGCAATCCACAGCGAGGAGATTGGAACAAAACAAAATCCTCTAAACTGCATGCTCGCAAATGCCAGAAGCCTGACAAACAAGATGGAAGAACTAGAAGCAGAAATATCTACAGGTAACTTTGACATAGTGGGAATAACCGAGACATGGTTAGATGAAAGCTATGACTGGGCAGTTAACTTACAGGGTTACAGTCTGTTTAGAAAGGATCGTAAAAATCGGAGAGGAGGAGGGGTTTGTCTCTATGTAAAGTCTTGTCTAAAGTCCACTTTAAGGGAGGATATTAGCGAAGGAAATGAGGATGTCGAGTCCATATGGGTCGAAATTCATGGAGGGAAAAATGGTAACAAAATTCTCATTGGGGTCTGTTACAAACCCCCAAATATAACAGAAACCATGGAGAGTCTACTTCTAAAGCAGATAGATGAAGCTGCAACCCATAATGAGGTCCTGGTTATGGGGGACTTTAACTACCCGGATATTAACTGGGAAAGTGAAACCTGTGAAACCCATAAAGGCAACAGGTTTCTGCTAATAACCAAGAAAAATTATCTTTCACAATTGGTGCAGAATCCAACCAGAGGAGCAGCACTTTTAGACCTAATACTATCTAATAGACCTGACAGAATAACAAATCTGCAGGTGGTTGGGCATCTAGGAAATAGCGACCACAATATTGTACAGTTTCACCTGTCTTTCACTAGGGGGACTTGTCAGGGAGTCACAAAAACACTGAACTTTAGGAAGGCAAAGTTTGACCAGCTTAGAGATGCCCTTAATCTGGTAGACTGGGACAATATCCTCAGAAATAAGAATACAGATAATAAATGGGAAATGTTTAAGAACATCCTAAATAAGCAGTGTAAGCGGTTTATACCTTGTGGGAATAAAAGGACTAGAAATAGGAAAAACCCAATATGGCTAAACAAAGAAGTAAGACAGGCAATTAACAGTAAAAAGAAAGCATTTGCACTACTAAAGCAGGATGGCACCATTGAAGCTTTAAAAAACTATAGGGAGAAAAATACTTTATCTAAAAAACTAATTAAAGCTGCCAAAAAGGAAACAGAGAAGCACATTGCTAAGGAGAGTAAAACTAATCCCAAACTGTTCTTCAACTATATCAATAGTAAAAGAATAAAAACTGAAAATGTAGGCCCCTTAAAAAATAGTGAGGAAAGAATGGTTGTAGATGACGAGGAAAAAGCTAACATATTAAACACCTTCTTCTCCACGGTATTCACGGTGGAAAATGAAATGCTAGGTGAAATCCCAAGAAACAATGAAAACCCTATATTAAGGGTCACCAATCTAACTCAAGAAGAGGTGCGAAATCGGCTAAATAAGATTAAAATAGATAAATCTCCGGGTCCGGATGGCATACACCCACGAGTACTAAGAGAACTAAGTAATGTAATAGATAAACCATTATTTCTTATTTTTAGGGACTCTATAGCGACAGGATCTGTTCCGCAGGACTGGCGCATAGCAAATGTGGTGCCAATATTCAAAAAGGGCTCTAAAAGTGAACCTGGAAATTATAGGCCAGTAAGTCTAACCTCTATTGTTGGTAAAATATTTGAAGGGTTTCTGAGGGATGTTATTCTGGATTATCTCAATGAGAATAACTGTTTAACTCCATATCAGCATGGGTTTATGAGAAATCGCTCCTGTCAAACCAATCTAATCAGTTTTTATGAAGAGGTAAGCTATAGGCTGGACCACGGTGAGTCATTGGACGTGGTATATCTCGATTTTTCCAAAGCGTTTGACACCGTGCCGCACAAGAGGTTGGTACACAAAATGAGAATGCTTGGTCTGGGGGAAAATGTGTGTAAATGGGTTAGTAACTGGCTTAGTGATAGAAAGCAGAGGGTGGTTATAAATGGTATAGTCTCTAACTGGGTCGCTGTGACCAGTGGGGTACCGCAGGGGTCGGTATTGGGACCTGTTCTCTTCAGCATATTCATTAATGATCTGGTAGAAGGTTTACACAGTAAAATATCGATATTTGCAGATGATACAAAACTATGTAAAGCAGTTAATACAAGAGAAGATAGTATTCTGCTACAGATGGATCTGGATAAGTTGGAAACTTGGGCTGAAAGGTGGCAGATGAGGTTTAACAATGATAAATGTAAGGTTATACACATGGGAAGAAGGAATCAATATCACCATTACACACTGAACGGGAAACCACTGGGTAAATCTGACAGGGAGAAGGACTTGGGGATCCTAGTTAATGATAAACTTACCTGGAGCAGCCAGTGCCAGGCAGCAGCTGCCAAGGCAAACAGGATCATGGGGTGCATTAAAAGAGGTCTGGATACACATGATGAGAGCATTATACTGCCTCTGTACAAATCCCTAGTTAGACCGCACATGGAGTACTGTGTCCAGTTTTGGGCACCGGTGCTCATGAAGGATATAATGGAACTAGAGAGAGTACAAAGGAGGGCAACAAAATTAATAAAGGGGATGGGAGAACTACCATACCCAGATAGATTAGCGAAATTAGGATTATTTAGTCTAGAAAAAAGACGACTGAGGGGCGATCTAATAACCATGTATAAGTATATAAGGGGACAATACAAATATCTCGCTGAGGATCTGTTTATACCAAGGAAGGTGACGGGCACAAGGGGGCATTCTTTGCGTCTGGAGGAGAGAAGGTTTTTCCACCAACATAGAAGAGGATTCTTTACTGTTAGGGCAGTGAGAATCTGGAATTGCTTGCCTGAGGAGGTGGTGATGGCGAACTCAGTCGAGGGGTTCAAGAGAGGCCTGGATGTCTTCCTGGAGCAGAACAATATTGTATCATACAATTATTAGGTTCTGTAGAAGGACGTAGATCTGGGGATTTATTATGATGGAATATAGGCTGAACTGGATGGACAAATGTCTTTTTTCGGCCTTACTATGTTACTATGTTACTAAGAGGTAAGTTCCAGATTGGACCAAGGGAACCCAGTGGATGTAGTGTATATGGACTTTTCAAAAGCTTTTGATACGGTGCCACACAAAAGGTTGATACATAAAATGAGAATAATGGGGATAGGGGAAAATATGTGCAAGTGGGTTGAGAGCTGGCTCAGGGATAGGAAACAAAGGGTGGTTATTAATGGAGCACACTCGGACTGGGTAGCGGTTAGCAGTGGGGTACCACAGGGGTCAGTATTGGGCCCTCTTCTTTTTAACATATTTATTAATGACCTTGTAGGGGGCATTCAGAGTAGAATTTCAATATTTGCAGATGACACTAAACTCTGCAGGGTAATCAATACAGAGGAGGACAATTTTATATTACAGGATGATTTATGTAAACTAGAAGCTTGGGCTGATAAATGGCAAATGAGCTTTAATGGGGATAAATGTAAGGTCATGCACTTGGGTAGAAGTAATAAGATGTATAATTATGTGCTTAATTCTAAAACTCTGGGCAAAACCGTCAATGAAAAAGACCTGGGTGTATGGGTGGATGACAAACTTAAATTCAGTGGCCAGTGTCAGGCAGCTGCTACAAAGGCAAATAAAATAATGGGATGCATTAAAAGAGGCATAGATGCTCATGAGGAGAACATAATTTTACCTCTATACAAGTCACTAGTTCGACCACACTTAGAATACTGTGCACAGTTCTGGTCTCCGGTGTTTAAGAAAGACATAGCTGAACTGGAGCGGGTGCAGAGAAGAGCGACCAAGGTTATTAGAGGACTGGGGGGTCTGCAATACCAAGATAGGTTATTACACTTGGGGCTATTTAGTTTGGAAAAACGAAGACTAAGGGGTGATCTTATTTTAATGTATAAATATATGAGGGGACAGTACAAAGACCTTTCTGATGATCTTTTTAATCATAGACCTGAAACAGGGACAAGGGGGCATCCTCTGCGGTTGGAGGAAAAAAGGTTTAAGCATAATAACAGACGCGGATTCTTTACTGTAAGAGCAGTGAGACTATGGAACTCTCTGCCGTATGATGTTGTAATGAGTGATTCATTACTTAAATTTAAGAGGGGACTGGATACCTTTCTGGAAAAGTATAATGTTACAGGGTATATACACTAGATTCCTTGATAGGGCGTTGATCCAGGGAACTAGTCTGATTGCCGTATGTGGAGTCGGGAAGGAATTTTTTTCCCCAATGTGGAGCTTACTCTTTGCACATGGGGTTTTTTTGCCTTCCTCTGGATCAACATGTTAGGTTAGGCTATGGGTTGAACTAGATGGACATATAGTCTTCCTTCAACCTTAATAACTATGTAACTAAGATGACGTTTTCAGCGGTACCATGGTTATTTATATCCGTCTTTTTGATTGCGTGTTATTTCACTTTTTGTTTGGCGGCATGATAATAAAGCGTTGTTTTTTCCCCCCGTTTTTTTTACGGTGTTCACTGAATGGGTTAACTAGTGGGACAGTCTTATAGGTCGGGTCGCTACGGACGCGGCGATGCTAAATATGTGTACCGTTATTGTTTTTTTTTATTTAGATAAAGAAATGTATTTATAGGAACAATATATATATATTTTTTTTAGGATTTTTTTTATTTTTTTTTTTACACATGTGAATAATTTTTTTTTACACTATAACATTGCCCCGAGGAGGGGGGGGGGGGAGGGGACATCATGTTATAGTGTAAGAACGCTGATCTGACACTTTGCTGTGCACTGTATCAGATCAGCGATCTGACGTGCACTCCTGGAGGCTTCCCGGCACCTGCTCTGAGCAGGCGCTGTGAAGCCACCGCCCTGCAGGACCCCGATGCCGTGACCATTTTGGATCTGGGCCTGCTGCAGGGAGGAAGGAGCTAGGAGACCCTCGGAGCAACGCTCCGGGGGTCTCAGGGAAGCCCGCAGGGAGCCCCCTCCCTGCGCGATGCTTCCCTATACCGCCGGAACACTGCGATCATGTTTGATCGCAGTGTGTCGGGGGTTAATGTGGCGAGGGCGGTCCGTGACCGCTCCTGGCACATAGTGCCGGATGTCAGCTGACACACGGCCGCGCTCCCCCCGTGAGGTGATAAATGCAGAAGTGGTGCATATGTTTCTATTATACTTTCCCTCTAATTGTTCCACTCCTGGTTTTGGCTCAGGAATACTGATGTAAAATTCTGACCAAATACTGATAGTGTGACGGCAGCCTGACACTTCAGGGGGCTTTGGGGATGACATATTGCATAATGCAAACCTGACTATGAACTCTTCCCACACCTGGACATCATTGGTTTTCTTACACCATGTAACTTCAGGATCCTTCTGATATACAATGTTTGGCGACACAGGGCACTTCCTAGAACAACAGGTGTCACCGATAGTTACGACCTGAGTAAACGGAAAGTAGAGTGCGAGGATCATATTACCTACAGGTCATGAAACTGTGTAATTCATTGCTATCTGTTATCAGCAATTGGGCTGGGGCAGAGGCAAACATAACATTGGTGCAACCTGGCAGTTACACAGGGGCCCAAGAGGTAAGTGGGTCACTACTGCCTCCAAAGAAGGTGGAACTGTAAGGGCTAATCACAGTTTACTGTATTGTTGGAGATTTGTGATGTAATATATGATATGGCCAGTAGAGGGCAGCGGCGAGAGGCCAAAGTTGGAGCGCGGGGTTTTGGAGGTTGGTGGGCAGTTGGGAGGTGTCGAAGGTGAACCCGAGTGGAAGGGAAGATGGGCATCCTTGGAGAAAGTCTGGATAGAGCGGTGCGACTCTGGATCTGTTGTTGGTGACTCCGGGACTTGTTCGACTTATTTCTAAGGACTTAGCCCTGCACTTGAGAGATTTACACTGCCGTTACTCAAATCTTGAGGGGCGCCTGGCGCCGCCCCCTCCACGCTGTTTTCCCATGAAATCCGGCGCCTGCGCTGTGCAGTACTGGCTGGTGCAGGCGCAGTCTGCAAGACTGAATGTGACGTCAGACGGCCAGAGCTCACTGCGCCTGCACCAGCCAGTACTGCACAGTGCAGGCGCCGGATTTCATGGGAAAACAGCGCGGAGGGGGCGGCGCCCGGCGCCCCTGAAGAAGATTTGAGTGACGGCAGTGTGGCGTTTCAAGCAGGGGGGTTAAGACTTGCCTCCCTGGTTAAAGAAAGGTATTTTGGAGAAGTTATAAAACGCTTTATTTTGGGAATAAATGCACCAAAAACTAAAAGAGCCACCTTGTAAGAATGCAGCATTACTGCTGCACTGGTGGCTCTTTTAGTTTATAACGGTTGGAGGGGGTGACAGAGTCCCTTTAAGCTGGTTTCACATTTGCGGTTGTGTCCGGAGCGTTTTGGACACATACATCCACATGCGTCTTGATTTCCTATCTTTAACATTGTAGACGCAGGTGAATGCGTTTGCATGCGTTCACCCGTGTTTGATTATGCATGCGTATTTTCGCATTTGTGTGGCTGAGTGCGGCAGACGCACCCAGTTAGAATTTTTGTGGTGTCAAATTTCCGCCGCCATATGCTTTCGGACGCTTGCGGAAGGAGTTCGTCAAAACAACGCATTACAGTCTATGGGAATGCATAGGAACCCAAGGACATGCATTCGCTTGCGTTTGCACAAGGGTCTACATACAGAAATCCCATGAGCCATGCATATTGGGCGTGGCTTGTGTCAAGGAAATTCTCCTTGAAAAAAATTTTCATAACAAATGCATGCGCCTAAAAAAGCGAATGCATGCAAAAACGCGTGCAAACGTTGCCTTTTTTTGCATAAGTTGATGCGGATAAAAAATGCAGCGTTATCATGCGTTTTTTGCCATGCGGTTGCGTACGAAACGCTGCGGACTCAACCGCAAATGTGAACCTAGCCTTAGTAGGTTTTATTGACAGATACTACTGTCTTTGAATTTGTTACTGGGATCCAAGAGGTAACATTTCTCCTTGCAGAGAGTGACATGTCAAACCTGACATGTCAAGGTGAGGAGTCTTTTAAAGCCTTGCAATGTACAGGCCGTTGGGTCCGCAGGAGCGCCAGTCCCAGTCGCTCTCCTGCCGACTCTAGACGCTCCGAACCTTAGCTTATCAGCAGAGTCTATACTGAGACAACGTGCAAAATTTGATGGCAATAACATGCCAATTAAACAATTGGCCGATCGTATGCGAAGTACATACAGACTGTAGAACCTTGATGAGGAGCTGCATGTGCTAGAGGGAGAAGTCCAGGAAAAGGTGACGCAGCATCCCGCATCAACACGAAAAGCCGTAGATGACATTGTAGCCATATTAGAGGAGGTTTACGGAGAGAGAGCCTTGGTCGCTAGTTTCTAGACGTGCTTCTTTAATCAGTGTTAGCTACAAGACAAAAGCGTTTCCCAGTATATAAATATTTTACAGGGAATGGTAAAGACCTGTAAAAAAATGCAAGGCTGAAGCCTCTATTTTCACCGATCCTGACACCATCCTGAAAGAACCATTTGTTCAGGGACTAATGGATTCATTGCTGAGGCGGACATTGAGGGATCAGATACGAGCGAATGAGACACTTCAGTTTGCCAAGATTGCCGCAGAAGCTATTGCTCATGAAGGGGAGTATGATATGGGCTCCACCACTGTGCGGATGTATGGCCCCAGAGAACAGGAAGTCCAAGATGAAAATCCACAGTCCGACTCCTTGGCTGAGATGAGGGCCACAGTTCAGGAACTGACCCGGCAAGTGGATCAGCTAAGAAGGTCTCACGCCCCATTACCCATGAAGTGCGGTTGAGGAAGATGGCCCATTTGAAGTATGACCTGTCGCCCCGACAAATGGGGTGGGAAGAACTGAGACACCTGACAAACATCCCTTCGTATAGGTCACCAGAAGAGACCTGGGACTGGATGTCCCAGCGCGGCCTGTCCCACCTTCAAGGACAACCTTGTTCAAACAAGAGCCAAATTCGAGAACACCAGAACATGCTCTACCCCGGGGCCCAATATGCTAAAGTTGCTGAGAAAGAGGGCATGTCTTCCAAAACTGCCCCCGCTCAGAAAACGGATGAGTGGGAGCCATTACATGTAAATAAGGATCACCTCCAGTGGTAGGGTGCACTAGGGGAAATGCCCTAAGAACCTAGTGTCCCGAAGTCCAGTGATGGGCATACTGATTGAAGACAAGACCATGAGCGACCTAGTAGATACTGGAGCCGAAGTCTCCACAATGCCACTGGAGTACATTGAGACCCATTTTGGTAACTTTATTAAAGCTGAGCGAGGAACACTGATTAAGCTGATGGCCGTTAACCAGATGAAGATTTCAGTCCACAGGTTAGAGCAGATGCATGTGAAGATTGGAAACCTGGATGTGGGTCAAAAAAGGTCATGCTGGTGGATGGGGATTCACAGTCAGGAACCTCGATTATATTAGGAATGAACATCCTGCATGATCTAGACCTGTTGATGTTCCACAAAGATGGCCCGGGATATTCTCAGAAAGTCACAAAACATCGGCCTATCCAGAAGACGTTCTAGAGACTGAGATGGGTATGTGGGATTCGCTACAGTGTTCTCGAAGATAAAGTGGTGGGGATTGCGACCGTCTCACCAGGGCATCAAAATATTATCATGCCTTATCAGGAGCAGATCGTACAGATGCATGTGGGAAGCCACCGAAGACTCAATGGAATAGAGGTGATTATTGAGATCCAGAAGCCAACAGGAACCGTAAAAGGCCTAATGATTGCACGTACTATGGCGACAGTGGTGGTTGGACAAGTAACTGTCGGTGTGCCAGTGTACAAGATTCTCCTGTCGTACTTCATGCGGGAGAAATACAGTCCCCGAACTCCAATTGGCCCTGATTGCTGAGGAACAGGAACCATAGGCTGTGACTGTATCCAAGGACAGATCTGACACCAAAGTAGAATAGCCAGAAGAGTCTTGAAATAATATGACTGGACACCAGTCAGTTCTCTTCCGAACAATTTCAGCTGATAGGAGACATGTTATGGGCGTTTCAAGCTGCTGTCTCCAGAAATGAAGATAATTTTGGATGTACAGCCCGCATTGAACACAAGATTCCGAAGGGAGACATGCCTCCAATCTGTGAGTGATTAGACAAATTCCCCCTAACCTGTACCAGGAAATAAAAGCCATGCTATCACAGATGCAGAGTGGTGGAGTAATGCAGGAGAGTCAGTCCATGGGCTGCACCATAGTCCGAAAGAAGGATTTAAGCTTGAGATTGTCACAACGTCATTGTTCATGCGCCCACCTTCGAACAACAGCTATGAAGATTACGATAAATGCTGACCCGTCTACAGGCCCACGGTCTGAAGACCCAAAAGTGTCATTTGTTTCAGATAGAAATCGAATATCTAGGGCATATGTTGTGTTCAGGTGGAGTCAGCCCGGCTGGAAGCAAAGTGGAAGCGCTAAGGAACTGGCCTCTGCCACAGACTCTTCAAGATCTACGAGTCTGGACTGCAGGATTGGACAGGTGTATCTGCTAATTGCAAAGCTGACTGGGGTATTTAGCTTTGCAGGACTCATTAGTCCCTGCCAGTTGTCAATGTTCTATTGCCAGTAATGGTTCTCTGCTTGGCCTCCTGCCTGCTGCCAGTTCAGCTAAAGATAAGTGTCTTATTCTTTTTCTTAGGCTCACAGGCTGTATGTCTATTTTTTCATGCGGTTCATAGTTTATTTGTTCCAGCTTCGACTGTCCTGTTGTTTTCTCAGTCTTGTTGGATTCGCTGGAGTTGCAGATATACTCTCCACACCTTTAGTTAGGTGGTGGAGTTTTTGTATTTTTCTGCTGTGGATATTTTGTAGATTTTGTGCTGACCGCTCAGTATCCTGTACTATACTTCCCTATCTAGGTAGAAGTTGCCTCCTTTGCTAAATCTGTTTTCCGCCTGCGTGTGTCTTTTCCTCTCCTACTCACCGTCATTATTTGTGGGGGGGGGCTGCCTATACTTTGGGGGTCTACTCTGAGGCAAGTCAGTTTTCCTATTTTCCATCTTTAGGGATAATTAGTTCTCCGGCTGTGTCGAGGTGTCTAGGTCTGGATAGGCACACCCCACGGCTACTTCTAGTGTCTGTGATAAGTTCAGGGTTAGCGGTCTGTATAGTTACCACTACTCCAGCGAAGGTTTTTTCATGTTGTTCCAAGGCCGCCTGATCATAACACGAGTCTTCCTGGGACTAAGGGAATATTACCAACATTTTATCATCTCGAACTTCGCTTTAGATAGCTGAGCCTCTTCACAAGTTTCTGAATAAGACCAGAAAAGGCCCAAAGAATCGGCCCATTGACTGGAAAAACTCGCAGTAACGAGCCCTGGATCAGCTGAAAGAACCCTTGACCAGTGCCACAGTGTTGAGCATACGCTCAGTATGATTGTCCATTCATTCTATATATGGACTGAACTCTTCACGGATTGGGAGCGCTGCCCTATCCCCTGCGCAGTAGTGCATGTCTCCAGCGCTCTATTCGGTTCTCCTAAGACTCCTCTGCTCAGGTGTACCTGACTTTTTTGTGTCGTCTTCAAGAGCTGAAGATAATTTCTGATGAAGCCTAGGTTTGGCCGCAATGTCAACTTTTTCAAACGGTGGATGTACCTATACCAATAAGATTATCTCTATTTTTCTTGCATCTAAATTAGGTCTGCCGAATCTATTTTTACATAATTTTGGATTATTATCCTATTCGTGCACCCCTAAGTATTGGCGTGCCGCGCAGCCCTTTTTGTACGTATAATTTCACTAGTGATCACTGTATTACCTGTACAGTGACACTATATATAGAACTCCTGCGTATAATGTCACTGGTGATCACTGTATTATCTGTACACTGACACTATACTGTACACTACTTTGTGTATAAAATCACTGGTAATAACAGTATTAGAACTGTGGTTTTTATTGATGATCAGTGTTAGTATTTGGTCACTATGTGGTGGCAATATGTGGTCTGGTCATGGTGTGGTGATATTTCTCTCTTGTATGTGGTATTATTTGCTCACTATGTAGTGGTAATATGTGGTCTGGTCACAGTCTGGCGGTATTTAGTTCAATCAAGGTGTGGTGGTATTTCTCTCTTGTGTGTGGTATTATTACAACTGCTTTTAACCAAAGAAGCCCTTTAATGCAAACTACCATAATTGTACATCCCAGTTATATAGCGTACTCACAGTAGATGTGCAGGAGCCACCTGTGTTTTGCAGCCGATGCTCCACTATAATGGGGATAACAGCCAACAGGTAATTACATATAGCTGTAAGGTGGGTCCCTAGGGTCAGTTCCTCCTATGTGGCCCACACACCCCAGTCCGTCCCTGGCTGTACCATTCCGTCCTGTGGCCGTCCCTTGTCCATGTTTCAGAATTGTGCATTTGGTGAGGCATTGGACTGTATAGAGGCCATATGTTGTTGTCTTTGTTCCGACTATCTGAGCCATGACCAAAAGCTTGGAACAAAGCATTAAATAAACTAGCAGTGGTCAGATGGAGGGGTGTGGTATACAAGGGGCACACACTGTAGTCATGGCTTTTCATGGTCGGTATATGAAATATTACCACTCATAGGCTTATTATATAGGGCGGGGATCATTATATAATTCTTACTGATGGAGTTTGCAGCTTTCACACTGCTGCAGTCATTACAGGCAGAACATGAAGTGTCTGAACCTTGGTGAGAAAAATCAGGAAAGCTGAGAAAACCTGCTGTCAGTGTGAAACGTGTGCTCTTGTTCAGGATATATTTAGTGAGAGAGAGACTGAGATGAGAAGCAGAAAGTATTACATAAAAGTCACTATGAATTCTAAAACTTCCCGAGTCTAGAATATTCCACGGGTTATCTGCACCACATGCTATAGAAGTAAAAACCTTTATATCAGCATCTGTGATATCTATATATATAATTGTCTAAGGGTTTTTCCGTCTGTCTGTCCTGGAAATCCCGCGTCGGGACGGGCACAGCGACGATGATGTCATAAAGGACGTAGACATCCCGCGTCTCTGATTCAGCTACGGGCACAGTATCGACATAGATGTCATAATGGTTGCCATGGCGACGATGATGTCATAAAGGTTGCCTCAACCAATCAGCGACGGGCACAGTCTGCCGCGAATTCTGAAATCATCATTGTCCATATACTACGGGGACATGCATATTCTAGAATACCCGATGCGTTTGAATCGGGCCACAATCTAGTCTACTAAATAATTGTCTAAGGGTCACTTCCGTCTGTCTGTCTGTCTTTCTGTCACGGATATTCATTGGTCGCGGCCTCTGTCTGTCATGGAAATCCAAGTCGCTGATTGGTCGTGACAAAACGCCCACGACTATTCCCACGACCAATCAGCGACGGGCGCAGTCCGGCGGCAACATGGCCGCTCCTTCCTCCCCGCAGTCAGTGCCCGCTCCGTACTCCCCTCCAGTCAGCGCTCACACAGGGTTAATGGCAGCGCTAATAGACCGCATTATGCCGCGGTGTAACGCACTCCATTAACGCTGCTATTAACCCTGTGTGACCAACTTTTTTACTATTGATGCTGCCTATGCAGCATTAATAGTAAAAAGATCTAATGTTAAAAATAATTTAAAAAAAATCATCATATACTCACCTTCCGGCGCCTTTCCCGCTCCTCGCGACGCTCCGGTGACCGCTCATGCATTGCAATCTCGCGAGATGATGACGTAACGGTCTCTCGAGACCTCTACGTCATCATCTCGCGAGACCGCAATGCACTCTTGAGACCGGAGCGCGCGAGGAGCCTCGGTAAGTGCTTCCTGGATCCAGGGGCCAACGGAGGGTGAGTATATAACTATTTTTTATTTTAATTCTTTTATTTTAACAGGGATATGATGTCCACATTGCTATATACTACGTGGGCTGTGCAATATACTACGCGGGCTGGGCAATATACTATGCGGGCTGGGCAATCTACTACGCGGGCTGTGCAATATACTACGCGCGCTGGGCAATATACTACGCAGGCTGTGCAATATACTACGCGCGCTGGGCAATATACTACGCGGGCTGAGCAATATACTACGCGGGCTGGGCAATGTACTACGCGGGCTGGGCAATGTACTACGCGGGCTGGGCAATGTACTACGTGGGCTGTGCAATGTACTACGCGGGCTGTGCAATGTACTACGCGGGCTGTGCAATGTACTACGCGGGCTGGGCAATGTACTACGCGGGCTGTGCAATATACTACGCGGGCTGTGCAATATACTACGCGCGCTGGGCAATATACTACGCGGGCTGTGCAATATACTACGCGCGCTGGGCAATATACTACGCGGGCTGAGCAATATACTACGCGGGCTGTGCAATATACTACGCGGGCTGGGCAATGTACTACGCGGGCTGGGCAATGTACTACGTGGGCTGTGCAATGTACTACGCGGGCTGGGCAATGTACTACGCGGGCTGGGCAATGTACTACGCGGGCTGTGCAATATACTACGCACGCTGGGCAATATACTACGCGGGCTGTGCAATATACTACGCGCGCTGGGCAATATACTACGCGGGCTGAGCAATATACTACGCGGGCTGGGCAATATACTACGCGCGCTGGGCAATATACTACGCGGGCTGGGAAATATACTACACAGGCTGTGCAATATACTACGCGGGCTGGGCAATGTACTACGCGGGCTGGGCAATGTACTACGCGGGCTGGGCAATATACTACACAGGCTGTGCAATATACTACGCGGGCTGGGCAATATACTACGCGGGCTGTACAATATACTACGCGGGCTGGGCAATATACTACGCGGGCTGGGCAATGTACTACGCGGGCTGGGCAATGTACTACGTGGCTGGGCAATGTACTACGTGGCTGGGCAATATACTACGTGGCTGGGCAATATATTACGTGGCTGGGCAATATACTACGTGGCTGGGCAATATACTACGTGGCTGGGCAATATACTATGTGGCTGGGCAATATACTACGTGGCTGGGCAATATACTATGTGGCTGGGCAAAAACTACAACAGGAGGAAAAAAAGGAGGAAAAAACCTCCACTATTCTAGAAAAAACACCACAGAAAAACAGGCAAAGGTGCTTACCTGTCTAGGCCTCAAATCAAATGCACTCTCATGGTGCAGTGGGCCCAAGTAAAGATGGCGACTACACAGGTGTGATAATACCAAATAAGACAGCCAGCCTACAATCAGGGAATGGCTGCTTGGCACACCAGCGCAAACATGTGGCTGGGCAATATACTATGTGGCTGGGCAATATACTACGTGACTGGGCCATATACTACGTGGCTGGGCAATCTACTACGTGACTGGGCAATATACTACGTGACTGGGCAATATACTACGTGACTGGGCAATATACTATGTGGCTGGGCAATATACTATGTGGCTGGGCAATATACTATGTGGCTGGGCAATATACTACGTGACTGGGCAATATACTATGTGGCTGGGCAATATACTATGTGGCTGGACAATATACTATGTGGCTGGGCAATATACTATGTGACTGGGCAATATACTATGTGGCTGGACAATATACTATGTGGCTGGGCAATATACTACGTGACTGGGCAATATACTACGTGACTGGGCAATATACTACGTGACTGGGCAATATACTACGTGGCTGCGCAATATACTACGTGACTGGGCAATATACTACGTGGGCTGTGCCATATACTACGTGGACATGCATATTCTAGAATACCCAATGCGTTAGAATCAGGCCACCATCTAGTCTGCTGTAAAGTGGCAGAGGTAGATATTTACTAGATCTGTGTAGTGATATCACATTGGCACTTACACATTGATTTTCTCTAGTACTTCACATTGTTACACTGTAGGTACTTTTATATTCATTTACTATGGTGCTTTGTAATGTTGCACGATTTGGTGCCATTCTGTTAGTACCTTGTATTCTTCCATTTTTGGCACTATTACATGGCACTTTTATATTGATTCTCTATTGCACTTTATACCATTGTACTTTATGACACTTTTATATTGATTCCCTATGGTTATTTGTACTTTTCGTTTGGCACTATTACATCGGTATGGATTCTCTTTGGTACTGTGTAGCTGTGCACTGTATTGCAGTACTATTGATACTTTATGAGCATTTGTATTGTTGTACTTTATGCCACTATCATATTAGTTTTCTATGGCAAAAGTATATTGACTATGCATTGTACTGCAAAATTGTTGTATTACAGTAGTATTATATTAGCAATGTATGGCACTTCTAATTTGACACTTTTATATTAATTTACTATGGTACTTTGCAATATTGCACTGTATGTCGCTATTAATTTGATACATTTATTGTGTAGCACTGCTGTATTGCTGATTACGGTAGTATTATATTAGCACTCTATGGCATTTCATATACACACACGCTTTTAAAGGGAACCTGTCACCTGAATTTGGCGGGACTGGTTTTGGGTCATATGGGCGGAGTTTTTGGGTGTTTGATTCACCCTTTCCTTACCTGCTGGCTGCATGCTGGCTGCAATATTGGATTGAAGTTCATTCTCTGTCCTCCGTAGTACACACCTGCGCAAAGTAATCTTACCTTGCACAGGCGTGTACTATGGAGGACAGAGAATGAACTTCAATCCAATATTTCGGCCAGCATGCAGCCAGCAGGTAAGGAAAGGGTGAATCAAACACCCGAAAACTCCGCCCATATGACCCAAAACTGGTCCCGCCAAATTCAGGTGACAGGTTCCCTTTAAAAATAGGAAACAGAAAGAGCACTATATGGGGACATAGCAAATTATCTGTTATAAGCCCCACCCAAGTACTTATGATATCCATCCCTGCCCCGTCTCTCACCTTGGTCAGCCCTGGATATTGGTGTCTTCGCCACAGATGGTTCCTTGTTACTCTCTGGCTTTACCCGGGCATCATACCCTGCACTGGCAGTAGGTAGCGTTGTCGCACAGGGCAAAACATTCCTCTCATAGTAGCCTGGGTTGGTGATGTTTCCAGCAGGGCTGTATTGGGCCACCAAAAAGTAGACCTTTTTACCATCCATAGCCAGCCCAAATCCAACCTCCTTGGAGTCCTTCCAGACAACTTGGGTAAAATGACCTTAAAAAAATGTAAATTATTGCTCGGCATCCAACGATTGCCTTCAAGGAAAACAAAATATAAAACATTTCCATGATTTCTAGCATTGGGTAGTTTTCTATTTGGCCACTAGAGGTCAGGCTAGCCAAACACAAATCTATATACAAGTAGTAAAATTATTTTTCGTAATATTTTGTCCACTAGAGGCGCTATTTGTATGAACACTGTCATGGTTTATACTTTTGGCTGTCTAAGAGTTTCTTACCTGTGTTGCTGGAGAAGCCAGGTTTGCTGAAGTCATAGTTTTCTATCTCGCTGTACCAACTGTCCACGGGCTCATGGCCTATGTACAAAATACAAGGACACATTTTATTCCTATGGTGCTGAACGTGTTACTGTGTACCGTTATGTAGGAGTGTGGCCCACTAACAGGCTTCATAGAGCTCATTCAAATGTTATTTTCCTCCCAAGAGCTATAGCTTTTTTATTTTTCTGTCAATATGGCCATATGAATACTTGTTTTTTGCTGGGCAAGTTGTAGTTTGGTCCTTGATGTCGTACCTGCTAAGTCTTTGGGTTTGGAGCTGCTCTTGTAGTATAAGTTTTCTCCAAGTTTACTGCCGCTATGTTGCAGGGTCTGGATGGAGAGCAGGTGGTCGGCCCATTTCTGCGCTGACTTGCAGAGGTCTCGGCTCAGCTGAAGAGGAGGCGATCCGTGCAACTTCCGATATTTATTATGTGCAGCCAAAAAATCCTGCTCAAACTGCGCAATATCAATTCCTGATTGACAGTAAGGAACATGTTATTACACTAAACAATATATAAAATATACCTACATAATATATAATATTTATCAATCAGCAGTGGTAATAACCATAGCTACATGCCACCCTCTACTGGTTACTAACCATATTACAAAATATCGAGTGTTCCTCAGAGTAGTAAATGATTCAGACTTCCTGCCTCTTCTCTCTTTGGTTACCGGGGAAATAGAATGCTGTCAAATGCCCCAAAAAGAGAAATAAGGTGTTTGTTTTTTTAACACTTTTAGGAGTCCATTAAAGGGAACCTGTCACCCCCAAAATCGAAGTTGCGCTAAGCCTACCAGCATCAGGGGCTTATCTACAGCATTCTGTAATGCTGTAGATAAGCCCCCGATGTATCCTGAAAGATGAGAAAAAGAGGTTAGATTATACTCACCCAGGGGCGGTCTGATTCGGGGCCTCCCATCTTCTTACGATGACGTCCTCTTCTTGTCTTCACACTGTGGCTCCGGCACAGGCGTACTTTGTCTGCCCTGTGCCGACGCACTGCAGTACTTTGCTCTGCCCTCAACAGGGCAGACAAAGTACGCTTGCGCCTGAGCCACAGCGTGAAGACAAGAAGAGGACATCATCCTATGAAGATGGGAGGCCCCGGACCGGACCGCACCCCCCCCCCCCCCCAGGTGAGTATAATCTAACCTCTTTTTCTCATCTTTCAGGATACATCGGGGGCTTATCTACAGCATTACAGAATGCTACAGATAAGCCCCTGATGCCAATGGGCTTAGCACATCTTCGATTTTGGGGGTGACAGGTTCCCTTTAACTTCTAAAAGGGAATCTGTCACCAGGTTTTTCCTACCCCATCTCAGAGCATGATGTAGGGGCAGAGACACTGATTCCAATGATATATCACTTATCTTACTAGGCTGCTTGCTACAGTTACGATTAAAAACTGCTTTCTCTGCAGATCTTGCAGTTCTCTGAATGCTGACCTTTGTATAACACCACTCTCACCATTGATTGGTAGCTTTTTGGGTACTCTGCATAGGCAGAAAGCTGCCAATCAGTGGTGGAGGCATGGTTGTACTACATGGCAGCAGGTTTACTAGTCCTCTAGGGATATTCTGCTGCTGATTGTGACACATCACTGGAATCAGGGTCTCTTTTTTATTTTATTTTATCTCTGTTTTTAAATTGGGAAACCTGGAGTCACTCAAACTTTATTTTTTTTAAACTTTTTTTTAACTTTTTTTTTTTTCATTTCAATGAAAGATGTTTAATGTGTCTTTTCTCCAGAGGAGACGCTGCAGGGAAATTAAACTCTTAATGCTTGGTCTGGCCATTAAAGAACCAAGCAGTGAACCTTGCAACTAAAAGGGATTGTACAAAGTGGACAACCCCTTTAAGGGACACCTGTTCTGTGAAAAATGGAGCAGAATACACATAAATGTACTACCAGCTCCTGATCACCTTTTTCTTGAAGCTGCAGGCTAGCAAATCTCTTGCTGAATGCCATGTCTGATCTGAAAGAAAGAAAAGGGAACATTAGACCAAATACGACCCAAGAATTCACTGAAGTAACGCAGATCTCCAGAGCAACCAGTTTCTAGCTTTCATTCCTCAGAGGCCTTTTGAAAAATGAGAGGTAGGAGCTGATTGGTGATTGTGGGCAATGTCTCTGCTTTTCCTCTGCTCTAGTTTTGACAAAACTGCCTCCATGGTTAAATGGAAAGATTGTTCCATTTTTTATTTGTATAGAACAATCCTGCAGCTTCTGCTTTACAATGTACATCTTTTATATTTCTTACTTCTGCCTCTATAACCACAGACTGAGTCACGGCCGAGCTGGTGAAAGGTCAAAAACTCCTCTGCTAACTTTTATAAGATTAACCAGAGAAACAAGAAATCACCCCGCTGTTTAATATCCTGACATAGTCTCCTGGACAGCATGTAACTGCTGTATCTAAGCCTATGATCTGTGACTGTCTGCTGAGCTGGTGTATCTAAGCTTAAAGGGAACCTGTCACCTGAATTTGGCGGGACGGATTTCGGTCATGTGGGCGGAGTTTTCGGGTGTTTGATTCACCCTTTCCTTACCCGCTGGCTGCATGCTGGCCACAATATTGGTAGTACACGCCTGCGCAAGGCAAGATTGCCTATAGGCCTATGGGGAGAGCATTATACTATATTTAGAACGATCTGGTGTATTATAATATATGGAGGCTTTAGGGGAGTGCATTATACTATATTTAGGACGATCTGGTGCATTATACTATATGGAAGCTATCCAGGGGGCCATCATACAGTATGGAGATTACAGTGAGGGGGTCATTGTACAGTGTTGTAGTCATCAAACAGTTTTGGGGATACTAAGAGGTCAGTATATATACAGTGAGGGGGCATTATACTGTGTATAAGAGACATCATGCTGTGTATAGGAGAGCTGTACAGAGGACACTCGGGACATTATTAAACCCTTTCTACCATTGGACGTACTATTCCGTCCATGTGGGGTGGGCCCTACTTCCCAAGGACGGAATAGTACGTCCAGAGCGATCAGCCGCGCTCATGCGGGGAGCGCGGCCGATCGCGGCCGGGTGTCAGCTGACTATCGCAGCTGACATCCGGGCACTATGTGCCAGGAGCAGTCACGGACCGCCCCCGGCACATTAACTCCCGGCACACTGCGATCAAACATGATCACAGTGTTCCGGCGGTATAGGGAGGCATCGCGCAGGGAGGGGGCTCCCTGCGTGCTTCCCTGAGACCCTCAGAGCAACGCAGGCCCGGATCCAAAATGGCCGCGGGGCTGCATCTGGGTCCTGCAGGGAGGTGGCTTCCAAGCGCTCAGAGAAGGCACCGGGAAGCCTCCCTGCTGTGCATGTCAGATCGCTGATCTGACACAGTGCACAGCAAAGTGTCAGATCAGCAATCTGTCACTTTACTGTGATGTCCACCCCTGGGGCAAAGTAAAAAAGTTCAACAAAAAAATAAATTACATGTGTAAAAAAAAAAAAAATAATCATAAATAAATAATAATAATAAAAAAATATTGTGCCAATAAATACATTCCTGTATCTAAATAAAAAAAACAAAACAATAAAAGTACACATATTTAGTATCGCCGGGTCCGTAACGACCCGACCTATAAAACTGTCCCACTAGTTAACCCCTTAAGTGAACACCGTAAAAAAAAAAAAACAAGGCAAAAATAACGCTTTATTATCATACCGCCGAAGAAAAAGTGGAATAAAACACGATCAAAAAGACAGATATAATCCATGGTACCGCTGAAAACGTCATCTTGTCCCGCAAAAAACGAGCCGCCATACAGCATCATCAGCGAACAAATAAAAAAATTATAGTCCTCAGAATAAGGCGATGCAAAAATAATTATTTTTTCTATAAAATAGTCCTCATCGTATAAAAGCGCCAAAACATAAGAAAATATATAAATGAGGCATCGCTTTAATCGTACTGACCCGAAGAACAAAACTGCTTTATCCAATTTACCAAACATGGAACGGTATAAACGCCCCCCCCCCCCCCCAAAAGAAATTCATGAATAGCTGGTTTTTGGTCATTCTGCCTCACTAAAATTGGAATAAAAAGCGATAAAAAAAATCACGTGCCCGAAAATGTTACCAATAAAAACATCAACTCGTCCCACAAAAAACAAGACCTCACATGACTGTGGACCAAAATATTGAAAAATTATAGCTATCAAAATGCGGTAATGCAAAAAAATTTTTTGCAATAAAAAGCGTTTTTTAGTGTGTGACGGCTGCTAATCATAAAAATCAGCTAAAAAACCCACTATAAATAGTAAATCAAACCCCCCTTCATCACCCCCTTAGTTAGGGAAAAATTAAAAATTAAAAAATTTATTTATTTCCATTTTCCCATTAGGGTTAGGGCTAGGGCTAAGGCTAGGATTAGGGCTAGGGTTAGGGTTGGGGCTAAAGTTAGGGTTAGGGTTGGGGCTAGGGTTAGGGTTTGGATTACATTTACGGTTGGGAATAGGGTTGGGATTAGGGTTAGGGGTGTGGTTAGGGTTACCGTTGAGATTAGGGTTAGGGGTGTGTTTGGATTAGGGTTTCAGTTATAATTGGGGGGTTTCCACTGTTTAGGCACATCAGAGCTCTCCAAACGCAACATGGCGTCCGATCTCAATTCCAGCCAATTCTGCGTTGAAAAAGTAAAACCGTGCTCCTTCCCTTCCGAGCTCTCCCATGCGCCCAAACAGGGGTTTACCCCAACATATGGGGTATCAGCGTACTCAGGACACATTGGACAACAACTTTTGGGGACCAATTTCTCCTGATACCCTTAGGAAAATATAAAACTGGGGGCTAAAAAATAATTTTTGTGGGAAAAAAAAATATTTTTTTATTTTTATGGCTCTGCATTATAAACTGTAGTGAAACACTTTGGGGTTCAAAGTTCTCACAACACATCTAGATAAGTTAGTTGGGGGGCTAGTTTCCAATATGGGGTCACTTGTGTGGGGTTTCTACTGTTTAGTTACATGAGGGGCTTTGCAAATGCAACGTGACGCCTGCAGACCATTCCATCTAAGTCTGCATTCCAAATGGCGCTCCTTCCGTTTCGAGCTCTGCCATGCGCCCAAACGGTGGTTCCTCTCCACATATTGGGTATCAGCGTACTCAGGACAAATTGGACAACAACTTTTGGGGTTTAATTTCACCTGTTACCCTTGGAAAAATACAAAACTGGGGGCTAAAAAATAATTTTTGTGGAAAAAAAAAGATATTTTATTTTCACGGCTCTGCGTTATAAACTGTAGTGAAACACTTGGAGGTTCAAAGTTCTCACAACACATCTAGATAAGTTCCTTGGTGGGTCTAGTTTCCAATATGAGGTCACTTATGGGGGGTTTCAATGTTTTGGCACATCAGGGGCTCTCCAAACGCAACATGGCGTCCCATCTCAATTCCAGTCAATTTTGCATTGAAAAGTCAAATGGCGCTCCTTCACTTCCGAGCTCTGTCATGTGCCCAAACAGTGGTTTACCCCCACATATGGGGTATTAGCGTACTCAGGACAAATTGTACAACAACCTTTAGGGTCCATTTTCTCCTGTTACCCTTGGTAAAATGAAACAAATTGGAGCTGAAGTAAATTTTTGGTGAAAAAAAGTTAAATGTTCATTTTTATTTAAACATTCCAAAAATTCCTGTGAAACACCTGAAGGGTTAATAAACTTCTTGAATGTGGTTTTGAGCACCTTGAGGGGTGCAGTTTTTAGAATGGTGTCACACTTTGTTATTTTCTATCATATAGACCCCTCAAAATGACTTCAAATGAGATGTGGTTCCTAAAAAAAATGGTGTTGTAAAAATGAGAAATTGCTGGTCAACTTTTAACCCTTATAACTCCCTAACAAAAAAAAATTTTTGTTCCAAAATTGTGCTGATGTAAAGTAGACATGTGGGAAATGTTACTTATTAAGTATTTTGTGTGACATATCTCTGTGATTTAATTGCATAAAAATTCAAAGTTGGAAAATTGCAAAATTTTCAACATTTTCACCAAATTTCCGTTTTTTTCACAAATAAACGCAGGCAATATCAAATAAGTTTTACCACTATCATGAAGTACAATATGTCACAAGAAAACAGTGTCAGAATCACTGGGATCCGTTGAAGCGTTCCAGAGTTATAACCTCATAAAGGGACAGTGGTCAGAATTATAAAAATTGGCCTGGTCATTAACGTGCAAACCACCCATGGGGGTAAAGGGGTTAAATGTAAAGTGGGCACTTACTGTTATAGGGGAACTCGGGTTACTGTGACTATCAAAGGGGCACACAGGGCAATATTACTTTCTAGGGGGGCAAAATATGGGCCCTGTTTTCTAGGACACTTGCACCCAGCATTACTATATTATAGAGGGGTGCTTTAGAATTTAGAGGGCACAGAGAACCACACAGCAGGTGCAGTAATAGGGTCACATATGGCAGCAGCAGCTCAGTATTGGGGTATCAGGGGCAGTAATAGGGTCACATACGGCAGCAGCGGCTCAGTGTTGGGGTATCAGGTGCAGTAATAGGGACATATACGGCAGCAATGGCTCAGTTTTGGGGTATCAGGTGCAGTAATAGGGTCACTTATGGCAGCAGAGGCTCAGTATTGGGGTATCAGGGGCAGTAATAGGGACACATACGGCAGCAGCAGCTCAGTATTGGGGTATCAGGGGCAGTAATAGGGTCACATACGGCAGCAGCAGCTCAGTATTGGGGTATTAGGTGCAGTAATAGGGACATATACGGCAGCAACGGCTCAGTATTGGGGTATCAGGTGCAGAAATAGGGTCACATACGGCAGCAGCGGCTCAGTATTGGGGTATCAGGGGCAGTAATAGGGTCACATACGACAGCAGCGGCTCAGTATTGGGGTATCAGGTGCAGTAATAGGGATACATACGGCAGCAGCGGCTCAGTATTGGGGTATCAGCAGGATGAGGAGTTTGTGCAGGTTGGGAATAGATGGTGATGGGGCTGGAATATGAGAAGTGAAATGTGTCTTTGTTGTATTCTCTGAAGACGAGTCCTGGGTGGAAGAAGTTGTCATGTCGGTCTGGGCCAGATGGAAAAGACGGGAAAAGTGAACGATTCCATCAGAAAGGACATCAGTGGTAAGACATTATCTGTAACTGTACTGTGATCTCTTATATGTTCTACAGGACTGGTATCTACCACTGATCATATGGCGGTAATATCTATGTTGGTCTTGAAATAGAGATTATCTTCAGGAACGGCGCGGTCATCTGCTGACGGTCTCCTCCACTATTAGGAGGCATCACCGAGTTGTAATCAAGGTTACCTGGTTAGGGGCCCACTCAGAAGTTTCGCCTTCCCCCTGAACCAAAACCCTAGCTACGCCTCTGCCACCAGGGATAGTTACTGTAATTATATTTACTATACCTATTATTGAACTTCGGCAACAATGGATATTTACTACTAATTACTATTTGGTGTCTGTAATTGGCTGAGGCGCTGATGTCACATTACCTGCTGACTAGGGTTGAGCGACTTTTACTTTTTTTGGATTGAGTCGGGTTTCGTGAAACCCGACTATCTCAAAAGTCGAGTCGAGTGAAATCGGCCAATTATCGCGAAAAGTCGGGGATCGACCGAAACACGAAACCCAATGCAAGTCAATGGGGAAGCATAGTTGGCAGTGGGTGGAGGCCAGGAAAACACCTGCCTTGTCAATCTTAATTTACCTTATAATAATAGTTAGGCATTGGAAATTGGGGGTCATTTGGCTAAAGTTGTGGGGGGTATGGCTGGTTCAAGTTTTTAGTGGGCCCAGGAAACGTGGACTACGTCACGGCAGTGGAGCAGGGAGAGGTAAGTATTTCAACTTTGCAAGTGCTGTGATCCTGAGCAAGCAGGGGGGGCCCTCTCGTTCGCATTGGCTCTGGCACAGGGCCCCTCAAAGTACGGCGGTGTGTTTACACGGCGGGGGCGCCTCCCACCGGCAGCGACACTTTTGCGTACTATGAGGGGCCCTGTGCCAGTGACGTCGCCAACGAGTATGCCCCCCCCACCTGATGAAGGAACCTGCACTTTCATCTGCCCCTTCCTCTTTGCCCCCATGTAAGGTGGTATAGTATGTGGGAAGGGGAACCTGACTTTCAGCAGGGTCAGATTCTGGCTGTGTAGCGTGCAAGGGGAATGTAGTGGTGTGGGTCAATGTACCAGCAGACTCATCTAGCACTGGCTGGGCAATGGGCAGGATGAGGAGGAAACACAGATATAGGCCCAAATAATAAAGTAGGCTAAATGCAGTTCAAAATTGGTAACAGGACTAAACAGGCGGCATTGCTTTGTTCAGTGGAGGACAACTGTAATGAGAAGCTGCCACAGTGAGTAGGCCCAAATCAGTAAGTAGGCTAAATGCAGTTCAAAATTGGTAACAGTAGTAAACAGGCGGCACTGCTTTGTTCAGTGGAGGAGAACAGCAAGGAGCGGCAGACACCGTTAGTAGGCCCAACCAAACTAGTAGGCCAAATGCAGTTTAATATTAAAAATATTTAATGAAAGCCTGAAGATTGAAGCTAAGGCAAGTAAACCAGGAGAACACCTAGGAGCGGCAGACACCGTTAGTAGGCCCCAACCAAACTAGTAGGCCAAATGCAGTTTAATATTAAAACTACTTAATGAAAGCCTGAAGATAGAAGCTCAGGAAAGTAAACCAAGAGAACACCTAGGAGCGGCAGACACCGTTAGTAGGCCCCAACCAAACAAGTAGGCCAAATGCAGTTTAACCCTTAGTGACGGAGCCAAATTTTTGAAATCTGACCAGTGTCACTTTATGTGGTAATAACTCTGGAATGCTTCAACAAATCCCAGTGATTTTGAGATTGTTTTTTTTCATGACACATTATACTTTATGATAATGGTAAATTTAGGTCGATATGTTTTGTGTTTATTTTTAAAAAAATATCAGAAATTTGAGAAAAATGTAAAAAAATTATCAACTTTCAAACTTTGAATGATTATCCCTTTCATCCAGATAGTCATACCACAGCAAAATGTTAATAAATAACATTTCCCTTATGTCTGCTTTACATCAGCACTGTTTGTAAAATATTCTTTTATTTGTTAGCATTTTAGGAGGTTTACAAATGTAGCAATAATTTTTCATTTTTTCAAGGAAATTTCCAAAAATTTTTTTTTTAGAGACCTATCCATGTTTGAGGTGCCTTTGGGGGTCCCATATATTGGGAAAACCCCAAAGTTATACCATTTTAAAAACAGCACCCCCTGACAAATTGAAAACTGCTGTCAGGTAGATTATTAACCCTTCAGGTGCTTTTCAGGAATTAATGCAAAGTGGCATGACAGAAATTAAAATGTGTATTTTTTACCACCTAAATGCCGCTAACTTCTGAACAGGTTACAACAGCCGTCAGACTCTAAGGTCGCTATTTGGCTGTGAATTGCCATGGCAAACATCAGGACCACATGATCATGATCTGAGGGCACCAATTGGGATAAAGAGGAAGCCCCCACACTTTGTTAGCCATTTCTAATTATGTAGTTAATATTGACAGCAGCATCTAAGGGGTTAAAGAGATTTGGACGGTTCAAACACTGATCGTGGCTGATACAGCAAATTGTCAGCTATAGTGTATAGCCGACAGCTGCTGGATTGTCACCTGTATGTGGATGCTAGTCTCTTATATCTCAGGTCAGTTAAAAGATGTATTGGCGGTCATTAAGGGGTTAATATAAAAACTACTTAATGAAAGCCTGAAGATTGAAGCTAAGGCAAGTAAACCAGGAGAACACCTAGGAGTGACAGACACCGTTAGTAGGCCCCAACCAAACTAGTAGGCCAAATGCAGTTTAATATTAAAACTACTTAATGAAAGCCTGAAGATAGAAGCTCAGGAAAGGAAACCAGGAGAACACCTAGGAGCGGCAGACACCGTTAGTAGGCCCCAACCAAACTAGTAGGCCAAATGCAGTTTAATATTAAAACTACTTAATGAAAGCCTGAAGATAGAAGCTCAGGAAAGGAAACCAGGAGAACACCTAGGAGCGGCAGACACCGTTAGTGGGGCCCAACCAAACTTGTAGCCTCAATGCAGTTTTCAAATTCCGATAGGCTGAAAACCTGACAATTGAAGCTCAGCTTTTTTAAGAGTAGGACAGCTGTATTGAGTGGCACAGACAGACACTGGTAGTAGGCCTTAAACACAAAAGTTGGCTCAATGCAGTTTAAAAAAGGTTACAGGGGTACACGGGCAGCATTGGTGTGGTCAGCGGAGGACGATTGCAAGGAGGGACCGCAGACAGACTTAGTAGGCCTAAAATAAAAAAAGTAGGCTCAATGCAGATTTAAATAGGTTCCAGGGGTACACAGGCAGCATTGGTGTGGTCAGCGGAGGACAATTGGAAGGAGAGACCGCAGACAGACTTACTAGGCCTAAAATAAAAAAGTTGGCTCAATGCAGGTTTAAATAGGTTCCAGGGGTACACAGGCAGCATTGGTGTAGTCAGCGGAGGACAATTTGAAGGAGGGACCGCAGACAGACTTACTAGGCCTAAAATAAAAAAGTTGGCTCTATGCAGGTTTAAATAGGTTCCAGGGGTACACAGGCAGCATTGGTGTGGTCAGCGGAGGACAATTGGAAGGAGTGTCTGACACAGTTAGTAGTCCAAAATAATAAATTGATGTTAATGTCTGGCAAAAAAAAAATTAACAAATAAACAGGTGGCATACCTAGGTACAGGGGTGGGCTCCTCTGCTGACTTGCAGACAGTGGTATTTGGCACAAAGTATTAACTGGTGTAAATGTAGGACAGGGCCCCAGTATATTTTTAGTAGCATCATGCATATCAGCAAATTGGTATTGGCAGTGCCATTGAAGGATTTAACCGCATAGACTAAGCAGTGGTGGAGCAGTGAGAGATAATTTTGCAAGTGGTAGAGCACTGTTTAAGCTGGGGGGGATTCTCTCTCGTGGCCGGCGGTACTGGCCCAGGGCCCCACAGGTTACAATGGTGTGTCTGACGTTGGGTGCGCACCACCACTGCCAGAGACACTTCATTGTACTATGAGGGACCCTGTGCCAGTGCCGTCGCACAAAAGTGGGCACACCCACCTCTTCAGCCAAACGGCACTCGCACAGGTGCTTGCGCCAAGTGGTGACCACGGCCCCGTGGGGGAAGTCAGCCCATTTAGGGAGGTGTAAAGATGGCGTATGCTGGACATACAGCAGCTGCAAATGGAGAAATTGGGACAGTCAGTAAGACCAGTCCAAAAGCAAGACCTTTTTACTGGAAAGCTAGGTGTCAGCCGGGAAAAGTGGGGCAAAATAATTAGAAATCCATGATTGGTTCATTTTAATGAAGGTTAGATCATCAACATTTTGGGTAGCCAGAGGACTCCTTTTTTCGGTCAGTATTGAACCAGCAGCACTGAAGACTCTTTCTGATACCACACTAGCTGCTGGGCAAGCAAGCTCCTGCAATGCATATTCTGCCAGTTCAGGCCAGGTGTCTATTTTAGATGCCCAGTAATCAAATGGGAATGACGTGTGAGGGAGAACATCGATAAGGGAGGAAAAATAGTTAGTAACCATACTGGACAAATGTTGTCTCCTGTCACTTTGAATTGATGCTGCAGTACCTGTCCTGTCTGCGGTCATAGCGAAATCACTCCACAACCTGGTCAGAAAGCCCCTCTGTCCAACGCCACTTCTGATTTGTGCACCTCTAACACCTCTGCCATGTTGCCCCCTGCAGCTCGTGTGAGAACCATCACCACCGCTGTGTACTGGGAATGCCTGACTCAAACGGTCTACAAGAGTTGCTTGTTTGGTTGCCAATATTTGCTCAAGGTTCTCATGTGGCATGATATTTTGCAATTTCCATTTATAGCATGGATCCAGGAGGCAGGCCAACCAGTAATCGTCATCGGTCATCATTTTGATAATGCGGGGGTCCCTTTTGAGGATACGCAAGGCATAATCCGCCATGTGGGCCAATGTTCCAGGTGTCAATTCACTGCTTGTGCTAGGTTGAGGAGCACTTTCTGGCAAATCAACATCACTTGTCTCCCTCAAAAACCCTGTACCTGACCTTGCAACGCCACCAGTTTCTATTGCCCCCTAAGAAGCTGCCTCCTCCAAAAAATATTCATCCCCATCATCCTCCTCGTCCTCCTCCTCTTCGTCCGCCACCTCGTCCAGGAGACTTCCCTGAGCAGACAATGGCTGACTGTCATCAAGGCTTCCCTCGTCCTCGGCTACAGATGCCTGCTCCTTTATGTGCGTCAAACTTTGCATCAGCAGACGCATTAGTGGGATGCTCATGCTTATGATGGCATCATCTGCACTAACCAGGCGTGTGCATTCCTCAAAACACTGAAGGACTTGACACAGGTCTTGTAGCTTCGACCACTGCACACCTGACAACTCCATGGCTGCTATCCAACTACCTGCCTGTGTATGTGTATCCTCCCACAAATACATAACTCTGTTCGCACAGCGTCTGAAGCATGTGCAGTGTGGAGTTCCACCTTGTTGCAACGTCGATTATTAGGCGGTGCTGAGGAAGCTTCAACGATCGCTGATGGTTCTGCATACGGCTGGAGTGTACGGGTGAACGGCGGATGTGCGAGCAAAGTCTTCGCACCTTCAGGAGCAGGTCGGGTAACCCCGGATAACTTTTCAGGAAGCACTGCACCACCAGGTTCAAGGTGTATTCCGCATTTCTTGTGCAAATGTTGCCTTTTTTTCCGCAAAAAAAATCGCATCGCGGAAAAAAAAGCAACATGTTCATTAAATTTGCGGAATTGCGGTGACTCCGCACACCTAGGAATGCATTGATCTGCTTACTTTCCGCATGGGGCTGTGCACACCATGCGGGAAGTAAGCAGATTATGTGCGGTTGGTACCCAGGGTGGAGGAGAGGAGACTCTCCTCCACGGACTGGGCACCATATAATTGGTTAAAAAAAAGAATTAAAATAAAAAACAGTGATATACTCACCTTCGATGTCTTCCTGCCTCTCAGCGGTGCACGCTGCCGCTTCCATTCCTATAGATGCTCTGTGTGAAGGACCTGCGATGACATCGCCGTCTTGTGATTGGTCGCGTGACCGCTCACGTGACCGCGACGTCATGGAAGGTCCTGCACACACACACCATCCATAGGAACAGACGCCGCTGAGGAGATTGGCTGTCTGCGGGTGAGTATAACCATTTTTTTTATTTTATTTTATTATTTTTAAACATTCTATCCTTTACTATTGATGCTGCATAGGCAGCATCTATAGTAAAAAGTTGGTAACACTTGTCAAACAGAATGTTTGACAAGTGTGACCAACCTGTCAGTCAGTTTTCCAAGCGATGCTACAGATCGCTTGGAAAACTTTAGCATTCTGCAAGCTAATTACGCTTGCAAAATGCTAAGAAAACCGGGAAAAACGCCCCAAAAAAAATGCGGATTTCTTGCAGAAAATTTCCGGTTTTCTTCAGGAAATTTCTGCAAGAAATCCTGACGTGTGCACATACCGAAAGGGCTATGGCAGCCATAAAATTCCTTCCGTTATCACTGAATACCTTGCCTGCCTCAAGGTGTACACTGCCCAGCCATGACTGAGTTTCTTGCTGCAAGAACTCGGACAGAACTTCCGCGGTGTGACTGTTGTCGCCTAAACACTTCATTTCCAACACAGCCTGCTGACGCTTACCACTAGCTGTTCCATAATGGGACACCTCGTGTGCAACACTGGCAGCTGCAGATGGAGTGGTCGTGTGACTGCGGTCTGTGGACGAGCTATCGCTTCTGCTGGAGGACGAGGAGGAGGGGTGGCGAACGCCTACAGCCAACTGTTTCCTAGACCGTGGGCTAGGCAGAACTGTCCCAATCTGGCTGTCCCCTGTGGACCCTGCATCCACCACATTAACCCAGTGTGCCGTGATGGACACCTAATGTCCCTGGCCATGCCTACTGGTCCATGCATCTGTTGTGAGGTGCACCTTTCTACTGACAGATTGCCGGAGTGCATGGACAATGCGGTCTTTTACATGCTGGTGGAGGGCTGGGATGGCTTTTCTCGCAAAGAAATGTCGACTGGGTAGGTCGTAGCGTGGTACTGCGTAGTCCATCGGGGCTTTGAAAGCTTTGCTTTCAACTAACCGGTAGGGCATCATCTCTAATGAGATTAGTCTAGCAATGTGGGCGTTCAAACCCTGTGTACGCGGATGAGAGGATGAGTACTTCCTTTTCCTAACGAGAGTCTCTTGTAGGGTGAGCTGGACTGGAGAGCTGCATATGGTGGAACTAGCGGGGGTGGTGGTGGACATGGCAGACTAAGAGAGGGTTGGAGATGGTATTATTGCTGTTGGCCTACATACAGTGTTTCCTACCATTCCCTGACTGCTTTAGCTTTGCGACGATACCTCCACATTTGCTGCAGGTGGTGTGGTAAACGGTGTGCTTACAGTGAGGGAAGGAATGTAGCGTTGCTGACTAGCTTCATTGTGAGCGGGTACAACAACGTTACGGGACGTTTGGTAGTTCGTCCAGGCTTGCAAGTGCATGGTGGTTAAATGTCTACGCATGCAAGTTGTATTTAGATTTTTCACATTCTGACCTCTGCTAAAGGTCCTTGAGCATTTCTTACAGATGACTTTGCACTGATCATTCGGATCTTGGTTAAAAAATTGCCAGACTGTACTCTTCCTACTATCGAATACCTTTTCAGGCATTGCACACTGAGCTACTTTAACCGGATGGCCACGCTGTCCTACAACTGTTTTTGGTTTTGACACACGTTTTTGGCCAGATACAGGCCTGCCAGATGAAAGCTGTTGCGATGTTGATGCCTGCTGCGGCTCCTCCTCCGCTTCAGAGCTACTGCCGGCGACACCCTGTTCCCCCAATGGCTGCCAATCGGGGTCAACAAGTAGGTCATCTATCACCTCCTCTTCTATGTCCTGTGCACCTTCCTCTGTGTCACCGTGTAAGCCGGTGCTATAGCGTTCGGGACGGGGCACCATAGTCTCATCAGGGTCAGATTCTGGCTCAGTACACTGCGAGGGCAATGTAGTGATCTGAGTCAATGGAACAGCATAATAATCTAGCTGTGACTGTGCATCTGTGCACTCCATGTCCGATTCATCTTGTAATGGGCATGGCCTGTTAACAATTTCCCTTTCTAACCCAGGCACGGTATGTGTAAAGAGCTCCATGGAGTAACCCGTTGTGTCGCCTGACGCATCCTTCTCTGTTGTTCTGGGTGAAGAACGCAAGGAAGCGACTTGCCCCTGACCGGGAGCATCCACTGATGACGCGCTGCTTTAAAATTTTGCACTTTCCGAAGAGGAGGCGAAAGAGCTAGAGGCAGAGTCAGCAAGGAAAGCCAAAACTTGTTCCTGCTGCTCCGGCTTTAAAAGCGGTTTTCCTACTGCCAGAAAAGGGAGCGTTCGAGGCCTTGTGTAGCCAGACGATGTTGCTGGCTCAACAACTCGAGACTTAGGTGCTATATTGCTTTTCCCACGACCACCTGATGCTCCACCACCACTACCATCATTACCAGCTGGCAATGACCACCCACGGCCATGACCTCTTCCACCAGACTTCCTCATTCTTGGAAAAATGTAACCAAACTAACAAACGTTATATGGTACTGTAAAACCAGTTAGAAGGTGTACGTAAACTTGTTGTGAGTTTAAATCTCCCTTTATAGGTGTGTGAGACTGCTGGGAAAATCAGGCCCATTGTATTACACTACACAGTTTGAGTGTCAGAAAGTGGCTGACAGATATGCCACAAACAGGACTGATGCAGATGCACTCAGTGGCAATATAAATCTCCCTTTTTTATGTGTGGGAAAATGCAGGAAAAAATCAGGCCCACTGTATTACACTACACAGTTTGAGTGGTAGACAGTAGATGACAGATATGCCACAAACAGGACTGATGCAGATGCACTCAGTGGCAATCTAAATCTCCCTTTTTATGTGTGGGAGAATGCAGGAAAAAATCAGGCCCACTGTATTACACTACACAGTTTGAGTGGCAGAAATTGGTTGGCAGATATATCAAAAAATACAAGGGCTGTAGTAGAATTTCAATCTCCCTACAATGATCAAAGGACAAGTATGGCAGCAATAAAAAGGACTGCTGCACACAAAAGTGTGGACAAAGAAACAAGAGAACTGTGCAGAAAAGAAGGAGCAACAGGATTTTTGCTTTGAAAAAAGCAGTTTGTTTGCACAGCGGCGTACAAACAGCAATGCAGCTATCAGGGAGCCTTATAAGCTACAGAGCTGATGCACAGAAATCTAGCCTCCACTGTCCCTGCAAAGAAAAGGTGGTGTTGGACAGTGGAAATCGCTACAGCACAAGCGATTTGGCTGTAAATCTTCCCTTCCTAACAATATCCCTGCTTCAGACGAAGCTACAGCAACCTCTCCCTATGCTCAGATCGGCAGACGTAAGATGGCGGTCGGCGTGCACGCCCCTTTATAGCCCCTGTGACGCCGCAGAAAGCAACTGTAATGCCCTTCACTAAGATGGTGGGGACTGAGACCTATGTCATCACGCTGCCCACACTCTGCGTCCACCTTCATTGGCTGAGAAATGGCGCTGAACGCGTCATATGAAACGCGACTATGGCGCGAAGATCGCGAACCGCATGGCCGATCCCACACTGGGATCGGGTCGGGTTTCATGAAACCTGATTTTGCCGAAAGTCGGCGACTTATGAAATTGGCCGATCTGTTTCGCTCAACCCTACTGCTGACCAGTGAGCTCTGCGGCTCTCATAGGGTTGTGCCAACTACAGGGGTAGAGCCACTGAGCTCACTGATTGGCTGCAGGGCTGGCAATGTGATTGTAATACTAGACATTGAGAAAAGCAACAGAGACTCATAGCTGGACCCATGGAGGGTGAGTAAAGCGCATTTTGTTTTTCTTATAATCTGTGCCCAAGTATCAAGGTTTTCCGGTAGACCATGGGCTAAAGGTGTAAAGAGGAAAGTATAGGTGCTCCAAAGTAAGAGATGCTCTCTGCAGCCCCTATAAGGATGAGGGTTTTGTCAAGGTCGATTGTTAATAAATATTATGTTGGTAATAATACTGAAAAGAGAAAACTCCACGACTCCCCCTTCAAGGCTTCCATAAACAGCAGATAAAAGTGGTCTGAATGTGCTCATTGATGTGTATGGGGCCTTTAGACCTGTATTAGAGATAATGTAGAGCACATAGTATGTATGTAACAGAATGCAGTCCCGTAATATAATACACTGCCTCGAAAGTACCATAGACTATGAAAAGAGCTGAAAGACGGGGTGAGTTAGTGAGTGGCTAAGACCACATGAGAGGCAGAAGTGCTGAGGAGGGCACAGAACGGAGCCCATGGTCACAAAGAGAGGAGCTGTAGAAGAGCCTGTGGTGAGAAGTGACCAGATAGCGGTGGAGTGATTGCAATAGTCTTCATTTTAGCCCTTGTGAAATGCGTCTGACGAGCTGGAGACCCTGATCAGCAGCAATAAAAGCAGTGAGCTGAAGAATGGAAGACTGTTTTTACAAAATGTGTTAATTGTGGACAAAGATGTTACATTTCTGGCAAGTTAATAAGTCTATACAGTACATGGTACATAGCAAGGTTCCCACCATTAAAAGGAACAGTACCTGATAAACATGTGTTTCTGCGTGAGAAAAACACACCAAAAGAATCGTCATTTCAGAGGGGAGGGTGGGTGTCACCCCTTTTTGGGATCTCACCCTGGAAAATGTCAACTGGACCTTTCATTCAATTGGCGTCCTCCGGCACACAGTCATGTTATTCCAGTCCTGAGTAGGTTCTCATAGACTCCACACACAGCTCTTCTGTGATCATGGTTGACGCTCCACATCTAGAGATGACTGCACATTGTAAGTGGCCCATTGTGCATTGATGTTTCCTTCCTACTGATACTGTTCTTGGCGTAATTACAGAGAACCAATACAGGCAAGGTACAATAAACACTCATTGTCTGCAGCGGGATGTGATTATGGCTGAGACTACAAGGAAGACTCCTGGCATAAAGTGACATTAAGTCTCTTCAGGAGTCTCTATATTGATTATAGCCCCCCATACACATTAGACTAATGTTGGCCAAACTCACAGGTACAAAGGGTTCAGCATCGCTCTAATTTTTATGGCAGCCTAAAAAATGTATTGTTGGGAGAAATATCTATCTGAAATGTCTGATTTCCAACTGATGGTCCTATTGTCTCCTGGAAATAAGCTGCGGCCACACACAGCTGTCTTATATGGAACCCAGGAGCACTCAACTGAACAAACGCTCTATATACAGTTAGGTCCAGAAGTATTTGACGTGACCGAGTCTCCCTGATTTCAGCTCTGCAGGCCACTCTTTTGGATTGAAAATGTAACAATTGAGATGCAATTAAAGTTGACTTGCACACTCCAAGAAATTGTGATGCAAATAAAGTGGGGTTTATTACATACAAAGATCACAAACGTTTCGGTCTATTCTTTGACCTTCATCAGTGTGCTGGAGAGAAAATTATGTACAGAACGGAAAATTATAAACACTTATAAAACAAGGTGGGGTGTCAACAAAATAGGACATGGTAATAACAAACAACAACAAAAAAAGTATATACATCACGAGATATGACGTCATGGGACATAACGTAAATTTATAAAGAACAATCAAGGAGAACCATCAACAGATACATGTCTATACATAGATAATGTTGCAAATCGACGTATGTGAAAAGGAACCGTAAGGATGGAGCAGTGTAGAGGAACCGTAGCGGATATACAATGTGACCTAGTAAATGAAACGGTAACAAGGTGTATGGTGTGAGACCTACCTAAGTACACTTGTATGCCTGTATGGGCCCCAATAATGGATAGTATATTATTGCATCTATAATAAACGAAATAAGAAAATGACATATACAGTGGTGGTGCCGTTACAGTGTACTATGTGTGGCTCCGTATGGATACAATGTGTGGGTACATACCAGTATAATACATGTATAATACATCTGGTGGACTTGAACCAGATAGGATTTACAGGAGGCTGTCTATAAAGGATCCTGCAATCAAGGAACAGAGGACATCAGAGATGAAGTCCAAATTCCGAGAGAGAGGATATCCCCCACGCATCCTAGATGTTGCCAATACCAATGATACCAGGAGGGTAAGGGATTCTGCAGTGTCCCGTATTCCATTTGTGCACCAGTACCATCCGGCCGCATACAGATTGCATAAAACCATTCGCCAACATTGGCACATCCTCCAAACAGCATTCCCAACAGTCAAAGAGTTCCAACACCCCTTCATGCCATGTTTTAAGCGACCTCGCAACATTAAGGATAGTCTGGTTCGTGCAGACATTGGTCCAATACACCCTGGGCCTACTCAACGATTCCTGAGTAACCCAAGAACAGGCACCTTCCCTTGTCTCAATTGCAACCAATGCAATAATGTTATAAAAGGTAATATCATCCACCACCCACATACTGGTAAAAGATATCCAATCAACAGCTTCTTCACCTGCGACACCAACTTTGTAGTCTATCTCATTAAATGCCCTTGCGGTCTGCTGTACGTGGGTGAGACTACTCAATCAGTCAAATCACGGATATCTAAACACAAATCCACCATCCGGTGCAAGAACCTACTACTTCCCCTACCGTCACACTTCATTGAAAAAGGCCACAACCTGTCTCAACTTAAATTTCAAATTATAGAACAAGTGACTTCACCTAGACGGGGCGGGGATCGCATCTCTATGTTGAAACGTAGAGAGGCGTACTGGATCCATGAACTCAACACTCTCACCCCCAGAGGACTAAATAGGGACTACGAACTTCTGTCCTTCATGTAATATTCGCCTCATTTCTTGTCCTTCTAATAGAGCTGTATATATATATTTTTCTCCTATCATGTTCCTTTTTTAAGGCTCAAGCTTTATTATATCCTAGATTTGAGTAGCCAGACTATGTTTTACCTATTAGGCCAGTAATAGCAGTATCTGGACCAATGTCTGTCTCTGTGAACTACCGTGTAATCGTATCACCGTCTATAACTTGCAGCTGTCTCTTCTGGACCAGAACAACTTACCTATTTGGAACCTTATATGATGTCCCTACACCAAGTTTTTGTAAGCGTACCTTGGTATCCCATTCTGACACTATTACTTGACACCCTAGTCATAACATGGGCCCTTTGATACCCATAGGGGCCTCCACCCCGACATCTTAGTAGATGAGTTACTTAGTAATATGGTCTATGGTATTAGACCATTCACGTGTATCTTTGCTAACACGTTTATCTTTGTTAACAGGTATCGGACTTGTATGTTATATATCCGCATTGTCGGTAATAGATACTATGTTTATACTGGGATACGTCCTTATCACCTACAATGTTTAGTGTTCTGTTTATTTACAAATAGGGACCTTGTAACGATCCAGACTAGCCATACAATAGTCATTTATTATTGTTATGTGGTTGTTATTATGTTTCATCTTTATCCTATACTAATTTCAGTCTTGTCCCTACAGAATCGTCCGTTCTGATTCCACGACCGCTGCCGCCTGTGACACTCTACGGCCACCTGCACAGCTGTCTTCCACCCTCCTCCCTGGAACGCACTTCCATCTTTCTTTCCTTTGTGGAACGCACCAGTCACCGCCCCCTGCGGTCATCTGACACCTGCGTCACTATCGCCCTGCCCCGTTTCCGGTTCACATGCCGGCTCACACCGCGCGCATGTCAGGCGTCTCACACACAATATAAGAGGCAGAACTAGGCACACTTCCTTACAGCTCCTTGCGGTGGATACCGCGGAGATCTAATCCTCTTCTTGGCGCTGGTAAGTTTAGCTTTATGTGATCTCCCCATTATAATTCTGTTAGGGGTCTTCTACCGAACATGTAGGTCTTTAAGCGGGCGTGCTGACCAAGTATTTTGCCCTTACAGATTGGCTGTTTGTATTGTACAGCCGTAGTTTCGTTTTGGCTTTACCTCTGTTTTGGGTATGTACCTTTCCTAGTATAGCCAGTTGGTATCCCAGTATTTTACTTGATTGTGGCGTTTATTATACTCCATCACTTTCCTTTATAGACAGCCTCCTGTAAATCCTATCTGGTTCAAGTCCACCAGATGTATTATACATGTATTATACTGGTATGTACCCCCACATTGTATCCATACGGAGCCACACATAGTACACTGTAACGGCACCACCACTGTATATGTCATTTTCTTATTTCGTTTATTATAGATGCAATAATATACTATCCATTATTGGGGCCCATACAGGCATACAAGTGTACTTAGGTAGGTCTCACACCATACACCTTGTTACCGTTTCATTTACTAGGTCACATTGTATATCCGCTACGGTTCCTCTACACTGCTCCATCCTTACGGTTCCTTTTCACATACGTCGATTTGCAACATTATCTATGTATAGACATGTATCTGTTGATGGTTCTCCTTGATTGTTCTTTATAAATTTACGTTATGTCCCATGACGTCATATCTCGTGATGTATATACTTTTTTTGTTGTTGTTTGTTATTACCATGTCCTATTTTGTTGACACCCCACCTTGTTTTATAAGTGTTTATAATTTTCCGTTCTGTACATAATTTTCTCTCCAGCACACTGATGAAGGTCAAAGAATAGACCGAAATGTTTGTGATCTTTGTATGTAATAAACCCCACTTTATTTGCATCACAATTTCTTGGAGTGTGCTAGTCACTTGTATACTATATATCAAGGTTTGGGCACCTATAGACTGTGCACCTTCCCTTTAGGCTGTGCTTTACATTTTCTATACCGCAATTAAAGTTGAGACTTACAGGTTTAATTAAAGCAGTTGAACTAAAATATCTTGTGAAACGTTTAGGAATTGCAGCCATTTTCATTCAAAGCCTCCTCATTTCAGGGGAACAAAACTAAATGGACAAATTAACTTTACCATACATGAAATGTTAATTTTTAATACTTTGCAGAGAATCTTTTGCAGGTAAAGTCTGAGTTGCTTTCGCAGTATGTTTTGGGTCATTGTCCATCTGTCCTGTGAAGCGCCGTCCAATCAACCTTGCTGCATTCGGTTGAATCAGAGTAGAAAGTACACACATGATTCATCCGGCTGCTTCTGTCTCTTGTCATCAATAAACACTAGTGACCCAGCACTATTGGAAACCATGCATGTGAGTCACCCACCAGGGTCATGAGGTACTCGGTACAGGTCCGGTCCTTAGAGGGGATGTCACATCCGGTCCTTAGAGGGGATGTCAAGTCATGGTGGCTGCGACCCGGTCCGTGAACCTGGGCGCCCAAGTAAAATGGGAAGGTCTTTTAAGGGAGTTGTAATAAAGTTTGTGTTTGTGATGCCACCTGTGGTTCTAGGTCAGTGGGACTGAAGCTGCTTAAAGGGGTCCTCTGGGGCAATGCTACTGCAGCAAAGATGGTGACGCTTCCCACAGGTGAAACGGGGTCCCCAGGGCTCCCGTTGTGCTGGGCAGGGATGGTGTATGCCGGCAAATAAATGGAGGGCACAGAGTTGTAACGTCTTTACCTGGCTTACTGGTTGTAAGCAGCCGCAGTCCAGAGTACCAGCAATAGGTGGTGATGTGGCCCGGCCGGCTTGGAGGCAATAGTGGATCCCTTTCCCAGGTGAGGTTCATAAGCCTTCCTACGCGCACTCGTATGTGATGTCCTTGCTGCCTGTGGCTTGCTGACAAAGTCCTCTCCTGTCCTGGGACAGTTTCCCATATGGTGGGCAGTGTGAGCCTTTTTATAGGGTCTCTATCACGACCCGGGCTCCTAGTATACTGCTTCACCTCCAGGTGTGGGTGCGGGCAAATAACATAAAGTCCTTTTCCCTCCGATTCTGCGTGCGACCTGGAGTATTATTATTTTTTTATTATTATACATTTTTATAGCGCCATTTATTCCATGGCGCTTTACATGTGAATACGGGGCAAATATAGACAAATACATTAAACATGAGCAGATAACAAGGCACACGAGTACATAAGGAGGGAGGACCCTGCCCGCGAGGGCTCACAGTCTGCAGGGGGTGGGTGAGGATACACTAGGAGAGGGAAGAGCTGGCTGTGCGGCTGTTCAGTAGGTTGAGGATCACTGCAGGCTGTAGGAGTACAACACAGCCTCGGGCTCCTGGTGCTCGGTTCCTGCGCTTCGGCTCAGAGGGTGCCCGGTCACAGTTCCCCTCCAAGCTGTTTCCTTCTCATGTGCTTCACTCCTCAGATGCTCACTACATCCCAACCCTTCAGGTTATCTTCCTTTCCTGGAGCTGCAGCTCACATGTGGCTGCACGGCCCCGCTGTCCTTCTCACTGTGTTCTTCCGACCTCACTCTTTCACTGTCTCTCCAGACTGATCTCCTCACTCCAACTGACTAACTCCTCCTCCAGACCAGGATATATATATCAGCGAAGCTCCCCTAAAACCGGATTTTGAGCTCCCCCTTCTGGCCTGGAGTCAGAATGTGTTGAATGTAAGATTACTTGATAAAGGGAATCCTCCTTGCCTCCAAGCATAATATTACCCTCCCCGAAAGGAAGGCAACATCACTGTAACAACCAGTTACCTGGGGTGTTACACGTGCCCACGCATCACACTGCCTCCACTATGTTTTACAGAGGATGTGCTGTACTTTGGATCATGATCTGTTCGAAGCCTCTATACTTCCTGCTTCTCATCATTCTGGTATAGGTTGATCCTCGGTCTGCGGCTCCATGCAAGATCTCGCCTCGTGGGGTAAGGCTAATTCTGAGAAAGGTCAGGAATCAGCCCAGATCTTCATGGGAGGACCTGATCAGTGACCTGAATAAAGCTGGGACCACAGTCTCAAACATCATTAGTAGCAGCGCACAATGCTGTAATGGATTTAAATCCTGCAGGGCATGCAAGGTCCCCCCTGTTCACGCCAGAACATGTCCAGGCCCATTTGAAGTGCGGCAGTGACCATCTATATGATCCAGAGCAGGCATGAGAGAAGGTCATGTGGTTAGATTAGACCAAAATAGAACTTTTTGGTATCAACTCCACTCACCGTGTTTGGAGGAAGAAGAAGGATGAGCACAACCCCAAAAACACCATCCCAACTGTGGAGCATGGTGGGGAAACATCATACTTTGGTGGTGCTTTTTTGCAAAGGAGACAGCTGCACCGTTTTGAAGTAAAGATGGATGGGGTCATATATTGCGAAATTTTTGGCCAACAACCTCCTTCCCTCAGTAAGAACATTAAAGATGGGTCATGGCTGGATTTTCCAGCATGCCAATGACCTGAAACGCAGCCAGGGCAACTAAGGAATGGCTCTGTAAGAAGCATTTCAAGGTCCTTGAGTGGACTAGCCAGTCTCTAGACCTGAGCCCAATAGAAAATCTTTGGAGGAAGCTGAAACTCAATATTGCCCAGCGACAGCCCCTAAACATGAAAGATATGGAGACGATAGGTATGGAGGAGTGAGCCAAAATCCCTGCTGCAGTGTGTGCAAACCTAGTCAAGAACTACAGGAAATGTCTGACCTCTGTAATTGCAAACAAAGGTTTCTGTACCAAATATTAAGTTATGTTTCTCTATTGTATCAAATACTTAATTCATGCAATAAAAGGAAAATTAATTATGTAAAAATCATACAATGGGATTTTCTAGATTTTTTTAAAAAGATTCTGTTTCTCACAGTTGAAGTATACCTACTCTAAAAACTACAAACCTCTCCATTCTTTGGAGGTGGGAAAACTTGCAAAATTGGCAGTGTATCAAATACTTTTTTTTCCCACTGTAAATGAATAGTATCTCCCAACCGGTAAAAATGCAGCAGCAGTCACCTGTACTCTGGAGCTGACACCCTGCAGCATTCAGCTCAATCGGTGTTGGCACCGACCATGGCCATTTAACCCCTTAGATGCTGCTGTAAATTGTGATTCCGGCATCTAGATACTTAACAGTGTGTGTGGGGGGCTCCCTCTTTAACCCCATCAGCATCCTGAGATCATGATTGTGTGGTCCTGATGGTTGCCATGGCAATTCTGGGCCAAATAATGGCCTTAGAGTCTGCCAAATATATTAGCATGTTTAGAAATTAGCTCATTTAGGTGGCAAAAATATATATATTTTTTCTGTCATGTCACTTTGAATTAATTCCTGAAAAGCACCTGCAGGGTTAATAAACTACTTGACATCAGTTTTGAATATGTTAGGGGTTGCTGTTTTTAAATGGTGTCGCTTTTGGGGGGTTTCCAATATATAGGACCCCTAAAGTCATTTCAAAGCCAGGTAGGACTGGGTTAAATCCTAACACGGCAGGTCTTGATTAGATGCACCTGGCTTGCTTTGACTAAAAACCATAGGGTATGTGCACACGTTGCAGATTTCCTGCGGATTCGCTGCAGATCCGCAAGTGATTTAAATGGCCCAAAACAAAATGCTGTGCTAATGGTGCGGAAAAATCCGCATGGAAAACACAGCAGATTCAAAAAAGGACCACGTCAATTCTTTTTGCGGAGATGCTGCGTTTCTGCACCCATTCCATAATAGAAATCCGCAGGGGTAAAAAAAGGAAGAAATCTGCACAAAATCCGCAGCAAATCCGCAAAAAAAAGCGAAGATTCTGACCTGCGTTTTCTGCCAAGAAATGCATAACCCGCACAGAAAATTCCACAGTCAAATCCACAACGTGCGCACATAGCCTAACATGTTCACCTGACTCTTTCAGGCAGCTGGGGAAGTTGAGCAGGGTGGGTTGTCTTGGAGCTGTGGAGAGACTAACCAGAGCCTCTATGAAAGGTGTCTGCACAGGGCTGTGTGCTCCAAACTGTGAGTATTCGTGGTTGCTATGGACAATAGCCACTTTGTTAGACTGAACTTGGACTAGCTCAGCCGTGTAGGAGTAGCCAGGGTCTATTTTGTTAAGTTATCGCCTGGACAAGACTAGGGAATTTGTGTTTATGGTTTTGTTTTTCGGTGCTGTGCAACCTGTGAAAATAAACATCACATTGTTTTGGCACAAGAATCCAGTGCCTGTGCGAACGCTGCCTAGTGCTAAGGCTATGTGCACACGTTGTGGATTAGGCTTAGGAATTTCTGGTGCGGATTCTGCCTCACCTGGAAGAAAACACACCTGTGGATTTGTCGCATTTTTTGTGCGGTTCTGCAGCGTTTTTTGTGCGTTTTTGCTGCGGTTTTCTTGTGGATTTGCTGCGTTTTTTACCCCTGCGGTTTTCTGTAATGGAATGGGTACAAAAACGCTGCAGATTCACAAAAACGAAGTGACATGCTACTTCTTTTCAACCGCAGAGTTTCCGCAGCGGATTTTCCGCAAAGTGTGCACAACATTATTTTTTTTTTTTTATCATTGATTTACATTGTACTGTAAATGAATTGCGGATCTACAGTGTTTCTGCACCGCAAAAAACGCTGCGGATCTGCAGAGAATCCACAACATGTGCACATACCCTAAATAATTCGCTACAGTGCCTAAAAAAAAAAAAAAGTTTTCATCCTAACAAAATAAAATAACATTTTACAGATGATGCTGATGTAAAGCAGATATTAGGTAAATGTTATTTATTGTCTGAAATGGAAACCATAATTTGCGCTATAAATACCTCCCTATTAGGCCGGTTTCACACGTCAGTGGCTCCGGTACGTGAGGTGACAGTTTCCTCACGTACTGGAGCCACTGACACACGTAGACACATAAAAATCAATGCATCTGTGCAGATGTCATTGATTTTTTGCGGACCGTGTCTCCGTGTGCCAAACACGGAGACATGTCAGTGTTCGTAGGAGCGCACGGATTACACGGACCCATTAAAGTCAATGGGTCCGTGTAAAATACGTAACGCACACGGACGTTGTCCGTGTGCAGTCCGTGTGCCGTGCAGGAGACAGCGCTACAGTAAGCGCTGTCCCCCCCACTGGTGCTGAAGCCGCCATTGATATCTTCTCTGCAGCAGCGTTTGCTGTAGAGAAGATATGAATAGTCCTTTTTTTTTGTTTCTCATGTTTAAAATAAAGATCCATGTCCCCACCCCCCTCCCACCCCCTGTGCGCCCGCCCGCTGTTCTTAAAATACTCACCCGGCCCCCTCGCTGGCTGGCGCTGTTTCCTGTCCTGGCCGCACCTTCTACTGTATGAGCGGTCACGTCTGGCCGCCGATTACAGTCATGAATATGCGGCTCCACCTCCCATAGGGGTGGAGCCGCATATTCATTACTGTAAATGAGCGGCCCCAACTTCGTTGTGTGTAATGACTATCTGAATGAACGAATAAGCATTCAAAGTTTGAAAGTTGCCTATTTTTAGACATTTTTGTCAAATTTCTAATAATTTAAAAAATAAATGCAAAACATACTGATCTAGATTTACCAATATCATAAAATACAATGTATCATGAAAAAAAACAGTCTCCAAATCACTGGGATATGATGGAACATTCCAGAGTTATTGCCACATAAAGTGACAAATGTCAGATTTGAAAAATTTTGAAGAGCTGTAATTCCTAAATCCTTACTCCAGTTAGTATGCGGACACTCTCGAATCAAAGCTGAGAGTCAGCACTATAAGCCCATATTGATTATATAACTATCTTGAATATATTTTCGTAAACAGCTGAAATGTATTATAGTATATTTGTGTACATAGGAACAGTATTATAGTAGTTATATTCTTGTACATAGGAACAGTATTATAGTAGTTATATTCTTATACATATGGGGCAGTATTATAGTAACATAGTAACATAGTAACATAGTTAGTAAGGCCGAAAAAAGACATTTGTCCATCCAGTTCAGCCTATATTCCATCATAATAAATACCCAGATCTACGTCCTTCTACAGAACCTAATAATTGTATGATACAATATTGTTCTGCTCCAGGAAGACATCCAGGCCTCTCTTGAACCCCTCGACTGAGTTCGCCATCACCACCTCCTCAGGCAAGCAATTCCAGATTCTCACTGCCCTAACAGTAAAGAATCCTCTTCTATGTTGGTGGAAAAACCTTCTCTCCTCCAGACGCAAAGAATGCCCCCTTGTGCCCGTCACCTTCCTTGGTATAAACAGATCCTCAGCGAGATATTTGTATTGTCCCCTTATATACTTATACATGGTTATTAGATCGCCCCTCAGTCGTCTTTTTTCTAGACTAAATAATCCTAATTTCGCTAATCTATCTGGGTATTGTAGTTCTCCCATCCCCTTTATTAATTTTGTTGCCCTCCTTTGTACTCTCTCTAGTTCCATTATATCCTTCCTGAGCACCGGTGCCCAAAACTGGACACAGTACTCCATGTGCGGTCTAACTAGGGATTTGTACAGAGGCAGTATAATGCTCTCATCATGTGTATCCAGACCTCTTTTAATGCACCCCATGATCCTGTTTGCCTTGGCAGCTGCTGCCTGGCACTGGCTGCTCCAGGTAAGTTTATCATTAACTAGGATCCCCAAGTCCTTCTCCCTGTCAGATTTACCCAGTGGTTTCCCGTTCAGTGTGTAATGGTGATATTGATTCCCTCTTCCCATGTGTATAACCTTACATTTATCATTGTTAAACCTCATCTGCCACCTTTCAGCCCAAGTTTCCAACTTATCCAGATCCATCTGTAGCAGAATACTATCTTCTCTTGTATTAACTGCTTTACATAGTTTTGTATCATCTGCAAATATCGATATTTTACTGTGTAAACCTTCTACCAGATCATTAATGAATATGTTGAAGAGAACAGGTCCCAATACTGACCCCTGCGGTACCCCACTGGTCACAGCGACCCAGTTAGAGACTATACCATTTATAACCACCCTCTGCTTTCTATCACTAAGCCAGTTACTAACCCATTTACACACATTTTCCCCCAGACCAAGCATTCTCATTTTGTGTAGCAACCTCTTGTGCGGCACGGTATCAAACGCTTTGGAAAAATCGAGATATACCACGTCCAATGACTCACCGTGGTCCAGTCTATAGCTTACCTCTTCATAAAAACTGATTAGATTGGTTTGACAGGAGCGATTTCTCATAAACCCATGCTGATATGGAGTTAAACAGTTATTCTCATTGAGATAATCCAGAATAACATCCCTCAGAAACCCTTCAAATATTTTACCAACAATAGAGGTTAGACTTACTGGCCTATAATTTCCAGGTTCACTTTTAGAGCCCTTTTTGAATATTGGCACCACATTTGCTATGCGCCAGTCCTGCGGAACAGACCCTGTCGCTATAGAGTCACTAAAAATAAGAAATAATGGTTTATCTATTACATTACTTAGTTCTCTTAGTACTCGTGGGTGTATGCCATCCGGACCCGGAGATTTATCTATTTTAATCTTATTTAGCCGGTTTCGCACCTCTTCTTGGGTTAGATTGGTGACCCTTAATATAGGGTTTTCATTGTTTCTTGGGATTTCCCCTAGCATTTCATTTTCCACCGTGAATACCGTGGAGAAGAAGGTGTTTAATATGTTAGCTTTTTCCTCGTCATCTACAACCATTCTTTCCTCACTATTTTTTAAGGGGCCTACATTTTCAGTTTTTATTCTTTTACTATTGATATAGTTGAAGAACAGTTTGGGATTAGTTTTACTCTCCTTAGCAATGTGCTTCTCTGTTTCCTTTTTGGCAGCTTTAATTAGTTTTTTAGATAAAGTATTTTTCTCCCTATAGTTTTTTAGAGCTTCAATGGTGCCATCCTGCTTTAGTAGTGCAAATGCTTTCTTTTTACTGTTAATTGCCTGTCTTACTTCTTTGTTTAGCCACATTGGGTTTTTCCTATTTCTAGTCCTTTTATTCCCACAAGGTATAAACCGCTTACACTGCCTATTTAGGATGTTCTTAAACATTTCCCATTTATTATCTGTATTCTCATTTCTGAGGATATTGTCCCAGTCTACCAGATTAAGGGCATCTCTAAGCTGTTCAAACTTTGCCTTCCTAAAGTTCAATGTTTTTGTGACTCCCTGACAAGTCCCCCTAGTGAAAGACAGGTGAAACTGCACAATATTGTGGTCGCTATTTCCTAAATGCCCAACCACCTGCAGATTTGTTATTCTGTCAGGTCTATTAGATAGTATTAGGTCTAAAAGTGCTGCTCCTCTGGTTGGATTCTGCACCAATTGTGAAAGATAATTTTTCTTGGTTATTAGCAGAAACCTGTTGCCTTTATGGGTTTCACAGGTTTCTGTTTCCCAGTTAATATCCGGGTAGTTAATATCCGGTATATTCTATAGTAGTTATATTCTTGTACATAGTGGCAGTATTATAGTAGTTATATTCTGGTACATAGGAACAGTATTATAGTAGTTATATTCTTGTACATAGGAGCAGTATTATAGTAGTTATATTCTTGTACATGGGAGCAGTATTATAATAGTTATATTATTGTACATGGGGCAGTATTATAGTAGTTATATTCTTGTACATAGGACCAGTATTATAGTAGTTATATTCTTGTACATAAGGAGCAGTATTATAGTAGTTATATTCTTGCATATAGGAGCAGTATTACAGTAGTTATAGTCTTGTAGATAGGGGCAGTATTACAGTAGTTATATTTTTGTACATAGGAGCAGTATTATAGTAGTTATATTCTTGTACATAGGGGCAGTATTATAGTAGTTATATTCTTGTACATAGGGGGCAGTATTATAGTAGTTATATTCTTGTACCTAGGAGCAGTATTATAGTAGTTATATTCTTGTACATAGGAGCAGTATTATAGTAGTTATATTCTTGTACATAGGAGCAGTATTATAGTAGATATATTCTTGTACATAGGGGATAGTATTATAGTAGTTATATTCTTGTACATAGGGAGCAGTATTGTAGTAATATTCTTGTATATAGGAGCTGTATTACAGTAGTAATAGTCTTGTAGATCGAGTGCAGTATTACAGTAGTTATATTCTTGTACACAGGGGCAATATTATAGTAGTTATATTCTTGCACATAGGGGGCAGTATTATAATATGTTATTAGAACAATTTCATGTATTTTGGGCATTGTGATGCAGTGACCCCTGTTACAGATAGGGGGCAGCTGCATGGTCTCCCCAAAATATGCATGGAGGCGTATTGAGGCCATAGGAATGCATGGCAATCGCAGGAATAACTGTGGTGATGAGACAAAGTCCGGTATTATTGTGAATGGCCGATATGTGTATCGCGCTGTCAGCTTAAAGCAATGTTGTTGTTCTGGGACCTGTAGTCCCACAAGTAAAGTTGTTGGTATAATTATTAAGGGAGGCTGGCAGGGCTAGTTCTGAGAGCTGGGCGGGTCAAACTAGCCACACACACACTCCTACCTATGGGAGTGGTTACAAGTATATAATGTGACCAGGGTGTGGGTCACATGTCTCTGAGTATGGATCTGAATGGTCTGTGCTGTAGGTCCTGGAGAGCCTATGTGTTGTGAGTGCTGTCTCCCTGAATAGCACGTGGTGGGGTTTTGGACCTGGTGGCCTGGGGTGTTGGACGAACGTCCTGAATAGCATCCGGATAGGTCACACGCCTGTGTGTTGGACGGTCCCAGGTGGGGACGGACGTCCTGAATAGCGCACTGTGGAAAGCTTCCGTGTTGGGAGGTCCTGGGAGTAGGATTGGATCCCTAAAGAGCACAGAGACCGTGGTCCTGGACAGTCTGTGTTGGAAGCTCCTGTGAGTGGAGTCTTCCTGGAAGCACCTGAGAGACCGTGGACCTGGATGGTCTGTGTTGGGGAAACTACCGTCCTTCGGTGGCTCTAGACTGACTGATGTGTGCCTTCCAGGCAAGTTGGTGAACCCCATAAGGCAGCTTTCCCAGGAGAGAGGACCAACAAGGAGACAGCAGGAGGAGAAGGAGCTCCCGTAAGGTACCATAGACTGTTGGTGCTTATGATACTCTATGAACTGTGCGGTCACCCACGGCAGCTGGTCAGATAAGGATAAGCGTGTTTAGTGTCGTAAGCTAATGATGTGAAGCCTGATGTAAAGACTGTCCATCTGTTGTTGGTTTTGGTGGTTTATGCTGTGAGAAAATAAACCCACATAGATTTTTACGTGAAAAACCGTACCCGTGTGCATTTATCCCATTGCCAAGCGAGTATTCCCCTACCTGTTAGTGAGCGCAACGTCACAGCATTTACACAAATACTTCATTCTGTAAGAATAATTTACTATATTCCCCGTCCTTCGGGACCTCATTCTGTCAATATATTTTGCATTTTGTCATGCGCTGCACTAGAATACATTACATTCCCCTACAATGTGGAGGGTGGCCTCACAGGTGTATAGTTTTGTACATACGTGGATTGTTTATATTGGAATCATGTTGCAGTGAAAGTGTTAAGTCTATAAGCAGGAGAATAGTAAAGAGCAGGAAGAGAGACACTTCTGGTAAGTGAATGGTATCTGAGCAACTGGAGCAGTGACAGGAATTGCAACGCAACCATTACAACATTCACACGTACAGCATCCACATGTCTCAATTCTCCAATCTGGCAATCGATTACATGCATCGTAGTGCCGGTCCGTTGATCACTAATGGGGGCCACCAATATGTCCTACCCACCCATCCACCCAACATCCCTCTCAGTATATAAGCAGAGATGATTCTTCCCCTCTTATGATGCCATAGTCCTTGATATATCTAGAAGGTTTGCATTGTGTATAAACAGCCTGACCTTGCGTGTCGCTGGAGGAGATGCTGAGGACGAAGATGCTGCCTGGGCGGCTGCCAGGATCTCTGTAGCTATTACCAAGGCTGCCGTCTGGTTTTTTTTTCCTGAGCAAGTTCCTGTTGTCAATGAACCTCTGTACTGTCAGAGGCAGAAGTCAGTGACCACAACGGACGGAAGACGCTGTGCAATATGCACTTTCTCACAATGAATTGTTGGAAGGTGGAGAGGATGCGCAATAGTTTCATCCATCATTGCCTACCAAGGGGAGTCCTGTCAGGGCCTGCTCCTTGCCAGGGATGGAGATACCATTGGTGCAACCTGTGCAGATGCCCATGGCCCAAGGTGTACGGGGGGCCACCTGCCTCTTTCAAAGCAGCTGTCACAGACACATCAAGGGGTGCTTTGCGTGATTAACTATTTGCCCATATATTCTTCTTGCATTTAACATTTATTAAAATGACACATTGTAGGTTAAGGGCCAGGCCACATTTACTTTCAGTCAGGGGCTTCTTTTCCTTTTCTTTATGGCATTGGCACCAGAATGATGACAAAACACATTAACTCTATGGTGGCGCAATGCAGTCAAATTTCTAGTAGAGGCATGTACTTGGCGATTTCAAGGTGAACTACAATTGTTTAGGGTATGTGTCCACGGGCCGTATTACATCCGGAATAGCTGCAGATTGAACGCTGCGTAGAGCCGCAGCGTTGAATCCGCAGCGTCCAGATGTTACAGCATAGTGGAGGGGATTTTATGAAATCCCATCTCCACTATGCGTGCGAACACGCACCCGGCGGCCCTGCGTTTCTGGACATGCGGCGCGTCTTTTTAGAACACAGCATGTCCGTTTACCTTGCAGCAACGCTGCGCCGCCGCAAGATATAACACAGGGCCCTATGTGTGGGGTGCGACGATACCGGATGTGTGCAATGAACACATCTGGAATCACTGCGTCTACAAAAGGGTGCAGCGCTTTGAGCGGAGCGAGTTTTCCGCTCCGTCCAAAGCGCCGGCCATCCTGAACGTGGACACGTACCCTTTCAGCTGCTCGGCGAGAGATAAGTGATAAACATCCTAAGCTAGACTTAGGCTTCTTTCACACATCAGTTCTTTGCCATCAATTGCAATCTGTCGAATTTTATAAAAAAACAAACAGATCCATCGCAGATTGTGAAAAACTGATGTGACTGATCCGTTTTTTGTTTTGCTGGATCTGACTAGCTGATCTGGCTAATTGGATCCTAAAAAAATCGGAGCATGCTCGGTTTGAAAAAACAGAATCCATCTCCGGATTCCATCATTTGACGGATTCAGCGCCATAGGCTTCCATTCTAGCAAACGACAGATGGCGACTGATCCGTCACTGTCCGTTTTTTTCGACGGACACAAAAAACGTTACTATGTCCATTGTCTATGACAAACAAATTTTGATGGATCCGGCGAACGACGGATGAAACGTGAGGCCATCCGTCGCTAATACAAGTGTATGAGAAAAAAACAGATCCGGCAGCATCAGTCACCAGATCCGTTTTTTTCAAAATTTGGCAGATTGTGACTGACTGCAAAAAACTGATATGTGAAAGGGGCCTTACAGGGGAGCTCCACTTCATCAATTATCATAGAATGCCAAAAAATACTTCATAATAGTACATGTAAAATACTAATGTTTGGTTCTTAAATAAACTGCCATACAGTATCCAAATAATATTACTGTATAGTTCCACCAGAGTCCTACCATTCAGTGCTGAGATAATGCTGGCATACAGCGCCAAATAATAACAATTTTTATATCTATTCTACAGCTCTTTAGAATTCAGAGAGAACTTGTACAATCAAGATAAGACATTGCAGAGTAAGGCCGGCTTCACACTCAGCGTATGAAAATACGGTCCGTATATTACGGCCGTAATACGCTGAAATGTCCCGAAAATAGTGGTCCGTAGCTCCTCCGTAGGCAGGGTGTGTCAGCGTTTTTTGCGCATGGCATCCTCCGTATGTAATCCGTATGGCATCCGTACTGCGTGGTTTTCTCGCAGGCTTGCAAAACCAACATACCGCTATAGAAGTGATCCATGTGTCCCAAAAAGAAAAAAAAATATATATATACTGTCTATATATATATATATATATATATATGTCAGTAGACACATATATGTATATATATTAATATTTTTTCCAGCGCTATACAGCTTGAAAGCCGGTAATTCAATTACCGGCTTTTTCCTTCTCCTTCCTAAAACCCGACATGATTTGAGACATGGTTTACATACAGTAAACCATGTCTTCTCTCCATTTTTTTTGCAGATTCCACACTACTAATGTCAGTAGAGTGTATCTGCAAAATTTGGCCGTTCTAGCTCTTAAAATAAAGGGTTAAATGGCGGAAAAAATTGGCGTGGGCTCCCGCGCAATTTTCTCCGCCAGAGTAGTAAAGCCAGTGACTGAGGGCAGATATTAATAGCCTGGAGAGGGTCCATGGTTATTGGCCCCCCCTGGCTAAAAATATCTGCCCCCAGCCATCCCAGAAAAGGCACATCTGTAAGATGCGCCTATTCTGGCACTTGGCCACTCTCTTCCCATTCCCGTGTAGCGGTGGGATATGGGGTAATGAAGGGTTAATGCCACCTTGCTATTGTAAGGTGACATTAAGCCTAATTAATAATGGAGAGGCGTCAATTATGACACCTATCCATTATTAATCCAATTGTAGTAAAGTGTTAAATAAAACACAAACACATTATTTAAAATTATTTTAATGAAATAAAAACAATGGTTGTTTGAGTATTTTATTCTACGCCCAATCCAGTCACTGAAGACCCTCGTTCTGTGAAAGAAATAACATAATAAACCAACAATATACTTACCCTCCGCCTGGGAGCTTTCTAGGTAATTTCCCACGATCTATGAACATCCAGCAGAGGGCGCCTCACCGCAAATGAAGCTAAATATAGCTCATTGATCTATATTTAGACTCATTCCCCGGGGTTTTGCAGCGAGGAGTAGCATTGCATTAGCAAAGCTCCTTGCTGCAAAATGTTTTAACCCCTTCAGAAGGATTTACATCGTTGGACGTTACAGATCTGCGGAGGGTAAGTATATTGTTGGTTTATTATGTTATTTCTTTCACAGAACGAGGGTCTTCAGTGACTGGATTGGGCGTAGAATAAAATACTCAAACAACCATTGTTTTTATTTCATTAAAATAATTTTAAATAATGTGTTTGTGTTTTATTTAACACTTTACTACAATTGGATTAATAATGGATAGGTGTCATAATTGACGCCTCTCCATTATTAATTAGGCTTAATGTTACCTTACAATAGCAAGGTGGCATTAACCCTTCATTACCCCATATCCCACCGCTACACGGGAATGGGAAGAGAGTGGCCAAGTGCCAGAATAGGCGCATCTTACAGATGTGCCTTTTCTGGGGTGGCTGGGGGCAGATATTTTTAGCCAGGGGGGGGGCCAATAACCGTGGACCCTCTCCAGGCTATTAATATCTGCCCTCAGTCACTGGCTTTACTACTCTGGCGGAGAAAATTGCGTGGGAGCCCACGCCAATTTTTTCCACCATTTAACCCTTTATTTTAAGAGCTAGAACGGCCAAATTTTGCAGATACACTCTACTGACATTAGTAGTGTGGAATCTGCAAAAAAAATGGAGAGAAGACATGGTTTACTGTATGTAAACCATGTCTCAAATCATGTCGGGTTTTAGGAAGGAGAAGGAAAAAGCCGGTAATTGAATTACCGGCTTTCAAGCTGTATAGCGCTGGAAAAAATATTAATATATATACATATATGTGTCTCACTGACATATATATATATATATATATATATATATACCTATTCTATGTGTACACATTTATTCTACCTATTCTACTGTAAGCTGTCAGTGTGATTTTACTGTACACCGCACTGAATTGCCGGCTTTTCTCTCTAACAGCGCTGCGTATTTCTCGCAAGTCACACTGCTTGTCCGTGTGTAATCCGTATTTTTCACGCTTCCATAGACTTTCATTGGCGTATTTCTTGCGCAGTACGGTGACAAACGCAGCATGCTGCGATTTTGTACGGCCGTAGAAAGCCGTATAATACTGATCAGTAAAATACGGCAGATAGGAGCGGAGGCATAGAGAATAATTGTGCCGTATTTTTTGCGAGTTTTACGGACGTAGTTTCTGCGCTCTTACGTCCGTAAAACTCGCAAGTGTGAAGCCGGCCTAAGACATAGTTCAACGCATACCAAGAGGAGTGAGGGCCATGATCGCAAGTTTACAATCTATGAAGAAATACGGGGGACACAAAATGTAAAAATAAAGTGCTTGTCGTATAATGTGCAGCCTACTGTATAAAAAATAGGGTAATTTAAATAAGCTACATGAACCAGTCACCAGCCAGTATCTGTACAAGTACAGGTACAAAGTACTACTGAGTATGTGGAAGGGAGAACAGGGGTTAATTGATTAGATTAGTGAGGGGAGTATACAGAAATGTATTTTTACGGCACTCTTGAAACTGTGGATACTGGGAATTAACTGGATTGTCTGGGGTAGTGCATTCCAGGAGATTGGTGCAGCGTGAGAGTAGTCCAGGAGACGGGAGTGGAAGGTTCTGATTATAGAGGATGATGATACTTTTAGGTCATTAGTGGCATGGAAGGCACGGGTAGGTTGGTAGACAGAGATGAGTTCGTAGATGTAGGGTGGTGCAGAACTGTGGAGAGCTTTGTGGATGAGGGCAAGGCTGGTTTTAGACAAAGTGGGGCCCTGGGCAAAATTTTAACCCCTTTCTGACCTCGGACGTACTATCCTGTCTGAAGTAAGAACCCCCGCTTTGATGCGGGCTCCGGCGGTGAGCCCGCATCAAAGCTGGGACATGTCAGCTGTTTTGAACAGCTGACTTGTGCCCGCAATAGCGGCAAGTGAAATCGCGATTCACCCGCCGCTATTAACTAGTTAAATGCCGCTGTCAAATGCTGACAGCGGCATTTAACCAGCGCTTCCTGCCGGGCGGCCGGAAATGAGCGCTTCGCTGACCCCCGTCACATGACGGGGGTCCGTGATGCTTCTGTATAGTAACCATAGAGGTCCTTGAGACCTCTATGGTTACTGATCCCTGGTAGCTGTGAGCGCCACCCTGTGGTCGGCGCTCATAGCACACCTGCATTTCTGCTGCATAGCAGCGATCTGATGATCGCTGCTATGTAGCAGAGGCGATCGAGTTGCGCCAGCTTCTAGCCTCCTATGGAGGCTATTGAAGCATGGCAAAAGTAAAAAAAAAAAAAAAAGTAAAAAAAAAATGTGAAAAAATAAAAAAAATATAAAAGTTTAAATCACCCCCCTTTCGCCCCATTCAAAATAAATCAATTAATAAAAAAATCAAACCTACACATATTTGGTATCGCCGCGTTCAGAATCGCTCGATCTATCAATAAAAAAAGCATTAACCTGATCGCTAAACAGCGTAGCGAGAACAAAATTTGAACCACCAGGAATACGTTTTTTTGGTCACGGCGACATTGCATTAAAATGCAATAACGGGCGATCAAAAGAACGTATCTGCACCAAAATGGTATCATTAAAAACACCAGCTCAGCACGCAAAAAATAAGCCCTAAACCGACCCCAGATCATGAAAAATGGAGACGCTATCCGAAAATGGCGCAATTTTTCTTTTTTTTTAGCAAAGTTTGGAATTTTTTTTCACCACTTAGATAAAAAATAACCTAGTCATGTTAGTTGTCTATGAACTCGTAATGACCTGGAGAATCATAATGGCAGGTCAGTTTTAGCATTTAGTGAACCTAGCAAAAAAGCCAAACAAAAAAAAGTGTGGGACTGCACTTTTTTTGCAATTTCACCGCACTTGGAATTTTTTTCCCGTTTTCTAGTACATGACATGCTAAAACCAATGATGTCGTTCAAAAGTACAACTTGTTTCGCAAAAAATAGGCCCTCACATGGCCATATTGACGGAAAAATTAAAAAGTTATGGCTCTGGGAAGGAGGGGAGCGAAAAACGAACACGGAAAAATGGAAAATCCCAAGGTCATGAAGGGGTTAAAGTGGGGCCCGAAATGCTGACATATTGCACCATCACATAGAAACATTTTGGTTGTATTTACATGCGCTGAGTTCAGGCTGCTAAACAAGCGTAATCGACAATATTGAAGTAATTCGATGCTGGTTTCTGGATCTCTTTACACCGGCTGAGGAACAATGATGGGGATAAAACAATCACTAATAGATCAATCTGTCCACATACAGTATTATGTTATCAGCAGCATATCTGCAGTTTTCACTGGGCGATGTGCTGCTGAGAGCAATGAGTTTTGTTCTGGCATAAACAATCCAATCCAATGAATAGGCAGCATTTTGCTTGTTTAGTATAATACACCCTATAGTTCTCCATATTGTATAATGCACACCCCATAGTTCTTCATATAGTATAATGTGCCCCACAGTCCTCCACATAGTGTAATGTGCCCCATAGCATTCCATATATAATAATGCACTTTCCATATCCCTCCATATGGTATAATGCACTCCCCATAGTCCTCAATATAGTATAATACACTCCCCATAGTCCTCAACATAGTATAATACACTCCCCGTAGTCCTCCATGTAGTATAATACACTACCCATAGTCCTCCATATAGTATAATGCACACACCATAGTCCTCCATACAATATAATGCACTCCCCATGGATCTCCACTTATTATAATGCACAGCCCATATCGTCCCTATAGTATAATGTACTCCCCATAGTCCTCAATACAGTATAATATAGTATAATGCGATAATTTAATAGTAATAATATATAATATAATAGTAATAATAATAATATAGTATAATGCAATATAGTATAATGCAACCCATAGTCCTCTCATAGATTGTTAGCTCCTCTTGGTATCTATTGATTTATGCGATTATTTTTATGCTGTAATGTCTTTTATTGTCTGTACAAGTCCCCTCTGAAATGTATAGTGCTGCGGAATATGTTGTTGCTATAGAAATCAAATTATTATTATTATACTGCACCCCATAGTCCTCCATATAGTACAACGCACTTACAATAGTATAATGCACCCCATAGTCCTTCATATAGTATAATGCATTCCCCACAGTATAAGGCAGCCACCCCATAGAGTATAATGGAGCCCCCTCAGAGTATTACGCAGCCACCCCATAGACTATAATGCAGCCACCCCATAGAATATAATGAAGCCCCCCCATAGAGTATAATGCAGCCATCCCATAGAGTATAATGTAGCCCTCTCATAAAGTAAAATGCAGCCCCCTAGTAGAGTATAATGGAGCCACTCCATAGAGTATAATGCAGCCCCCTTAGAGAGCATAGTGAAATCTCCCTTAGAGTATAATGCATCCTCCCCATATAGCATAATGCAGCTCCACAGTCATGCAGAATTCTGACCACCTCATACTCACAGATATATATACAATACTTACATTGTCCCGTTCCCTCACTGCTCCGATGTCTGCAGTGCATCTCAACAGCTCCATTGTCCAACACAGCGTGGTCCGCGATTAAGTGACGCTCCCACTGCGTCAGAGGCAGAGGGGGAATGATGGGGGAGGGAGCATCATCTGACACTCTCTCCATCATTGCTTTCAACTGTATCGGCATCTATGATGCCGATACAGTTGAATGCGGGAGGGCGGCGCTGACACTGGCACCAGGCCCTCCTGACTCGCGTACCCCATAGCGTCCACGTAGTGTGCCCCTATTAGTGGCATGCCACTGGCTGGGGCCCCTGGAGTATCTGGGGCCCGAGACAAATGCCTAGTCTGCCTGCCCCTAACGCTGGCCCGTTTTGAGGGTGATAAGTTTATATTGGCTTCTGTAGCATATGGGCAACCAGTGCAATGACTGCTACAGGGTGGAGACATCAGTGTTGCAGTTGGAGAGAAATATGATCCTGGCTTCTGCATTTATGATAGATTGGAGACGAGAATGTTTAGTAAAAGGGAGACCGATTAGTAGAGAATTGCAATATACCATGCGAGAATGGATAAGAGCAACAATAAGGCTAGGTTCACATTGCGTTAAGTGCAGTCCGTTCAGCGCATACGCTAACGGACTGTGTTAACGCAAGTGCCGAAAAAGATCGCGTTTATGCGATCGCGCTAGCACAGATGCTCTATCTGTGCTAGCGGTGACGGACCCAAAAACGCTGCAGACTGCGTCCGAAGGTCCGTCACAGAATGGCGGCACATCACTAACGCATGCCGATTATGACATGCGTTAGCGATGCGCTTCATAATGGCAGTCAATGGGTGCGCTAACGCATCCGTTACATAGCGTTAGTGCCGCTATGTAACGGATGCCGTCAGCGGACTGCACTTAACGCAATGTGAACCTAGCATATTGCACGACTCGTTAAAGGGTTGATTGTGACTTGTAGGATCGCTACTTCCAATAGGTGGCGCTATAGAGTTAAAGTTCTCTTTTTCTCTGAAGAGGCAATTTGCATACTTTTACACAGTGTCTACAATGCTATTATTTAGTGCTCTTGCTATGTACTTCCATATAACATTGTCACATACTCCTCACATGATATAACCAATCAATGCTTAAATAAAATTACCATTGAGTGTCCAAATAATACTGCCACACAATGCTCTACAATGCTGACACAATTCTATTTAGTGCTCAAAGACTACTGCTGTATGCAACCTAAATAATAACCATTCGGTGTCCAAATAACACTGCCAGCATAATACTTCCTAAAGGAAGGAGCCATTCAGTGCCTGAATAATACCATCCTAAAATGACTAAATGGGGAAGAAGCTAAGAATGATGTGGTGGTCCATGGCACTGAAAGTTTCCATGCTGCATTCTTAGGGTACTCCTTTGAGCCCCCCTAGTAGAGGATGGACCTGAGAAATTGCTCAATTTACCACCCCTGAGTAGTCTGAATGTGGAGGCCTAAATGTATTTTAGTCCTGAAATCCTGTACATTTGGGACAGATTGGTGTCAACCAATAGGGCCATCATTATAGGTCCCATGGAGGTTGTCACCTGGCCTTTCCAGACTAATGGTTGGTAAATTCTACTAATCATGCAGTGATGTTGGAGAGGTTTCACTGCTTTTCCAGACAGATTGTGGGGAGGTTGAATCAAACATCTCAGATTTTGAAAGGTTTGAGCTGCTCTTTATGGAGAGAACATTTTCTATAATTAGTTCAGATCGAATTCGAAAGCATAAAATCTAGAAACGGTAATTTTGTGGCCGCCCTCCAGCTGCTGTCAACAGGAAGAACAGAGATCAGCTGAACAAGCCACAGCAGCAGCAGCACAGCAACCACGTTAATGAGACCTCCGATCTTTCATCCTGCTGCTGTCGTGTCCACTGCCAACACTACAAGGAAACGTCAATATATTGCCAGAGTATGGCCAAGTCAAAGCCATGAGCCTGCAAGCTGTCATTATCACCTTGCACACCATTAGCAATTTCTGGGCCCTTTGCAGCCAAAAATCCTGGGTCCCAGGGCCTCCTTATACTATCAGTGGGCTGCAGTCGGGATGACAAAATTGGCAGGGTGTCTAGGCCAATTGGGAGTCTATGGACGGTGGGGGAAAGAGGTTTACAGGGGTCCTTTGATGATGAGTGGGATAGTAAGAGGTACTTTTAGATGGGGGTAGAAGGTAGTAATGGTACTGTGAAGAAACTGAAGCTGGCAGGGGCTTTTTTTAGGGTGAAATTGGGACAAAATAAGTGATCTGAAGGAGGCAGGAACAGGTTAGTAAAGGATTGGAAAGGGATATGTTAGAAAAGGTTGGTATGGAAGATGGTAGGGGTACTCTGTTGCACAGGCTGTCCTTATTGATGGCTTGGTTGGCATGCTATGCTAGGCTGCTGATGCCCCTTTAGGTCAATGTGACTACCCTACAAACAACATGCATATCTCAGCTTCCTTGATCCAGATGAGCGTAAGAATTAGAAAATGAGATATCGGGGTGAGTATAATGATACCTGATGTTTTAGATTTTGAGTAGAGGGCAATGATACAACACTTATTGACCATGAGCTTATAGTCATATTGCACTGTGGTCACATTCTTATCATCCTCATGAACAGAATCACATGCTGACCACCAGTGTAATGCAGTTTTTTTTTTTTCTAAAGTCTTCTAAAAATGGATTCCTCCGATTCTTCCTTTGTGTTATGCCTCAACTGACTCATGAGATTTTCTGCGGTCTGTAGAATAAATAGAAGACGATACACATGATCGACCCTGCAGCGACTGAGTGCACATTCCCAGCAGGTGCATCGCTGTACAGCCACCGCCAGCAATGGCAGACAACCGCGATGTCAATCAACGCCAGCCATATAGAAGCTTCCGGGAGCGGTCAGATACGCTGGATGGATATGAATTGTATATTTAAAGGGTGTTTCACCTTCAAAAAAGAAAATAGTGCAAGTCTGTGAGGTGCCCTCTTCTATCAAGTTTTTGAAATTATACCTGTTTCTGGGAAACTGGGTAACAAGAGATATAACCGCTATTATGGTTCCAATAGGCTCTACCACAGATTGCAGTATATTTAGAGGCCCCTGTGATGCTATTTGTAATTACCCACAATACGCATAGTCACCCTGTAACAGCTACCGCCATATGTCGCTGCATTGTGGTGGAGAATGTTACGCAGAAGAAACCAGAGACCCCCAAAAGTAATATTTAATTGCAATATCTCACCCGCTTACTGTAGACTGGAGACTTCATCCAATCTGATCCAATTTTACTGCCCTTGCTCGCTGTTTTTTTGCGGTCTTATTTGCTCTTTGTTTCTATAATGCAAGCATTATCTACAGCCAAGTCCTGTAAAGAACTCTCTAGCGCTGCTGAGGAATTGTTACAATTGTGTAATTCTCATTTCTGTTTTGATTGTTGCAATGCATCAGAGCAGATGAAATGTAGCCGGTATATTTAATTCAGAATACAGTATATGTGACACCTTACTCCTGCTCACAGAGCTGTAATTTGTGACATTGTAATCTTCCTTGTGTACTGACTAAAGTTGAACGCATATGTTTGGATTTGGTCGCAGAATTTGAATGTGTCATATTCGTGCCATATTGCTACCCTATTTGTGCCGAATTTGTTTGATGATCGCTTCCAAACATATTCGGTAATTTCCACTCCCATTGATGCCAATGACGTTTGGCAAATATTGCAAAACCAATATTTGACGACGACTGTAATCGGAACCAAATTTTGAAAAATTTGCTCGACTCTATCCTGACCCCTCAGTTACACAATAATATAAAAGAATATTCTCATCCACAGATCACAAGCAGTGATCATGGAAATGGTGAAGAACTGAGGAGTATTTGAAGCTTTTAGGTTGGGGCTACACAGTGATTTTGGCAGTGGCGAAATATCGCTAAGTTCTCCTGCTACATCACAGTGTCGATGCAAACCACTAGTGTACCGTAACTGTGAATTGCAAGTCACAACAGTAAGGTCTAATTCACACATCAGTATTTTTTTTCATCTGTGTTTCTATGCCAAAGCCAGGAGTGGAACTCACAGAGAAAACTCTAATTGAAAAATTGACACTTGTTCTGTGTTTTGGAGACACTTCTGGTTTTGATATACAAATGCTGATAAAATACTGATCAAAATTACTGATGTGTCAATAAAGCCTTAGACATAGTTGGATTTTATGTGGCTAACTTGTCGCATTACCCCAAAAGTCACAATGTGCTCATATTTACCTGTATTGTGCTTCGATGTGGCATGCAAGCCGTGTTGTGGCCAAAGTCGTCATGTAGCCCAGCCTTAATTATACGGATTTACAGGAGACTACACCGGACCTTAAAGCTAAAGTTGTCTTATAAGCAGGGTTACAGGTGGCCCTTACCTGTGTGTAGATGCTGTCACCACTGCTCACTCTCTTCTGTTCTTCTATCAGTCAGTAAATCTATATTTACCAGTGTCACCATTCACGTATTTACCAATGCAGGTGTGTAGTCACCGGCCTTAGGCTCCTTTATATGTGATGCCGGGTTTATCACGCCTACGATGTAACCCGCCCTCTGTGTACACACGTCTGTCTGCAGTTCTGAGTGTGAGTGACAAGATGTGAGAGTCCGCCTCAACTCTGCTACATCTTCTGCACTACGAGTCCATAATACACAGCCTATAAGAGAATGCAGATAACCCCGAACACTTCTGCTTTTTTTATTCTAATTGGGTCTGCACTGACTAATTTTAAATATACAATATATCACTCAGAGATATTATTCTAATATAGTTTCTATATAATAGCACCACACAGTGCAGCTTAAAAACCAATATACATTGCTTTCATTTGTCATAGGTTCTATATAATAGCATTACAGGGTGCCTTAATGCTGCTATTCAGTGCTCAACAAAATGTGGCACAGATCCAATACAATAGAAACATGCAATCCCATCAAATAGTGCCCAAATTTAAGGCTATGTTCACACTTTGCGGATTCCACTGCGGATTGTTCCGCAGCAGAATTCCAAAATCCGCAGTGAAAACCCGTCGCGGTTTTTACTGCAGATTTATCGTGGTTTTTACTGCGGTTTCTTCTGCGGATTTTCATTTGCAGTTTCCTATTGGAGCAGGTGAAAATCCGCAGAAAAGAAGTGACATGCTGCGGAATGTAATCCACAGCGTTTCCGCGCGTTTTTTTCCGCAGCATGTGCACAGCGTTTTTTGTTTCCCATAGGTTTACATTGTACTGTAAACTCATGGGAAACTGCGGATCCGCAGCAAAATCCGCAAAGTGTGAACATAGCCTCAGTGTTACACAGTTCCCATATAGCCTTTATGTAAAGCCCAAATAATAATGCCACACAGTTCCTATCCTATCTATCAGCACCATACATTGCCCAAATAAAAGTGCCACACCACATAACTCATATATGATAGCACCATACCGTGCCCAACTAAGCAGTGCCACAACGTTCCTACATAACAGCACCATACAGTGCCCGATAAACAATGCCACACAGTTCCTACATAACAGCGCTATACAGTGCCCGATAAACTGTGCCACACAGTTCCTACATAACAGCACTATACAGTGCCCGATAAACAGTGACACACAGTTCCTGTATAACAGCGCTATACAGTGCCCGATAAACAGTGCCACACAGTTCCTTTACAACATCGCTATACAGTGCCCGATAAACTGTGCCACACAGTTCCTACATAACAGCACTATACAGTGCCTGATAAACAGTGACACACAGTTCCTGTATAACAACGCTATACAGTGCCCGATAAACAGTGCCACACAGTTCCTTTACAACATCGCTATACAGTGCCCGATAAACTGTGCCACACAGTTCCTACATAACAGCACCATACAGTGCCTAATAATCAGTGCCACACAGTTCCTGTATAACAGCGCTATACAGTGCCCGATAAACAGTGCCACAAAGTTCCTACATAACAGCACCATACAGTGCCTGATAAACAGTGCCACACAGTTCCTACTTAACAGCGCTATACATTGCCTGATAAACAGTGCTACACAGTTCCTGTATAAATTCACACTAATTTGCTCAGAAATTATTAAATGTCCTACCCCTTAGGGTAGCCTACCTAAAATCTTGCCCCCATATGGAAGAAGCCTGGTAGGCGAAACGGCGCTGTCGGGGTGGCAGCACGGACCTTATAGGTGCATTCCTAACAGCATGTAAGTTCATTCAAGCGTTATGGCATTTGAGCTACTGAATAGGTTTTTTAGGTAGGCGATCTGCAAATATTATTCAATATAGCTTTGTGTACTATTGCGCTTCAAAAGTGAGCAGCGGTTCTATTTAGACTGCTGATCTTTAGCACTTTGCACTTTTTTCTGCGGTTTTGTACATATATATACTTTTTTGCATACTCCATTCCAGTGCCTTACTCTGACCTGAGTCACATATTGCTTATGCCATCTGTTTGGTCCGTTGCTGACGTTTGTTTTTATGGAGTTTTTTCTGTATTTATATATTCCTTGGCTTATCATATTTTGTTATGAGAATTTTTCTAAATAAAAATTGTATGGACTTTTTAAAAAAAAAATTGTTGTATGCCTCGGTTTTTCTCCTTGCTGTATGGAGAATGAAGTTTATTATATACTGTTTGTGAGGTTTATATATACCAGTGTTAGATATTGGTTGTTTAGTGCTATACAGTGCCCAATAAACAATGCCACACAGTTCCTACATAACAGCGCTATACAGTGTCCGATAAACAGTGCCACACAGTTCCTACATTAGAGCACCATACAGTGCCTGATAAACAGTGCCACACAGTTGCTATATAACAGCGCTATACAGTGCCTGATAAACAGTGCCACACAGTTCCTAAATAACAGCACCATACAGTGCCCGATAAACAGTGCCACACAGTTCCTACATAACAGCGCTATACAGTGCCTGATAAACAGTGACACACAGTTCCTGTATAACAGCGCGATACAGTGCCTGATAAACAGTGCCACACACTTCCTGTATAACAGCGTTATACAGTGCCTGATAAACAGTGCCACACAGTTCCTACATAACAGAATCATACAGTACTTGATAAACAGTGTCTTACGGTTCCTATATAACAGCGCTATACAGTGCCTGATAAACAGTGCCACACAGTTCCTACATAAGAGCACCATACAGTGCCCGATAAACAGTGCCACACAGTTCCTACATAACAGCGCTATACACTGCCACACAGTTCCTACATAACATCGCTATACAGTGGCTGATAAACAGTGACACACAGTTCCTGTATAACAGCGCTATACAGTGCCTGATAAACAGTGCCACACAGTTCCAACATAACAGAATCATACAGTACTTGATAAACAGTGTCTTATGGTTCCTATCTAACAGCGCTATACAGTGCCTGATAAACAGTGCCACACAGTTCCTACATAAGAGCACCATACAGTGCCCGATAAATAGTGCCACACAGTTCCTACATAACAGCGCGATACAGTGCCACACAGTTCCTACATAACATCGCTATACAGTGCCTGATAAACAGTGACACACAGTTCCTGTATAACAGCGCTATACAGTGCCTGATAAACAGTGCCACACAGTTCCTACATAACAGCATCATACAGTACTTGACAAACAGTGTCTTACGGTTCCTATATAACAGCGCTATACAGTGCCTGATAAACAGTGCCACACACTTCCTGTATAACAGCGCTATACAGTGCCCGATAAACAGTGCCACACAGTTCCTACATAACAGTGCTATACAGTGCCTAATAATCAGTGCCACACAGTTCCTGTATAACAGCGCTATACAGTGCCCGATAAACAGTGCCACACAGTTCCTACATAACAGCACCATACAGTGCCTGATAAACAGTGCCACACAGTTCCTACATAACAGCACCATACAGTGCCTGATAAACAGTGCCACACAGTTTCTACATAACAGCGCTATACAGTGCCTGATAAACAGTGCCACACAGTTCCTGTATAACAGCGCTATACAGTGCCCAATAAACAATGCCACACAGTTCCTACATAACAGCGCTATACAGTGCCCGATAAACAGTGCCACACAGTTCCTTTACAACATCGCTATACAGTGCCCGATAAACTGTGCCACACAGTTCCTACATAACAGCACTATACAGTGCCTGATAAACAGTGACACACAGTTCCTGTATAACAACGCTATACAGTGCCCGATAAACAGTGCCACACAGTTCCTTTACAACATCGCTATACAGTGCCCGATAAACTGTGCCACACAGTTCCTACATAACAGCACCATACAGTGCCTAATAATCAGTGCCACACAGTTCCTGTATAACAGCGCTATACAGTGCCCGATAAACAGTGCCACAAAGTTCCTACATAACAGCACCATACAGTGCCTGATAAACAGTGCCACACAGTTCCTACTTAACAGCGCTATACATTGCCTGATAAACAGTGCTACACAGTTCCTGTATAAATTCACACTAATTTGCTCAGAAATTATTAAATGTCCTACCCCTTAGGGTAGCCTACCTAAAATCTTGCCCCCATATGGAAGAAGCCTGGTAGGCGAAACGGCGCTGTCGGGGTGGCAGCACGGACCTTATAGGTGCATTCCTAACAGCATGTAAGTTCATTCAAGCGTTATGGCATTTGAGCTACTGAATAGGTTTTTTAGGTAGGCGATCTGCAAATATTATTCAATATAGCTTTGTGTACTATTGCGCTTCAAAAGTGAGCAGCGGTTCTATTTAGACTGCTGATCTTTAGCACTTTGCACTTTTTTCTGCGGTTTTGTACATATATATACTTTTTTGCATACTCCATTCCAGTGCCTTACTCTGACCTGAGTCACATATTGCTTATGCCATCTGTTTGGTCCGTTGCTGACGTTTGTTTTTATGGAGTTTTTTCTGTATTTATATATTCCTTGGCTTATCATATTTTGTTATGAGAATTTTTCTAAATAAAAATTGTATGGACTTTTTAAAAAAAAAATTGTTGTATGCCTCGGTTTTTCTCCTTGCTGTATGGAGAATGAAGTTTATTATATACTGTTTGTGAGGTTTATATATACCAGTGTTAGATATTGGTTGTTTAGTGCTATACAGTGCCCAATAAACAATGCCACACAGTTCCTACATAACAGCGCTATACAGTGTCCGATAAACAGTGCCACACAGTTCCTACATTAGAGCACCATACAGTGCCTGATAAACAGTGCCACACAGTTGCTATATAACAGCGCTATACAGTGCCTGATAAACAGTGCCACACAGTTCCTAAATAACAGCACCATACAGTGCCCGATAAACAGTGCCACACAGTTCCTACATAACAGCGCTATACAGTGCCTGATAAACAGTGACACACAGTTCCTGTATAACAGCGCGATACAGTGCCTGATAAACAGTGCCACACACTTCCTGTATAACAGCGTTATACAGTGCCTGATAAACAGTGCCACACAGTTCCTACATAACAGAATCATACAGTACTTGATAAACAGTGTCTTACGGTTCCTATATAACAGCGCTATACAGTGCCTGATAAACAGTGCCACACAGTTCCTACATAAGAGCACCATACAGTGCCCGATAAACAGTGCCACACAGTTCCTACATAACAGCGCTATACAGTGCCTGATAAACAGTGACACACAGTTCCTGTATAACAGCGCGATACAGTGCCTGATAAACAGTGCCACACACTTCCTGTATAACAGCGTTATACAGTGCCTGATAAACAGTGCCACACAGTTCCTACATAACAGAATCATACAGTACTTGATAAACAGTGTCTTACGGTTCCTATATAACAGCGCTATACAGTGCCCGATAAACAGTGCCACACAGTTCCTACATAACAGCGCTATACACTGCCACACAGTTCCTACATAACATCGCTATACAGTGGCTGATAAACAGTGACACACAGTTCCTGTATAACAGCGCTATACAGTGCCTGATAAACAGTGCCACACAGTTCCAACATAACAGAATCATACAGTACTTGATAAACAGTGTCTTATGGTTCCTATCTAACAGCGCTATACAGTGCCTGATAAACAGTGCCACACAGTTCCTACATAAGAGCACCATACAGTGCCCGATAAATAGTGCCACACAGTTCCTACATAACAGCGCGATACAGTGCCACACAGTTCCTACATAACATCGCTATACAGTGCCTGATAAACAGTGACACACAGTTCCTGTATAACAGCGCTATACAGTGCCTGATAAACAGTGCCACACAGTTCCTACATAACAGCATCATACAGTACTTGACAAACAGTGTCTTACGGTTCCTATATAACAGCGCTATACAGTGCCTGATAAACAGTGCCACACACTTCCTGTATAACAGCGCTATACAGTGCCCGATAAACAGTGCCACACAGTTCCTACATAACAGTGCTATACAGTGCCTAATAATCAGTGCCACACAGTTCCTGTATAACAGCGCTATACAGTGCCCGATAAACAGTGCCACACAGTTCCTACATAACAGCACCATACAGTGCCTGATAAACAGTGCCACACAGTTTCTACATAACAGCACCATACAGTGCCTGATAAACAGTGCCACACAGTTTCTACATAACAGCGCTATACAGTGCCTGATAAACAGTGCCACACAGTTCCTGTATAACAGCGCTATACAGTGCCCAATAAACAATGCCACACAGTTCCTACATAACAGCGCTATACAGTGCCCGATAAACAGTGCCACACAGTTCCTACATAAGAGCACCATACAGTGCCTGATAAACAGTGCCACACAGTTGCTATATAACAGCACCATACAGTACTTGACAAACAGTGTCATGCGATTCCTATATAACAGCGCTATACAGTGCCTGATAAACAGTGTCACACAGTTCCTATATAACAGTGCTATACAGTGCCTGATAAACAGTGTCACACAGTTCCTATATAACAGTGCTATACAGTGCCTGATAAACAGTGCCACACAGTTCCTACATAACAGTGCCATACAGTACTTGATAAACAGTGCCACACAGTTCCTACATAACAGCATCATACAGTACTTGACAAACAGTGTCATGCGATTCCTATATAACAGCGCTATACAGTGCCTGATAAACAGTGTCACACAGTTCCTATATAACAGTGCTATACAGTGCCTGATAAACAGTGCCACACAGTTCCTACATAACAGCACCATACAGTACTTGATAAACAGTGCCACACAGTTCCTACATAACAGCACCATACAGTACTTGATAAACAGTGTCATACTGTTCCTATATAACAGCGCTATACAGTGCCTGATAAACAGTGCCACACAGTTCCTACATAACAGGATCATACAGTACTTGATAAACAGTGTCATACTGTTCCTATATAATAGCGCTATACAGTGCCCGATAAACAGTGCCACACAGTTCCTACATAACAGCATCATACAGTACTTGATAAACAGTGCCACACAGTTCCTACATCACAGCACTATACAGTGCCCGATAAACAGTGCCACACAGTTCCTACATAAGAGCACCATACAGTGCCTGATAAACAGTGCCACACAGTTCCTACATAACAGCGCTATACAGTGCCCGATAAACAGTGCCACACAGTTCCTACATAAGAGCACCATACAGTGCCTGATAAACAGTGCCACACAGTTCCTATATAACAGCGATATATAGTGCCTGATAAACAATGCCACACAGTTCCTATATAACAGCACCATACAGTGCCTGATAAACAGTGCCACACGGTTTCTACATAACAGCACCATACAGTGCCTGATAAACAGTGCGACACAGTTCCTACATAACAGCGCTATACAGTGCCTGATAAAAAGTGCCACACAGTTCCTGTATAACAGCGCTATACAGTGCCCAATAAACAATGCCACACAGTTCCTACATAACAGCGCTATACAGTGCCTGATAAACAGTGCCACACAGTTCCTACATAACAGCATCATACAGTACTTGATAAACAGTGTTATACGGTTCCTACATAACAGCGCTATACAGTGCCCGATAAACAGTGCCACACAGTTCCTACATAAGAGCACCATACAGTGCCTGATAAACAGTGCCACACAGTTGCTATATAACAGCGCTATACAGTGCCTGATAAACAGTGCCACACAGTTCCTATATAACAGTGCTATACAGTGCCTGATAAACAGTGCCACACAGTTCCTACATAACAGTGCCATACAGTGCCTGATAAACAGTGCCACACAGTTTCTACATAACAGCACCATACAGTACTTGATAAACAGTGCCACACAGTTCCTACATAACAGCACCATGCAGTACTTGATAAACAGTGTCATACTGTTCCTATATAACAGCGCTATACAGTGCCTGATAAACAGTGCCACACAGTTCCTACATAACAGCATCATACAGTACTTGATAAACAGTGCCACACAGTTCCTACATAACAGCACCATGCAGTACTTGATAAACAGTGCCACACAGTTCCTACATAACAGCATCATACAGTACTTGATAAACAGTGCCACACAGTTCCTACATAACAGCACCATGCAGTACTTGATAATCAGTGTCATACTGTTCCTATATAACAGCGCTATACAGTGCCTGATAAACAGTGCCACACAGTTCCTACATCACAGCACTATACAGTGCCCGATAAACAGTGCCACACAGTTCCTACATAACAGCACAGTACAGTGCCCGATAAACAGTGCCACACAGTTCCTACATAAGAGCACCATACAGTGCCCGATAAACAGTGCCACACAGTTCCTACATAAGAGCACCATACAGTGCCTGATAAACAGTGCCACACAGTTCCTACATAACAGCGCTATACAGTGCCCGATAAACAGTGCCACACAGTTCCTACATAAGAGCACCATACAGTGCCTGATAAACAGTGCCACACAGTTCCTATATAACAGCGATATATAGTGCCTGATAAACAATGCCACACAGTTCCTATATAACAGCACCATACAGTGCCTGATAAACAGTGCCACACAGTTCCTACATAACAGCATCATACAGTACTTGATAAACAGTGTTATACGGTTCCTACATAACAGCGCTATACAGTGCCCCATAAACAGTGCCACACAGTTCCTACATAAGAGCACCATACAGTGCCTGATAAACAGTGCCACACAGTTCCTACATAACAGCACCATACAGTGCCCGATAAACAGTGCCACACAGTTCCTACATAACAGCATCATACAGTACTTGACAAACAGTGTCATGCGGTTCCTATATAACAGCGCTATACAGTGCCTGATAAACAGTGCTACACAATTCCTGTATAACAGCGCTATACAGTGCCTGATAAACAGTGCCACACAGTTCCTACATAACAGCGCTATACAGTGTCTGATAAACAGTGCCACACAGTTCCTATATAACAGTGCTATACAGTGCCTGATAAACAGTACCACACTGTTCCTACATAACAGCACCATACAGTACTTGATAAACAGTGCCACAGAGTTCCTACATAACAGCACCATACAGTGCCCGATAAACAGTGCCACACAGTTCCTACATAACAGCATCATACAGTACTTGATAAACAGTGTCATACTGTTCCTATATAACAGCGCTATACAGTGCCTGATAAACAGTGCCACACAGTTCCTACATCACAGCACTATACAGTGCCCGATAAACAGTGCCACACAGTTCCTACATAACAGCACCATACAGTGCCCGATAAACAGTGCCACACAGTTCCTACATAAGAGCACCATACAGTGCCCGATAAACAGTGCCACACAGTTCCTACATAAGAGCACCATACAGTGCCCGATAAACAGTGCCACACAGTTCCTACATAAGAGCACCATACAGTGCCTGATAAACAGTGCCACACAGTTCCTATATAACAGCGATATACAGTGCCTGAGAAACAATGCCACACAGTTCCTATATAACAGCACCATACAGTGCCTGATAAACAGTGCCACACAGTTCCTATATAACAGCGCTATACAGTGCCTGATAAACAGTGCCACACAGTTCCTACATAACAGCATCATACAGTGCCTGATAAACAGTGTCATACGGTTCCTATATAACAGCGCTATACAGTGCCTGATAAACAGTGCCACACAGTTCCTATATAACAGCGCTATACAGTGCCTGATAAACAGTGCCACACAGTTCCTATATAACAGCGCTATACAGTGCCTGATAAACAGTGTCACACAGTTCCTATATAACAGCATCATACAGTGCCTGATAAACAGTGTCATACGGTTCCTATATAACAGTGCTATACAGTGCCTGATAAACAGTGCCACACAGTTCCTACAAAAGAGCACCATACAGTGCCTGATAAACAGTGCCACACAGTTCCTATATAACAGCGATATACAGTGCCTGATAAACAGTGCCACACAGTTCCTACATAAGAGCACCATACAGTGCCTGATAAACAGTGTCACACAATTCCTACATAACAGCGCTATACAGTGCCTGATAAACAGTGCCACACAGTTCCTACATAACAGCGCTATACAGTGCCTGATAAACAGTGCCACACAGTTCCTACATAAGAGCACCATACAGTGCCTGATTGACAGTGCCACACAGTTCCTATATAACAGCGCTATACAGTGCCTGATAAACAGTGCCACACAGTTCCTACATAACAGCATCATACAGTGCCTGATAAACAGTGCCACACAGTTCCTACATAACAGCGCTATACAGTGCCTGATAAACATTGCCACACAGTTCCTACATAAGAGCACCATTTCAGTGCCTGATAAACAGTGCCACACAGTTCCTACATAACAGCATCATACAGTGCCTGATAAACAGTGCCACACAGTTCCTACATAACAGCGCTATACAGTGCCCGATAAATAGTGTCACACAGTTCCTATATAACAGCGCTATACAGTGCCTGATAAACAGTGCCACACAGTTCCTACATAAGACCACCATACAGTGCCTGATAAACAGTGCCACACAGTTCCTACATAACAGCATCATACAGTGCCTGATAAACAGTGCCACACAGTTCCTACATAACAGCGCTATACAGTGCCCGATAGTGTCACACAGTTCCTATATAACAGCGCTATACAGTGCCTGATAAACAGTGCCACACAGTTCCTACATAAGAGCACCATACAGTGCCTGATAAACAGTGCCACACAGTTCCTACATAACAGCATCATACAGTGCCTGATAAACAGTGCCACACAGTTCCTACATAACAGCGCTATACAGTGCCTGATAAACAGTGCCACACAGTTCCTACAGAACAGTGCCATACAGTGCCTGATAAACAGTGCCACACAGTTCCTACATAACAGCGCTATACAGTGCCTGATAAACAGTGCCACACAGTTCCTATATAACAGCGCTATACAGTGCCTGATAAACAGTGCCACACAGTTCCTACATAACAGCGCTATACAGTGCCTGATAAACAGTGCCACACAGTTCCTATATAACAGCGCTATACAGTGCCACACAGTTCCTACATAACAGCGCTATACAGTGCCTGATAAACAGTGCCACACAGTTCCTACATAACAGTGCCATACAGTGCCTGATAAACAGTGCCACACAGTTCCTACATAACAGCGCTATACAGTGCCTGATAAACAGTGCCACACAGTTCCTATATAACAGCGCTATACAGTGCCTGATAAACAGTGCCACACAGTTCCTACATAACAGTGCCATACAGTGCCTGATAAACAGTGCCACACAGTTCCTACATAACAGCACCATACAGTGCCTGATAAACAGTGCCACACAGTTCCTACATAACAGCACTATACAGTGCAAGATAAACAGTGCCACACAGTTCCTACATAACAGCACCATACAGTGCCTGATAAACAGTGCCACACAGTTCCTACATAACAGCGCTACACAGTGCCTGATAAACAGTGACACACAGTTCCTACATAACAGCACCATACAGTGCCTGATAAACAGTGCCACACAGTTCCTACATAACAGCACCATACAGTGCCCGATAAACAGTGTCACACAGTTCCTATATAACAGCGCTATACAGTGCCTGATAAACAGTGCCACACAGTTCCTACATAAGAGCACCATACAGTGCCTGATAAACAGTGCCACACAGTTCCTACATAAGAGCACCATACAGTGCCTGATAAACAGTGTCACACAGTTCCTACATAAGAGCACCATACAGTGCCTGATAAACAGTGTCACACAGTTCCTACATAACAGCGCTATACAGTGCCTGATAAACAGTGCCACACAGTTCCTACATAACAGCGCTATACAGTGCCTGATAAACAGTGCCACACAGTTCCTACATAAGAACACCACACAGTACCTGATAAACAGTGCCACACAGTTCCTACATAACAGCGCTATACAGTGCCTGATAAACAGTGCCACACAGTTCCTACATAAGAGCACCATACAGTGCCTGATTAACAGTGCCACACAGTTCCTACATAACAGCGCTATACAGTACCCGATAAACAGTGTCACACAGTTCCTATATAACAGCGCTATACAGTGCCTGATAAACAGTGCCACACAGTTCCTACATAAGAGCACCATACAGTGCCTGATAAACAGTGCCACACAGTTCCTACATAACAGCGCTATACAGTGCCTGATAAACAGTGCCACACAGTTCCTATATAACAGCGCCATACAGTGCCTGATAAACAGTGCCACACAGTTCCTACATAACAGCACCATACAGTGCCTGATAAACAGTGCCACACAGTTCCTACATAACAGCACTATACAGTGCCTGATAAACAGTGCCACACAGTTCCTACATAACAGCACCATACAGTGCCTGATAAACAGTGCCACACAGTTCCTACATAACAGCGCTACACAGTGCCTGATAAACAGTGACACACAGTTCCTACATAACAGCACCATACAGTGCCTGATAAACAGTGCCACACAGTTCCTACATAACAGCACCATACAGTGCCCGATAAACAGTGTCACACAGGTCCTATATAACAGCGCTATACAGTGCCTGATAAACAGTGCCACACAGTTCCTACATAAGAGCACCATACAGTGCCTGATAAACAGTGCCACACAGTTCCTACATAAGAGCACCATACAGTGCCTGATAAACAGTGTCACACAGTTCCTACATAAGAGCACCATACAGTGCCTGATAAACAGTGTCACACAGTTCCTACATAACAGCGCTATACAGTGCCTGATAAACAGTGCCACACAGTTCCTACATAACAGCGCTATACAGTACCCGATAAACAGTGTCACACAGTTCCTATATAACAGCGCTATACAGTGCCTGATAAACAGTGCCACACAGTTCCTACATAAGAGCACCATACAGTGCCTGATAAACAGTGCCACACAGTTCCTACATAAGAGCACCATACAGTGCCTGATAAACTGTGCCACACAGTTCCTATATAACAGCGCTATACAGTGCCTGATAAACAGTGCCACACAGTTCCTACATAACAGTATCATACAGTGCCTGATAAACAGTGTCATACGGTTCCTATATAACAGCGCTATACAGTGCCTGATAAACAGTGCCACACAGTTCCTATATAACAGCGCTATACAGTGCCTGATAAACAGTGCCACACAGTTCCTACATTACAGCATCATACAGTGCCTGATAAACAGTGTCATACGGTTCCTATATAACAGCGCTATACAGTGCCTGATAAACAGTGCCACACAGTTCCTATATAACAGTGCTATACAGTGCCTGATAAACAGTGCCACACAGTTCCTATATAACAGCGCTATACAGTGCCTGATAAACAGTGTCACACAGTTCCTATATAACAGCATCATACAGTGCCTGATAAACAGTGTCATACGGTTCCTATATAACAGCGCTATACAGTGCCTGATAAACAGTGCCACACAGTTCCTACATAAGAGCACCATACAGTGCCTGATAAACAGTGTCACACAGTTCCTATATAACAGCATCATACAGTGCCTGATAAACAGTGTCATACGGTTCCTATATAACAGCGCTATACAGTGCCTGATAAACAGTGCCACACAGTTCCTACATAACAGCGCTATACAGTACCCGATAAACAGTGTCACACAGTTCCTATATAACAGCGCTATACAGTGCCTGATAAACAGTGCCACACAGTTCCTACATAAGAGCACCATACAGTGCCTGATAAACAGTGCCACACAGTTCCTACATAACAGCGCTATACAGTGCCTGATAAACAGTGCCACACAGTTCCTATATAACAGCGCCATACAGTGCCTGATAAACAGTGCCACACAGTTCCTACATAACAGCACCATACAGTGCCTGATAAACAGTGCCACACAGTTCCTACATAACAGCACTATACAGTGCCTGATAAACAGTGCCACACAGTTCCTACATAACAGCACCATACAGTGCCTGATAAACAGTGCCACACAGTTCCTACATAACAGCGCTACACAGTGCCTGATAAACAGTGACACACAGTTCCTACATAACAGCACCATACAGTGCCTGATAAACAGTGCCACACAGTTCCTACATAACAGCACCATACAGTGCCCGATAAACAGTGTCACACAGGTCCTATATAACAGCGCTATACAGTGCCTGATAAACAGTGCCACACAGTTCCTACATAAGAGCACCATACAGTGCCTGATAAACAGTGCCACACAGTTCCTACATAAGAGCACCATACAGTGCCTGATAAACAGTGTCACACAGTTCCTACATAAGAGCACCATACAGTGCCTGATAAACAGTGTCACACAGTTCCTACATAACAGCGCTATACAGTGCCTGATAAACAGTGCCACACAGTTCCTACATAACAGCGCTATACAGTACCCGATAAACAGTGTCACACAGTTCCTATATAACAGCGCTATACAGTGCCTGATAAACAGTGCCACACAGTTCCTACATAAGAGCACCATACAGTGCCTGATAAACAGTGCCACACAGTTCCTACATAAGAGCACCATACAGTGCCTGATAAACTGTGCCACACAGTTCCTATATAACAGCGCTATACAGTGCCTGATAAACAGTGCCACACAGTTCCTACATAACAGTATCATACAGTGCCTGATAAACAGTGTCATACGGTTCCTATATAACAGCGCTATACAGTGCCTGATAAACAGTGCCACACAGTTCCTATATAACAGCGCTATACAGTGCCTGATAAACAGTGCCACACAGTTCCTACATTACAGCATCATACAGTGCCTGATAAACAGTGTCATACGGTTCCTATATAACAGCGCTATACAGTGCCTGATAAACAGTGCCACACAGTTCCTATATAACAGTGCTATACAGTGCCTGATAAACAGTGCCACACAGTTCCTATATAACAGCGCTATACAGTGCCTGATAAACAGTGTCACACAGTTCCTATATAACAGCATCATACAGTGCCTGATAAACAGTGTCATACGGTTCCTATATAACAGCGCTATACAGTGCCTGATAAACAGTGCCACACAGTTCCTACATAAGAGCACCATACAGTGCCTGATAAACAGTGTCACACAGTTCCTATATAACAGCATCATACAGTGCCTGATAAACAGTGTCATACGGTTCCTATATAACAGCGCTATACAGTGCCTGATAAACAGTGCCACACAGTTCCTACATAACAGCGCTATACAGTACCCGATAAACAGTGTCACACAGTTCCTATATAACAGCGCTATACAGTGCCTGATAAACAGTGCCACACAGTTCCTACATAAGAGCACCATACAGTGCCTGATAAACAGTGCCACACAGTTCCTATATAACAGCGCGCGCTATACAGTGCCTGATAAACAGTGCCACACAGTTCCTATATAACAGCGATATACAGTGCCTGATAAACAGTGCCACACAGTTCCTACATAACAGAGCTATACAGTGCCTGATAAACAGTGCCACACAGTTCCTACATAACAGCGCTATACAGTGCCTGATAAACAGTGCCACACAGTTCCTACATAAGAGCACCATACAGTGCCTGATAAACAGTGCCACACAGTTCCTACATAACAGCGCTATACAGTGCCTGATAAACAGTGCCACACAGTTCCTACATAAGAGCACCATACAGTGCCTGATTGACAGTGCCACACAGTTCCTATATAACAGCGCTATACAGTGCCTGATAAACAGTGCCACACAGTTCCTACATAACAGCATCATACAGTGCCTGATAAACAGTGCCACACAGTTCCTACATAACAGCGCTATACAGTGCCTGATAAACAGTGCCACACAGTTCCTACATAAGAGCACCATACAGTGCCTGATAAACAGTGCCACACAGTTCCTACATAACAGCATCATACAGTGCCTGATAAACAGTGCCACACAGTTCCTACATAACAGCATCATACAGTGCCTGATAAACAGTGCCACACAGTTCCTACATAACAGTGCCATACAGTGCCTGATAAACAGTGCCACACAGTTCCTACATAACAGCACCATACAGTGCCTGATAAACAGTGCCACACAGTTCCTACATAAGAGCACCATACACTGCCTGATAAACAGTGCCACACAGTTCCTACATAACAGCATCATACAGTGCCTGATAAACAGTGCCACACAGTTCCTACATAACAGCGCTATACAGTGCCTGATAAACAGTGCCACACAGTTCCTACATAACAGTGCCATACAGTGCCTGATAAACAGTGCCACACAGTTCCTACATAACAGCACCATACAGTGCCTGATAAACAGTGCCACACAGTTCCTACATAAGAGCACCATACAGTGCCTGATAAACAGTGCCACACAGTTCCTACATAACAGTGCCATACAGTGCCTGATAAACAGTGCCACACAGTTCCTACATAACAGCACCATACAGTGCCTGATAAACAGTGCCACACAGTTCCTACATAAGAGCACCATACAGTGCCTGATAAACAGTGCCACACAGTTCCTACATAACAGCATCATACAGTGCCTGATAAACAGTGCCACACAGTTCCTACATAACAGCGCTATACAGTGCCTGATAAACAGTGCCACACAGTTCCTACATAACAGTGCCATACAGTGCCTGATAAACAGTGCCACACAGTTCCTACATAACAGCACCATACAGTGCCTGATAAACAGTGCCACACAGTTCCTACATAAGAGCACCATACACTGCCTGATAAACAGTGTCACACAGTTCCTACATAACAGCGCTATACAGTGCCTGATAAACAGTGCCACACAGTTCCTACATAAGAGCACCATACAGTGCCTGATAAACAGTGCCACACAGTTCCTACATAACAGTGCCATACAGTGCCTGATAAACAGTGCCACACAATTCCTACATAACAGCGCTATACAGTGCCTGATAAACAGTGCCACACAGTTCCTACATAACAGTGCCATACAGTGCCTGATAAACAGTGCCACACAGTTCCTACATAACAGCACCATACAGTGCCTGATAAACAGTGCCACACAGTTCCTACATAAGAGCACCATACACTGCCTGATAAACAGTGTCACACAGTTCCTACATAACAGCGCTATACAGTGCCTGATAAACAGTGCCACACAGTTCCTACATAACAGCACCATACAGTGCCTGATAAACAGTGCCACACAGTTCCTACATAAGAGCACCATACAGTGCCTGATAAACAGTGCCACACAGTTCCTACATAAGAGCACCATACAGTGCCTGATTGACAGTGCCACACAGTTCCTATATAACAGCGCTATACAGTGCCTGATAAACAGTGCCACACAGTTCCTACATAACAGCATCATACAGTGCCTGATAAACAGTGCCACACAGTTCCTACATAACAGCGCTATACAGTGCCTGATAAACAGTGCCACACAGTTCCTACATAAGAGCACCATACAGTGCCTGATAAACAGTGCCACACAGTTCCTACATAACAGCACTATACAGTGCCCGATAAATAGTGTCACACAGTTCCTATATAACAGCGCTATACAGTGCCTGATAAACAGTGCCACACAGTTCCTACATAACAGCACTATACAGTGCCCGATAAATAGTGTCACACAGTTCCTATATAACAGCGCTATACAGTGCCTGATAAACAGTGCCACACAGTTCCTACATAAGAGCACCATACAGTGCCTGATAAACAGTGCCACACAGTTCCTACATAACAGCGCTATACAGTGCCTGATAAACAGTGCCACACAGTTCCTACATAAGAGCACCATACAGTGCCTGATAAACAGTGCCACACAGTTCCTACATAACAGCACTATACAGTGCCCGATAAATAGTGCCACACAGTTCATACATAACAGCGCTATACAGTGCCTGATAAACAGTGCCACACAGTTCCTACATAACAGTGCCATACAGTGCCTGATAAACAGTGCCACACAGTTCCTACATAACAGCGCTATACAGTGCCTGATAAACAGTGCCACACAGTTCCTATATAACAGAGCTATACAGTGCCTGATAAACAGTGCCACACAGTTCCTACATAACAGCGCTATACAGTGCCTGATAAACAGTGCCACACAGTTCCTATATAACAGCGCTATACAGTGCCTGATAAACAGCGCCACACAGTTCCTACATAACAGCGCTATACAGTGCCTGATAAACCGTGCCACACAGTTCCTAGATAACAGCACTATACAGTGCCTGATAAACAGTGCCACACAGTTCCTACATAACAGCACCATACAGTGCCTGATAAACAGTGTCATACGGTTCCTATATAACAGGGCCTTAAGTGACCCCTTTCTATTGCATGGCCAAATAAAACCATAGAGGCCCAAATAAAGAATTGTCACACTGTGTACAATTGCACCTAGCCATATGATACATTAAGCAGGTTGAGAAACAAAAAATTGATACAGAAAAAGTTTCTGAAACAAAAAGGTAAATCCTATAAGTCTATTAGACAGAAATCCATCAGACATTGTCCTACGGATGATATTGTGAATTCTGTCTTAAGAAAATAATTAGTGTGAACTAACAAATGACCCAGCGGTGCATGGATCAGCATTACACAAGCTTTCCATACAAGTCAAACCGTAACATGAAAGGACAGGTTGGTAAACAGCAGGTTTCCAAATCTGTGTTCATGGTTAGAATGTAAGGTCCCACAAAGCAATTTCCAGTGTGGACAATACAAATAATGTAAATATAATCTCAAGGCAAAATATATAGCGCTGTGCAGCATCACACACCTGGGAAACACTCGTAAACCCACCTACGTGGTTTGTGCTATATTCTGCCCATGTGAACACTTTTATATAAGCAAAACTAACTGATGCCGATCATAAAAGGTTTAGTGAGCACTATGACCCCCTATTCATTGTCTTTTTTTCAAGCTGGTTTGGAGCAGGTTCACTTTGAAATCTACCTGAAAAGGCGCTAACAAAACACACAGGAATGAACATATGCATTTCAATCTAAAAAAAACAAACCATACTGTTCATATGTTCAGGCTTTTAAGCATCGTTTAACCTCTCTCTGCAGATTTCCAAAGAGGCCAATCAGTTAAAAAAACAGATACCTGTCCATTCTTCAGGCGTCTTACACTCTGAAGACGCTGTGCTTTACAAAACAAGTCAATAGGAGAGCTTAAACAGCCTTTTTTGAGCCTATTTGTAGCGTTTTGTGCTACAAAAAAAACAAAAGTGGTTTATTCATTGTTAAATGTAGTTTAAAAAAAAAAAAAAAAAACGGAAAACGCCAGTACAAAATGCACCTCAAAAATGCTGGAAAAACATTCAACAACCCCAAAGATTGTCAAAAATGTAGAAAAAGATTCAGGAAATGAACAAAAAAAGAACATACATTTTTAGTTGCCTGAAAATAACATTGTGTGTACAGACCTTAATGGAGATTTTTATGTCTGAGACTTATATATTATTTAATTTGCACTTTTTTTTTAAAGTTAATTTTACCTGTGTGTTTGTTTTTTGTTTTTCCATCAAGGTTTTCCTTATTCAGAAGTTTTAGTGTAATTTTATCATTTTTGCATCTGGGTGTCAATGATAAAAATGACAAGGAGTTTGTTTTCTGAATTGAGAGCGCGTATCTACATATGCACCTATGCCATGACGCTAAGAGCTGAAGGAATAATGCACATACGGTGAATGGCTGTCACTCTGGATGTTGCCCTCAGCTTTCTCCTCCCTTCTCTGCTTCTTTACACATATTTTGCATGGATATCAATAAAGCAGGAAAATCATCCCCCGCGAATGTCGCAACTTTATTTATCGCTACTTGTTGTGTTGGATTGCCTGTTATACCGAGCACCTGGGATTTGCATGCATAAATCATACTTGGAATAAAACAAGCAGTGTCCTCTATATATCATCTGTAGAGCCGTACCGTCCTCCATATTTAATCTCCAGCTGATTTATAGAATTACACCACACCGTGCATCACTATCAGTACACAATTCCTATATCATGGCTCTAGACAATGTCTAAATACTGCCATAGAGTTCCAAAAAGATAGCACTATATAGAGTCTGAATGCCACCATACTACGCTTAAATTGCAGTGCCACACAGTTACTATATAATAGCTTTCTACAGTGTCTAAATACCACCATACAGTACCCATATAACAGCATCATACAGTTCATAGATAGCTGCACCATACAGCACCCGAATAATAATACCACACACACAGCATATAGCAGCCCCCTACAGTATAATGCTACATAGTTCTTATATAACAGCACCATATGGTACCCATATAAAAGCATCACACTGTTCTTTTGTAACAGCATCATACAGTGTCCACATAACAGCACCATGCAGTTCTCATGTAAGAGTATCATACAGTACAATGCCACAGTTCTTGTATAACAGTACCATAAAGTGCCCATATAACAGCAACATAAAGTTACTGTATAATAACACTATAAAGTATCTAAATGCCACCATACAGTGCTGAAATATCAGAGCCACACAGTTCTTATAAAACAGCACTATAGAATTCCCAGCATCTGCCATATAGTGTCCCAGTAGTAGGCCAGGATCACAATTGCGTGTGCAATGCTCTCCGGTCCGAACCGCCGGCAGCAGTTCCAGGTATTGATGCGAGAGACTCACTCGAGTTTCTCGCATTGCATTCACAAGTGTGACCCCGGCCGTAAGGTGTTACACAGTGCCTATACAATAGCACAATGTATGCCCAAACCGCAGTGCCTATATAATAGCTCCATATAGCTAATTATTTCACTATTGGCCATATCGGGGGCACCTGTTGCACATCATATGATGGGGATGTGGAGGAGGCACCATGCTTTACCGAGCTTTGTTAAAGCAGGGTTAAAAACAAAAGTTTACTCTTTTCTAGAAATAGTGTCAATCATGTCATTAGGCTGCTTCTTCTATTGCGGCACAGTCACGTTCCGTTAAACATACGGTAAATATTTTCTTCCACCAGATGGCGATGACTTGTATTGCGTTATACAAGTATGTACCTGAATAAACATTTTTACGGCTTAGCGGTTAGCACTGCAGCCTTGCAGAGCTGGGGTCCTAGGTTCAAATCCCACCATGGACAATATCTGCAAGGAGTTTGTATGTTCTCCCCGTGTTTGCATGCGTTTCCTCCGGGTTCTCTGATTCCTCCCACACTCCAAAGACATACTGATAGAGAATATAGATTGTGAGCCCCAATGGGGATAGCGATAATAATGTCTGTAAAGCTCTTCGGAATATGATAGTGCTATATAAAGCATAATCTACTATATAATTGTCTAAGGGTCACTTCCGTCTTTCTGTCTGTCCTTCTGTCCGTCTGTCACAGAAATCCCAAGTCGCTGATTGGTCGCGGCAAAACGGCCACGACCAATCAGTGACGGGCACAGTCCGGTGGCAAAATGGCCACTCCTTACTTCCCGCAGTCAGTGCCTGCTCCATACTCCCCTCCAGTCAGCGCTCACAAAGGGTTAATGGCAGCGTTAACAGACCGTGTTATGCCACGGTGTAACGCACTCCGTTAACGTTGCAATTAACCCTGTGTGACCAACTTTTTACTATTTATGCTGCCTATGCCTATACTACGTCTCCGTGCTATATACTACGTGGCTGTGCTATATACTACGTGACTGTGCAATATACTACATGGCTGCAATATATTACGTGTCTGTGCTATATACTACGTGTCTGTGCTGTATACTACGTGGCTGGGAAATATACTACATGGCTGGGCAATATAGTACGTGGCTGGGCAATATAGTACGTGTCTGTGCAATATACTACGTGGCTGGGCAATATACTACGTGGCTGGGCAATATACTACGTCTCTGCTATATACTATGTGTCTGTGCTATATACTACATGGCTGGGCAATACACTACATGGCTGGGCAATATAGTACGTGGCTGGGCAATATACTACGTGGCTGGGCAATATACTACGTGGCTGATCAATATACTACGTGGCTGGGCAATATACTACGTGGCTGAGCAATATACTACGTGGGCTGTGTTATATACTACGTGGCTGGGCAATATACTACGTGGCTGTGTTATATACTACGTGGCTGTGTTATATACTACGTGGCTGGGCAATATACTACGTGGCTGGGCAATATACTACGTGGGCTGTGTTATACGCTACTTGGCTGTGCTATATTTCTCTGCTGTATCTGTGCATCATGAATCGTGGTATGTGTTAAAGAGGGGCCCACTGAGACTTCTTTCGCCCGGGGCCCTCAATAACCTGGAGCCGGCCCTGGCTTCACTGATTGGTCACGCCCATCAGCGAACAATCAGCGACAGGCGCAGTCCGCCCGCGGAATTTGAACCACGCTTCGCTAATTGGTCGCAGCCAGCCGGCTGAACCCTGTGTATAAATTGCATTATTCTGAAAACTTCATAAATAAACTAGATACATATTCTAGTGTACTCGATGCGTTAGAATCGGGCCACCATCTAGTAACTAAATAAATAATTATGACCTCTTAACAGCACACCATGTGGTCAGACGTGGTATTGCAAGTAATGTGCATTAGCACAACCATGTCTGCAGTAAGTAACCTCCAGTATGTTATAGATTAGGCATATTGGATCTGTGCAAGAGCTGATTATATACAGCCCTGGCAAAAATTAAGAGACCACTGCACAGTTCCAGTGTCAGTGTCAGTTGAATTCCAACCAGAGGACACCTCATTCTACTTAATGTGCTTCTGATTAGGTGATCACCTGAACCAAATCTTATTTAATGCTGTGGTGTTCACAATCCTCTTGCAATAGGACAAGCTAGATGGCAAAACAAGTGCTAGTAATATACTAAAAGTAATAGGAATCAAAAAATAACTTTTAACCAAAGGAGTTAAATAGAAAAGTCTTGAGTGGGAAAAAAAGGGCTCAATTCTGGCTTTACTAGCAGAGGGATACAGTGAGTGTTATGTTGCCTCCATCCTTAAAATTTCTAAGATGGCAGTCCATTACAACAAGGTCAAGCAGCAGACATTTGGGACAACAAAGCTACAGACTGGCAGAGGGCAAAAACAACTTTCCACTGACCGGGATGACCGTCATCTTATTCGAATGTCACTCAGCAACCGCAGGATAACATCAACTGACTTACAAAAGGAATGGCAAATGGCAACTGGGGTGAAGTGCACAGCAAGAACAGTTTGTAACAGGCTCCTAGAGGCAGAACTCAAGTCATGTAAAGCTAGAAAAAAGCCTTTCATCAATGAGAAGCAAAGGAGAGCCAGGCTGAAGATTGCCAAAGACCATAAGGATTGGACCATAGAGGACTGGAGTAAGGTAATCTTCTCTGATGAGTCCAATTTTCAGCTTTGCCCAACACCTGGTCCTCTAATGGTTTGACGGAGACCTGGAGAGGCGTACAAGCTACAGTGTCTTGCACCCACTGTGAAATTTGGCGGAGGATCAGTGATGCTCTGGGGATGCTTCAGCAAGGCTGGAATTGAACAGGTTAATCTTTGTGAAGGACGTATGAATCAAGCGGCATATAAGGTTATCCTGGAAAAACAGTTGATTCCTTCTGCTCAGGCAATGTTCCCCATCTCTGAAGACTGTTTTTTTTTCCAGCAGGACAATGCGCCGTGCCACACAGCTAGGTCAATCAATGCGTGGATGAAGGACCACCACATCAAATCTCTGTCATGGCCAGCCCAATCTCCAGACCTGAACCCCATTAAAAACCTCTGGAATGTAATCATGAGGAAGATGGATAGTCACAAGCCATCAAACAGAGAAGACCTGCTTAAATTTTTGTACCGGGAGTGGCATGAGTTCACCCAAAAGCATTGTGAACGACTGGTGGAAAGCATGCCAAGACGCATGAAAGATGTGATTAAAAATCATGGTTATTCCACAAAATATTGATTTCTGAACTCTTCCTGAATTAAAACAGGATTGTATTGTTGTTTCTAGATGATTATGAACTTGTTTTCTTAGCATTATTTGAGGTCTGCAAGCACTGCATTTTTTTGTTATTTTGACCATTTCTCATTTTCTGAAAATAAATACAAAATTTAGTGCTTGGAAATTCAAAGACATGTTGTCAGTAGTTTATAGAATAAAAGAGCAATTTACATTTTACTCAAAAATGTACCTATAAAGAGAAAAATCAGACAAACTGAAAATTTTGCAGTGGTCTCTTAATTTTTACCAGAGCTGTATAATAGGGCATTCAAAAATTTCCAAAAGCTCAGAGTACTAGAGCCTCTTGGACCATAATATAAAGTTTGTAAAAGAAAATCCACCTATCATTTGCCATTTTCTATTGCTTCTTCTGAACCCCTATCTTCCCCCTTCACCCAGGACATCAGGATCAAGGTTCGAATACTGCCTCTGCACCCATTATAATAAATAACCCCCAAAATTGTAATATTGCATTACTGCTATCATCCATCCACCTCTCGTGTCTCCCCTTTTCCTCATAGTTTGTAAGCTTGCGAGCAGGGCCCTCATTCCTCCTGGTATCTGTTTTGAACTGTATTTCTGTTATGCTGTAATGTCTATTGTCTGTACAAGTCCCTTCTATAATTTGTAAAGCGCTGCGGAATATGTTGGCGCTATATAAATAAAAATTATTATTATATATATTATTATATCATCGATCAATCCTGCAAGTTTGGAGATACTGCACCTCTACATTGATGGCCTGGATTTTTCCTAAGACTCAGTGTTCTTCTAAGGTGGTGATGGTGAAACAAAGAGCTTGCATGTTGTCAGGTCCCTTCATTATGAAGTACCTTACCGGATGTGAGCTTTATGCTGAGCCTTGGTCCTCACAAAGCTGCTGCTATCAGTGCTGGGGATATCTTACCATAAGGTCCCCAGGGTGTGGTGGAGAACACAATAGTCTATATCAGCAAAACTGGGTGGAGATCTCAACAGAGTAAAATACATTCAGTGTTTAAAGTGTGTCCTGAACATAATCTTTTGACGTCTGTAGTAATGGAGACTTAGTTGGGTTTCTGAAAAATTACCTCAATGTGAAGACCTGTGTGCAAGTTCATGAAGCTGTGCCTAGGACCTGAGACATTTTTACCCATTTTTTTAGGTTGTCTCCAATCTTTTTCAAAGAGGAATGTGATCTAGATGGTTCCTGTTCTGGAGAAGGTTTTGAATATACTTACGTGGCCAATATGGGCTAAATCATGGTTTAATCAATAGGCTCAAAGCTCAATTTTTCTGCAGTGGAGTGTTTGGTGCATGCAGGTGCTCTAATCACTTGGAGCAGGAGGATTTTATTGCATCTCTTGAGCTATATTCTGTGAATTCTTATTTAATTCTACAGGTGTTCGTAGACTCTGAAGATACTTAGGAAACTGGATGAAGTGTGTAGATACCGTTGAATATGGTGATAGCTGATATCAAGAGATCTTGGGCACCAGGCTTAGAACCCAAGGTATGTGCCCTGGTGTCAGTTGTGAGCAATGCTACCTATTCATTTCCTACAACTGTTATGCGTCTAGGTTCAAACCCTTTGGGGTGATGCGCTAGCCCTGCAATCCCGGTGTGCCACACTAAGGAGGCAAATAATCAAATACCGTTGTTTACTATATATCTTCCATGGATTCTGTGGCGCCGTTTGGGCCTCATTGACCCTGATATTTTTATATTACTTTGAGAGCATTTGTTAAGCCCATTTATAGGGGCTATATGACTATTTACCGTACATATATATTGGATTACATCAGACATATGTCATGATAATGTGGGCTGGGGTATCCTTTTTAATGCTGCACGTTTTTTGATATTAGCACTCCATGCTGTACTGTCCTTGTCATCTACCTATAATTGAATGTTCCTCATAAAGTTTATATTCTATTTATTGGACTATATGGTCATGTGTTTGTTTGTGGTTTCCACATCCTTTTTTCTATCATACGGTTTATGGTGATCAGTCGCCATTCAAGTCCTGATATAGTTATAGCAGTACTTACATTGATTTATAGTTCTTGGTATATCTAGATACTAACGATATGTTGCTGTTAATGGTCTTTGGCATTTTTTACTTTTGAGCACATTGACAGCTTTTTATTATACTTACCCTTTTGTATGGATGTCTGTGTTGTTTGGGGGCTATAGCAAAATCGGATACTGGCTATTGCTGGCTATGCTGCTAACACCACCCCCTTTTTTGAATAGACCAAAATAGGTCCAATTAAGCGTAAGACCCGTTGAAGCGCAGCTAGCGTGAACCGGCCGTCATCCACCGAAGGTATCTGCTCCTCTCCCGCTGTACCTGTGTTATGGACTAAATAAAGGAATGTTTACCGGATGGTGAGTGCCACCTTTTTCTCTGTTTTTTGGACTATAGGTCTGATCAAGTGGTGTGAGGTAATGAGGGGGATCATATATACCGGTCGATATGTGTCGCCTAGGATGTAGAAGGAATAATATTAAACCCGCTGGAGCACCTTGTGTTTACAGCAGAACGACTGTGAATCATAAGGCTAAATAAAAGGAAGCGTGGATTGGGTCCAAGTAGTTGACCCAGTCAGATTTTTAGGAAAATCCGACAAGGGCTTTTATTTTTTGGAGGGATTTGCAGGTTTGGTTGTGGGACGAATCTCTCTCCATTCTGGGTTTTGGAAGTAGCTCTATGGCCACGATTCCATTTAATCTCTCAGTTTGGCCTTGAGTGTGTCAGTTTTGGAGTCTTGCAAGCTGCAGAGCAGGAGGCTCTGTGCAACCCGGGCCTGTACGAAACCAACACAGATCCAGGGAATTCACAGTGACTGACACACTCAGGAGTTACAGTAATGCCATTGCCCACGGCAACGGATTGGAACATGGAACAAGGACTGTTTTTGGAAACCCAGCTGCGAACCGGAGGATATCGCTTCTGTTTATGTGAGTTTGAAAAGAAAGACATTTTTATGTTGAATTTTCTGTGGTCCCTGTCTATCTGTCGCACTGCATCAACCCCACTGCACTACATAGGGTTTCGTCATTTAACACTTAGAAAATGTAATCTGACTCTTTAAGACGGCCCTCCACGCCACCTGTTTGGTAATGTCACTTCCGGTGCGCAAGCAGCTAGAATTCATGATGCGTTCCACGCGCTTCCTGGGGCATCCCAAGCCTCAATTTGAAACCGGAGGTGACCGCATTTGAGTATTATAAAATGGCAGCGCCCATGAGTTAGACGCAGCTCACAGTATCTTTCTTTGGCCTCCCGTGAGGGACATTGTCATCCTTTATAGGTCCCCTGATGAACTCAGAGAACTACAGGGGGAAACGCGTCAGGTTGAGGAAATAACTTTTACTGATGGCTGTTAAGTACTGTGCTTTCCTTGTTAACTTTAGACTAAATGGCTGTGATGATTGTGTTCCTGATTATGGGACACTATCAGACTGTCCAAGAAACTGTGTATATAGTTGTATGCTTACTTTGCTGAACGGGTTGATTGTTGAGTGTGTTATGACGGATATATTTGTGACCTGCATTAGATTTGGATGCGATGCGTCACACTGACTCATGTGTAGACTCTGAAGGAGTAACTGATTTGGGCTATACACCGGCATTCATATTTTTACATGCTTCATTTGGTTTATTCTCAGCATGATTGATAGGATGAATTTACAGTGGGGCAAAAAAGTATTTAGTCAGTCAGCAATAGTGCAAGTTCCACCACTTAAAAAGATGAGAGGCGTCTGTAATTTACATCATAGGTAGACCTCAACTATGGGAGACAAACTGAGAAAAAAAAATCCAGAAAATCACATTGTCTGTTTTTTTAACAATTTATTTGCATATTATGGTGGAAAATAAGTATTTGGTCAGAAACAAACAATCAAGATTTCTGGCTCTCACAGACCTGTAACTTCTTCTTTAAGAGTCTCCTCTTTCCTCCACTCATTACCTGTAGTAATGGCACCTGTTTAAACTTGTTATCAGTATAAAAAGATACCTGTGCACACCCTCAAACAGTCTGACTCCAAACTCCACTATGGTGAAGACCAAAGAGCTGTCAAAGGACACCAGAAACAAAATTGTAGCCCTGCACCAGGCTGGGAAGACTGAATCTGCAATAGCCAACCAGCTTGGAGTGAAGAAATCAACAGTGGGAGCAATAATTAGAAAATGGAAGACATACAAGACCACTGATAATCTCCCTCGATCTGGGGCTCCACGCAAAATCCCACCCCGTGGGGTCAGAATGATCACAAGAACGTTGAGCAAAAATCCCAGAACCAAGCGGGGGGACCTAGTGAATGAACTGCAGAGAGCTGGGACCAATGTAACAAGGCCTACCATAAGTAACACACTACGCCACCATGGACTCAGATCCTGCAGTGCCAGACGTATCCCACTGCTTAAGCCAGTACATGTCCGGGCCCGTCTGAAGTTTGCTAGAGAGCCTTTGGATGATCCAGAGGAGTTTTGGGAGAATGTCCTATGGTCTGATGAAACCAAACTGGAACTGTTTGGTAGAAACACAACTTGTCGTGTTTGGAGGAAAAAGAATACTGAGTTGCATCCATCAAACACCATACCTACTGTAAAGCATGGTGGTGGAAACATCATGCTTTGGGGCTGTTTCTCTGCAAAGAGGCCAGGACGACTGATCCGGGTACATGAAAGAATGAATGGGGCCATGTATCGTGAGATTTTGAGTGCAAACCTCCTTCCATCAGCAAGGGCATTGAAGATGAAACGTGGCTGGGTCTTTCAACATGACAATGATCCAAAGCACACCGCCAGGGCAACGAAGGAGTGGCTTCGTAAGAATCATTTCAAGGTCCTGAAGTGGCCTAGCCAGTCTCCAGATCTCAACCCTATAGAAAACCTTTGGAGGGAGTTGAAAGTCTGTGTTGCCAAGCGAAAAGCCAAAAACATCACTGCTCTAGAGGAGATCTGCATGGAGGAATGGGCCAACATACCAACAACAGTGTGTGGCAACCTTGTGAAGACTTACAGAAAACGTTTGACCTCTGTCATTGCCAACAAAGGATATATTACAAAGCATTGAGATGAAATTTTGTTTCTGACCAAATACTTATTTTCCGCCATAATATGCAAATAAAATGTTAAAAAAACAGACAATGTGATTTTCTGGATTTTTTTTTCTCAGTTTGTCTCCCATAGTTGAGGTCTACCTATGATGTAAATTACAGACGCCTCTCATCTTTTTAAGTGGTGGAACTTGCACTATTGCTGACTGACTAAATACTTTTTTGCCCCACTGTATATGCAGCAGCATCTGAATTGGTGCCTTTTTGAACGTGTATGACTTTATCTACTTAATATTGATGCTATTTTAAAGACTGTATCTACAACTCCTTTGTACATCTGAATCGATACATTGTCTTATATAAATGTATTTACCTTGAAGAAGATTGTATTTTCTATATATTTTTTATAGGGCTAGATGTTTACATTTTTTATAAGCTCACTTCAAACTTATGATTCCTTTTTTCTTTTTCTTATTAGTCATATACACTTTTTTATTGTTTTTTTTTCACTGTATGTGCTTTTTATTATAGTACAGGTGTCAAATAGGACTTTCAGGGCTACTGACATGCAGCGGGGGCGCCATTTTGCCAATATTAGGGTGTCAATCTCCGCTGTCAGGCAGGGTGATCACCTGGGATTTCTAGGGAATGTTCAGCCTTTGCAATTATTTATATAGACTTTGGTTCATCATTGATTAAACCCTGATTTGCCCATATTGGTTACACCTATTTGAATACTATTTTTAGAAGATTTTTTTAGTAGTACATTTTTAATTGTACAATTAAATTTAATTATTAGGGGTCTTTTTTTCCTAGCAGAAGATGCCCTGGCATGGCTCAACCACTTATGGGAGAGAGGGGCTCCTATCACCTCAGACATGCAGGCCTTCCTAATGGCCTTCAAAAAGGTTTTCGAGGAGCCGAATCCAGAATCTTCTGCAACATCTTCCCTTTATCAGCTTCCAGGAGCAGCCCAGATTGGAGATGCGTGTGAGGAAACTATCACATCTGGCCCTGTATTTCCAAATACCACCCATTCACCAGCCTGTTGAGGCAGCCACCCATGCAGAATCCATCAAGATCGACTGTGTTTCCTGGATGACCAGAAGCCGGAACCTAGTCGTGAGAAGGGATTGCGGTATCGCTGCGGTTTTGTGGAACATCTTGACGGTCTTTGTCCTGTAAAGTTTAAAAAACTCCAAAGCCTTGGGTCAGCTGCCCTTGGCGAGAGTAATCCCTCTCCATCGATGACTGTGACTATATCTGTGGTAAGTGGAAACTTCGCTTTGGTCGGAAAGCCCGTGCTGCAAGCTGTGAAGAGTCTTTGTCAGATTCCCATCCGACAACTCCAGAATCAAAATGCTAAGCCAAGAGAACAAACTTATATGACGCTAGGTACAAAACCCTGTAGCCTTTGTAGAGAAGTATAGCATAAGGGTTGAGCTTGGTCTGTAACTGAACTGTGCCAATCGCGCACAAGTACGAAACAGATGCTAAGCCAAGTGGCTATTTACCCCAGTCCTGACACTACTGAACCTGTGCCTGACCGGCACCCTTGGCATGTAGCAGACTAGAGACTCAGGCGTAGAGCCAAGGGTATGAAACCGCATAAGTGTGCAACTTGCCTGCCAACGTGTACAGTCTCTAAGCAAAGACACACACACGTGCAGAGTAGTAGAGTAGCTACCCACACACACCAAACATAAATGATACTAGCGCACCGCTTACACTGCTGAGAGCTCTTTATACGTTAAGCTCCACCCCAAACACTCATGCCCAGCCAGCTGTGACATCGCCCGCGGGCCAATCCATAGCACCACATCACCAGAGCAGTTAACGTTTGACAACCAATGATAAGATGCCACATCACGGACATGCTCAGTACGGTGATCTCTGGACTTAGACTCCAGAGCGCAAGGCTGCACCTGCATATCACTGGTTACCATAGGCTTGACTGGAGAGCCAACAGTAACCAAATGTATACCACGAGCCTGAGCAGGACACTGGGCCACACTGTGCTGAGCAGCAATCCCAGAGACTGGACCAGAATGGAAGAGCAGAGCACCAGATGATGCTTGGGATCTATCCCACACAGCGGGAGAAACCCAACGCCTAACACAAGCCCTAGCAAAATACAGTCAAGTCATCTCCAAGCAACTAGAGCTCCAGACAGTGTATACGGAGAGGATCGTCTGGTTTTCCTATAGGTCGTCCAGAGCTATGAACTCAAGTGCCCACTCTAGTCTGAAGAACCCGTGTGATGCTTTGTTGGGGACAGTTGAGCCACAAGAGGTGTCTGGACCCCATATGTCCAGATCAGTTAACAGTGTCGCAATCTTCTCTGCCATGTCTGCTAGTCGCCGACTTGCTTTGTGCTGGCATTTCTGAAGGAATGGAAGTGGAGGTGATGTCCCCACACAGATTTGATGTTTGTTCCAATGACCTGCCTCCGGAACCTCCACACCTCGAGGACGTGTCATCTTGGAGACTAGGCTGAAGATGGACACAGAGAATGTATCTTTAGTTTCTAGGTGCTCTGTTGAAGAGAACGTCAAGGCGGCGGCATCTTCAAAGTCTCTGCAATCCACCAACCAGGCTGAGGAACTTTAGTTGGTACTTGAACCCTCCAGGGTGGTAGCTGGTCCTAACGAATGGAGAAAGACACTTCCCAATGCCAAGTTCCTTGTAGCACACCCGCTTCGTCCTTTGCTGAGGATGGCTTTATGGAGTAAGCATCCTAGTCGTGAAGATGGTGAGAGGTGTCACTTTTCTTCTAGCGAACAGAAGTCATGGACCTGCAGAGATGTCAGCATCCAACTTCTCTGCAGAGAGTCCTCGCGGGCTTGAAGAGAGTATGTAAGAGGAGGCACTGTAAGACTATTGCCGGTGCCTCTGCATGATTCTCCCCTATCCATGCAGGAATGCTGGCATACTCACTGCCCTGGCTTGTGTGCTCCCTCTCTCCAGCGGAAGTGCGCGCACTCCCCTGTTCTTAAAGGGGCAGCGCGCACACATAGTAAAATGCCCCCAGCAAATGTCTAGGAGGCATTTAGTACATTTACTATAAGAGTTCACTGCAAAATGGCTCCCAGCCAATAGATGGGAGGCATTTTGTTTGAATAGCACCCTCCCCAATAGGGAGGGGTAAGCAAGACAGTGAATCATTAGTGAGTGAGGTGGTCTAGTGAAGTTGTGAGGTCCCCTGGTCCTGGTGTGGCCAAAGTTCTGAACCCGAAGTCCATCGTCCTAGTGCGGCCAGTGCCTGAACCTCATCTCCTGGCCTGTGTGCGGCCCGTCCCTGAATCAGTATGCAAGACCCTTGTGTCTGAATGTGTCCAAGTAATAACCGTTCTGCAGAGGATCCTGAACCTAGTAGTCTGAACGGAGCCCGAGTCCGTGTCAGTAACCATTCTAAAGAGGATCCAGAACTTAGTAGTGTTAGTAGCCCTACCCGTGTTTGCATTCCTGACCCCTGGGGTCCACAGTTGCAGTATCGGGGACTGCCTAGGACTGGTACCTGGTGGCTACCTGCAGCCAAGCCTAACTCCACCATCAGGAGCTCCAGAGAACACCTGGTAGCCTCTAAGCTAAGCACCTCCTAGGCAAGCTCGGCCCTGTGGCACAGTGGATCTACGAACCACGTGCGCCACCTGCATGCGTAACACCTACAGGTAAAAGTTTAGCTACATTGTTTATCTCTCACATTGTTAAGTTACATGGTGTTCCTAAAAACATTATTTCCAATAAAGAGGTTCAGTTTATGGCTAGCTTTTGCTCCAGATTAGGAATTAAGTTTTGGCATAGCTTTTGCTCCAGATTAGGAATTAAGTTTTCATTCTCCTCAAGTTATTATCCTAAGACTAATGGTGAGATGGAGAGAATGAACCAAGAATTAGAACAATATTTAAGATGTTTTGTTTCATCTAATCAAGAGGACTGGGTGGATTTTCTTCCTCTGGCTGAGTTAGCTCTCAATAACCGCACCTCTACTGCTATTAGTACTTCAACTTTTTTTTCGTTGTGGAGGTTTTCATCTGTTTTTTTGGGGGGGAAATATTTCTGGTTTTCAGTCGGCAGTCCCGGAGGAGAAAAGATATTCTCCTTTAAGGTCAGGAGAGAAATTGAAAAAGATAATTTGTGATTGAACCAAGGGAACTGCAAACCACAGACGCAGGAAGGTTTGACTTTAAGGCAGGAAATTTTGTTTGGCCTTCCTCAAAAAATCTTTGTCTAAAAGATTCCGTCAAGGAAATTTGCTCCTAAATTTGTTGTTCTGTATAAGGTAACTTGGATCATTAATCCTCTGACGTTCAAGTTCCAACTCACGGTTGGGTGGAGGATTAATAATTCCTTCCATTCCTCTCTTCTTAAAAGGTTTGAGGGGACACCAGGTCCTCATGACATCATTGAAGTAGACTTGGTCTTAGAGGAGGACAAGGAGTATGAGGTTGAACAAGTTTTGGGTTTGAGACGTGTCTGATGTTGAGTACAATATCTTGTTGCATGGAAAGGTTTAAAGGTTTTGGTCCAGAGGATAATTCCTGAGTTAATACTGTAAAGGTCGGCCAGGACAGTAGTCGTGGCTAAGCTTTTCGGCTGTTTGATACCCTGGCCTCCCTCTACAGGAAAAAGGTGTTTCTTATATTGCATCTGGTGCTCAGTATTCACTGTGCTGTCAGTGTCCCCTTTGCTGCGCTGGCAAATGGCTGCTTCTGGATCCCAATAAATAGAGACACAGTCCAGGGCAACTCTCAATTGAGCAAATTTATTTACTTCAGGACACAGCCCATCCAAGTAGTTTCCAGCATTTCCATCACAGTTGATACAGCATATCACTTCATCTTTCCCTTCACGGTTTCCTGTGTCACTGTTTCCGTGGGTTGGGAAGTGTCAGATGGCCCCTCAATGTCCTCCCTGTAAAGTTTCACTACGGTGAAGCATCCATCTGCCCGTTTCGCCTCCGACATCAGAGATTCAGCCCACGATGCTATCCGCCACATTCTGGAGCGACCTGCCCATACACTTTTACGGTGTCCTCTTTGTCTTCCTCTACTTCCTTCCTTTCTCTACTGTAGGATCTGCTGTACTTTGCTCTTCTCTGTGTACCCTGGATGGCTAGGAACACGCTTGAGTGTTACCGGATTATCTGGCAGCACGGACATGTAGCCCACCCGAGCACTAAGGGGTCTGACCCCCCCGACTAACTAATACAGAAAGACCTTCCTTACTCATTCCCAGCTAACCCCTCCTACAGTTAACTCCTACAGTGCTATATACAGAGTAGCGACCTCTATGCCCCCATCTAGTGGTCTTAACCCAAACTGGACTGTCCCTATTAAATACATGGTGCAGCAATATGAAATATACTTATCTAACACAAAACCATGCAACGACGGTATAGATATATATATATATATATATATATATATATATAATAACAACATGGAGGCTTAACAGGGTAAGGCTCTCAACCCCTTACAATGTGGAAGATTTGCATGCGGATCGCCTAGTGAGAAAGTTCTGTCAGCAGGTATCAGGGGGTCCAGTAGCCCCTCGTAGAAGGGGAGTCTTGATTCGAACCCTTGATCCTGTTCCTTGTGGTTGGCTTCTCTATCTGCTGAGCCACAGCAGTTACACCTTTTCTCTAGGTGTTTATTGTCTGTTATCCTTGCTTTAGTCTTTTTTGGTTAACAGGGGTTTTCATTTGTCTGCCCTATCACCTTTTGGGTGCGGCTGTATATACTTTCCACCTGCTGGGATTTCCCACTAGTGATATTCTCATTTGGATGTACAGCCATACCGCCGTTGTTTATGCAAGTCAGTGAAAGACCAGCTAGGGTTTATCTTTCTGCCGATTATGCTTTTCACCCTGCATCTATCTTCTGTTTCTTGTTTAGGAAGTGGGCGGCATATTCTCTAGCAGTATGTACAGTACCTTATCTTCTCATTTTGAATTTTGTGGTTTGTTTTATCTCACTCTGGGATCTTTCTATCTCAGCACACCTTCCCTTCTGTAGGTAAATTGCACTCTGCTCTGCCCTCCAGTTTCTTAGGAGGAAAGTGAAGCACTTGAAGGCCTTTCAGGCAGCATAGGTCTGAGCTGCCATTGTGTAGTCTGTTGTTAGTGTGTTGTCAACCCACCTAGGAACCACTGGGATCTGCGGGGTCAGAGTCTCTAGTCTGTACAGGATCCGACTGGGTCACTTGTAGTTTTAAGTGTTTTACCTATTCTCCCGTTTGAGTAGTTACACAATCATAACAACTCCCTTGATTAGTAAGGTTGTAGGTTCTTCTTCTATTGTACATATGTTCTTGAGAACAATGTTTATTCTTTTTCCTTATGGAGATTACATAACATCCTGGTCTGTAGCTGGAGGGACCTGAATCAGTCACAAGGAGGTTATCAGTAAACCCATTGTTTTGTAAACATAAGTGATGGGTTTGGTGAGCACGGGGAAGAGGCAAGTGTATGCAGCTCTAGGGTATACGGTATTATGTCTATGTATTGGGCTGACATACAGAACCCCCCGGGCTTAAATATACAAATGTCCACGGGACCTCATATAAATTTCTGACCAGTGCATAAAAATCATTAAGACTTTCAGGGTCTCTACAGAAACATTTTCAATGGCCATATCACCTAAGATTCCCCACTCAGTTCCAGGTAATGATGTGCAAATATTCTGCTTTTCAGTTAAAGCATGACAGAACCTTTGATTGGAGTATAAGATGTTACTTTAAGATTTTAATGCAGAGAACGAATCCCAAGTCCTCCAGCTCCAACCTGGAACAAAAGCTGAACAGAAGTGTAGATGAGGATTGCTGCGATTTCACAAGTCCTGGCAAGTACTGCTATCAGGGACCTGCTAAACGAGCCCCAAATGTGACCACTATCCCTTCCAATAATTTTGCTGATCGCTTTGGTGCATTCCTTCTGCTGTAGAGGGATCCAGCCTCCAACTTCTTGTTCTTCATCTGCAACCTCTCCCCCTCCTGGACTTGCAAACTGCGTGCCCCTGTGGGCAGAAATGTTGAGGGTGGTCCACAAAGGGCTACTTTGTTTTTGTTGCAGTCAGAGAGAATGATGGGAATTGAAGGATTAAAATCGTGATGATGGAGATTTACTCAAGTCTTACCACAATACAAAAACAGGGATGTGATTTTGTAACATGCCATCTCTTCTACATGAGCATTGGCATACAGGGTGAGGCTGAGCTCACTCTATCCTTGGCCACAATGTTACAAAATCAAGTAAAAAAATAGCAGAATTTTTTGTCATTGCAAAAAAAAATGTTCAACTGACGTAAAATGTGGATTTAAGCTAAAAGATAAACTCGCCCAAAAGTCATGCCGATCTTCAACCATACCCCTGCAGGAAAGACAAGGCAACCAATTTCCACACCCTTTAGTTTTAGGATTAGGCTAGGTTCATATTGCGTTAGTGCAACCCGTTTAGCGCTAGCGCTAGCGGGTTGCGCTAACGCAATGTTTTTAATGGGGCCGCGTCCTGGGGTCGCGGTAACGTCCCCGCTCTCGCAGATCCCCGATCTGCGAGAGCGGGGAACGGACCGCGGGCGCGCCTCGGACGCTGCAAGCAGCGTCCGCGGCGTGCCAGGAAACACCGGCGCGTCGCATAGTGCGTGCCGAACATGGCACGCGCTAGTGCTGCGCGTTCCCATTGCTGTGAATGGGCGCGCTAACGGACGCGTTGCACGGCGTTAATTTCGCCGTGCAACGCTGTCCGTTAGCGCTTTCCCATTAACGCAATGTGAACCCAGCCCATGTGATGAATGAACGTGCACGGGTACCGTCCGAGTGCACTTGGGTGATATCTGAGCATCTGGGCGTGCTCGTATATTATGTTCGAGTCTCTGCGGCTGCATAACTTGTGGCTGTTAGACAGCCTCAACACGTGGGTATTGCATAACAAACAGGCAATCCCCACATGTTCAGGCTGTCTAATAGCCGCAAATCTTTTAGCCGCAGAGACTCGAACATAATATGCGAGAACGCCCAGAAGCTCGGATAACACCCGAGCGTGCTCGGATAAAACGTTATCCGAGCACGTTTGCTCATCACTACTTAGGATGATTGATGAGGTGGTCTCATGAGCCAGAGGCAGCAGTTGCATGCAGACCATGGTCACATAAGAAGACATTAATATTATAAATGGTACACGGGAGATGGCAGTGCCTGTGAAAGATGAATTTATGCCCTAAAGCTTCATATTATCTCACCACATGTGCACTTGACCCGATCCCATCCCACTTCATCCCAAACCTCGCCACAGTCTTCATCCCAACCCTAACCCATCTCTTCAACCTATCACTAACAACTGGTGTTTTCCCCTCAAGCTTTAAACCTGAGCGCCCCCAAGGTCTAGGGGTACTCGGTACCGGGTCCGTCGGTTCACAGTTGGGTTGTCACGGTGGCTGGCCCGGTCCGTGGCCCTCAGGATGTCTGTATTAAAGGGAAAGGTATTTAAAGGGATATGTTCGTGATGCCACCTGTGGTATTCGGTCAGGGTGACCGACGCTGCTTTAAGGGGTCCGCTGGGGTGATGTTATGCCAACTAGATGGTATACCTTCCCACAGGTGAAGTATGTCCCCAGGGCTTCCCAGTGAATAGATGGTGGATGGTGTGAGGCGCGAGGCGCAGTGAAGAACGAGGACACAAGGTTGCAGTCTCTTTACCTTTTTACTGAAGGCTTCAGCATCCACAGTCCAGGGCACCAGACCACAGGGCAGGCAGAGTCCGGCCGGTTTGGAGACAAATCCAGAGTCCCCTTATCCAGGTTGAAATCAGTAGCCTTCCTCTAGCGCCTGGGTGTTGTAGTACCTTACTGCTAAGCCTTCATAAGGTCCTCACAGATGTCGTAGATGCTATCGATGTTATCTCTCTCTCTGTCCCCCAGATGGATAGGACAAACCCATATGACCGGTGGCTTGAGGCTTTTTACAGGGACTCCATCATGCCCCAGCCTCTCGTGTTTGCCACCTTGCCTCCTGGGTATGGGGCGGATCAGTAACTTGCAATTAGATGTCCTGCCAGTCTCTGGAGCAAGGCATAAAGGACTGTTGCTCCCTCGGTGTTCTGGCTACCGGGATCCTGCGCTTCAGAAGGAGGCAGCCTGTGCAGGGCAGAACTCCTTCTGGTATCCACTCCTTTGCTATGACTTCTCACTCTACAATACAGTTCTCTTTTCGTGTCCTTTCTTAGAAACTGCCGTGGGGCAGGCGCAGCTCCGTGACCTTCTGTCTAGGCCTCTGACAGGCTCCCACCCCTGTCAGGGACCAACTACCTGAGCGAGCTCAGACAGCAACTGCCTAACTTCCTCTCCAGGCCACCAATTTTACCTAAGTGTGAAGAGTGCCCTAATACATAAGAGCATAGCTCCCCTTGGTGGACTGGAGTATGAAATGTGTTGTATGCTTGTGGTACCTGGTAAAGAGATCTCCTTTATTGCCTCCAAACGTAACATCACTCCCCCCTAGAGGAGGATGATATTACTGCAACGACCAGGACCCTGGGGCACTGCATAAACATGCCTCGATCACACCTATCCTCAAAAAGCCCTCTCTTGACCCATCCTCTCTATCTAGCTATCGTCCTATATCACTTCTCCCCTATGCCTCAAAACTACTGGAACAACACGTCCATCTTGAACTGTCCTCCCATCTCTCTTCTTGCTCCCTCTTCGACCACTTACAATCTGGCTTCCGGTCACACCACTCCACTGAAACTGCCCTAACTAAGGTCACCAATGACCTATTAACCACCAAGAGCAAGCGACACTACTCTATCCTCCTCCTCCTGGACCTGTCCTCTGCCTTTGACACAGTGGACCATTCCCTATTACCACAAACCCTCTCATCCCTTAGCATCACAGACTTGGCCCCATCCTGGATCTCGTCATACCTAACAGACCGGACATTCAGCGTCTCCCACTCACACACCACCTCCTCACCTCGCTCCCTATCTGTCGGAGTCCCACAAGGTTCAGTTCTAGGGCCCCTGCTCATCTCGATTTACACCTTTGGCCTGGGACAGCTCATAGAATCTCACGGTTTTCAGTATCATCCCTATGTTGACCATACGCAGATCTACATTTCTGGACCAGATATCCCCACCCTACTAACCAGAATCCCTCAATGTCTGTCTGCTATTTCATCCTTCTTCTCCGCTACATTTCTAAAACTTAACATGGACAAAACAGAATTCATCGTCTTTCCCCCATCTCACGTGACCCCCCCAACGGACCTATCCATTACAGTAAACGGCTGCCCACTCTCCCCTTTCCCACAAGCTCGCTGCCTTTGGGTAATCCTTGACACTGATCTCTCCTTCAAACTGCATATCCAAGCCCTTTCCACTCCCTGCCGCCTTCAACTCAAAAATATTTCACGGATCCGTACATTCCTAAACCAAGAATCTGCAAAAACCCTAGTCCATGCCCTCATCATCTCCCGCCTCGAATACTGTAACCTCCTGCTCTGTGGCCTCCCCTCTAACACTCTCGCACCCCTCCAATCTATTCTAACCTCAGCTGCCCGACTAATCCACCTGTCCCCCCGCAATTCCCCTGCCTCTCCCGTCTGTCAATCCCTTCACTGGCTCCCCATTTCCCAGAGACTCCAGTACAAAACCCCAACCATGACATAGAAAGCCATCCACAACCTGTCTCCTCCATACATCTGTGACCTCGTCTCCTGGTACTTTCCTGCACGCAACCTCTGATCCTCACAAGATCTCCTTCTCTACTCCCCTCTTATCTCCTCTTCCCACAATCACATACAAGATTTCTCTCGCGCATCACCCCTACTCTGGAACTCTTTACCACAACATATCAGACTCTCGCCTACCATCGAAACCCTCAAAAAGAACCTGAAGACCCACCTCTTCCGATAAGCCTACAACCTGCAGTAACCACCGATCGACCAAACCGCTGCACGACCATCTCTACCCTCACCTACTGTATTCTCACCCATCCCTTGTAAATTGTGAGCCCTCGCGGGCAGGGTCCTCTCTCCTCCTGTACCAGTTGTGACCTGTATTGTTTAAGATTACCTGTACCAGTTGTGACCTGTATTGTTTAAGATTATTGTACTTGTTTTTATTATGTATACCCCTCCTCACATGTAAAGCGCCATGGAATAAATGGCGCTATAATAATAATAATAATAATAATAATAATATTACACTGCTGAGCATGGGTTAAGGTCAGGGGTTAGGTGGCTTTTGGAACAGATTAAGCAAACATGACTGTACCTATGTCACAATTTTAAGTTTGGTAACCACAGTGCTATTAGCTTTACACAAGAATTGAGAAATTGGTGAAGAGGATTTGGGTAAGGGTTTTGAAATTTTACATCACAGGTTACCTTGCTGGTAGCTTAGCTGCATGTGGACTGACTTATGGTGGGCTTATGCTTATACTCTGTAGCCAGTCTGAACTAATAGAGCTTCAGCAAAGAAATGGGTGGATCAGTAGCTCTTTACCTATAGGTTTTTGGACACAAATGAATCCAATCTTGCATTGGGAGACACTTCGTAAAATCCGCGTTACCAGAATTCTTCCTTATTCTAAGTGGCTGCCCCTGTCCTGCTGTAATGTGGCAGAGAGAGGTAGTCGTTACTGAGCGGCTGTCCAGTTTATCTCTGGCACTTTACAGACTAGGGGTGTCCCAGTCCCAGTGTGCTGAATGGTGTGGGGTGCATCACACTCACTTGGAAGCCACAGGCCTCCACTGCCTCCAGGCTTCCATCTTCAGGAGCCGCCACACACAATGCATGGGACACCAAGATCTTTGTAACAGTCAATCTTTTTAGCAGTACAGGTTCATCAGGTGGGATAGGGCACAGCAATTCTCCCTTCCTCCTTAGTACAACTTCTCTCCAGTCCTGCCACCTGTTCGTCCTGGACTATCCCCCAAGCTCCATCAACCTCAGGTATTTGTTGTCCACTCCGGCAGTGCACTCGAAACCGGCCACCTGCCTCCCACGTAATTCCACATCCACTGACCTTGTGATATCAGAAGACCAGACCCGCTTCTTGGTACCTGGCCCAAGCCCTAGGCTTCAGGCGTTGTTGGAATGTCCATCAGGGAACTCTATTCGGCCTCCCACTGCCTCGAATGGTTGGCCCATGCTGCCCCTAGCAACCCAACGCACCTGAACTTGGGCTTCACTAGGCACTTCCCTAACTGACACTGAACTTTCATTAACCAGGAAGTGCCCCCCTTTTATTGACACTAGTGCCCAGCCACTGGGCTAGTTCTATCTTTAACTATTTCCTTTTTTATATGCTAAATCTATTATCCTTATTCTATATTTTATGCTATCCTAAGCTTATCATATGCTATTCTCACATTATGCATTCACACTTTACATACTGTACATCGCCATAATACATTACATTAGACACACATTACTTTTACATATAAAACCGCATGATCGTATTCACATGGCGCTTCTGTTGTCTTCAGGGGTAGGAACAGGGTAAGACAGTCCACATCCTCACACTACACAGGTTTTAGCTTTAGTTTGGAACAGGAGTAGGATATTTGCATTACCATTTGTGGTATTTGGAATGTATGGAAAGTCTTAGTCAGTTTTCAAAAAGATGACAATTCTGCAGGCAACACCTCGAGTCTTTTGTATTTTTTGAGATCCAAGAAAAATAAGGGTTGAGTTAAGGATCTCTGGACAAACCGTTAAAAGAAAGCCTTCTCTAGACTTACTGCCCTGTACCTTTCCGTCATCATCGTCCATAAGTATATAAAAATTTCCAATTCTCTTACAATGCACTTACCTCTTTTTGGATCTTAGATCAACATTCGCAGAAACTCAAATGCAAGACAAACCTCTCAGAAACAGGAACCCATGGTAAAGATGCCAATCCTAGGGACTGCTCTGGATGGTTTGCCGATTGAGTATTTTCCTATTTTTGTCAAGTTTCAGATCCTAAAACTTCCCGATCATCTTCCAGATTAAAGGAAGTGTATTGATATTGAAAACCATGTTTTTGGTTTCCGGTTTTCTCCTAATCAAGAGGGCACAATTTGGATACCCTAGGAAAATTAAACAAGAGAGACCATACAAGATTGTCCACAGATCAGGCTCATTTATTTGGCAATACATATTTCATTGCACTTCAGTCCAGTCTGGCTACAGGTAAGTATAGATTCATTATCTACAGACGTGACAGTAGTACGGTATTAAAAAAAAAAAATGACATAGACCCCCTTCTATCCTCCACCACAAATTCCAGGTCATAGCGCTTCATCATTATAATGACCTCATTATAACATTCATGTGTAAGACAATAACAAAATCCAGTGTGGGAGAAAAAAAAAAACATAAAAATGTGAGAAGACACAAGAAAGTGAAACCAGGGAGAAATAGAGCAACTTTCAACTCCACTGAGGGAAGGGAGTCTTTGAGAATACCCACCACCATCCTATATACTTAGCCACCATGATCATCAGTTCCAACCTATGGAATAATATCCAGCAGATATGTTACTTGTTTGCCCTGTGCCTCAGTAACAGTTATAGTCAAGAACCTAAGGACAGACATCTCTTCTTATGACCATCAATTAACTCTTTAGCCTGGCCTTGGACAATACAGATGATTGTAGACTCCATCATTTTGAGCAGAAACCACCAACAATCAAAGTCCAATGGGAACAAAGGTCATACAGTATGGAGCATTCTTTGGTTTACCAAACAGATAAGCAGCACCAGATGTGTCTGGCAGTCACTGACCCCACGTCAACACGACTCTCTCTGTGTAACATTCTTGTGCACCATAGAAGGAGCAGGATCCTGTAGTGCAAACCAGACCAACTTAAAGGGGTTGTCCACCACTAGGACAACCCCTTCTTGAGCTAAATATTTGGCCCCGATAAAATAAAAAAAGCTATACTCCCCTCCAGTGCTGGCGCCGCTCCAGCAGTGTCAGCACTCGCAGTCCCGGAGCTCTCGTGCGGTTGTAGGGACACATGGTGTCCAGTGCCCAATCAGTGCTGGCATCACTGTCTCCACCTTCGTACTGATTGAACATGAAGAGGAAGTCCAGGCTGCAGCTGGAACGGCGCCAGCATGGGAGGTGAGTATAGTATTTTTTTTATTTTATCAGGGCCAAACATTTAGTTCAAGAAGGGGTTGTCCTAGTAGTGGACAACCCTTTAAATGTGCAGTGGTCACTTAGCCAGCTTGCTGCTCTATTAATAGGGAATATGACTCAGTAGTTTTAGAATCCTGTGTTGGTGACACAAAGACCACCCATCCAAGCCAGGCAACTTCTCTTCCTAGCTGCCCTATAAACACAGATTGATCAGATGTGGCTGATATTTTATGTTTGCTGTGATCCAACAACACTATGGCGGCACAATCAAGGGGGAACTATTCACATCAATATAAATAAAGATTATCGAAGATAGCACCACCATTGTCACATATTACATGATACCTTGCTCTTCAGTAAACTTTGTCACCATTGTCAAGAAGAACCTCCCCATTAAAGACTGGATGTAATCAATATTACTTTTCTTTGGGCTGGGGGTCTAGGAGCCAAACTCTAGTACTTGCAGAGGTAGGAGTCGTACCCAGGCCCTGGTGCCTGCAGGGGGGGCATAGGTCTCACTGCCGTATATGAAGACCCCAGTTGTATAAGTCGCACAGCCGCGCATGGTAGGTTGGAGACTTTCTAGCTTTCAGTTATGCTCCTTAGAAGAGCTCCGGCCAAAGTCGCTTTCAACTATTACTTCAAGCTACGCACCTACTTTCATAGTGCCTAGTTATATAGCCCTCAATATTACCATTAGTCTATTCTGGCCTATGATGGAGTAAATATGGAGATCATGAGGGTGCGCAATTAGTGAACCCGACCATGAACCAGGTCAATCAGGGTGTAACTTCTGGGCTGAAAATGTAACAAAACAAGCTCATTACACAATCAAATAGGCGGTAATTTATTGGGACAATGTCCAATCCTTGGAATCCCTTCAAGTCTATGTAGACACGTATACCCATCTATACAGATGCTTCTGAGGCATATTGCCATTAAACAGACTGACAAGATCATTTCTAGGACAGCCATGTATGATCCCAAAAATGTGGAAACTGAACCAACACAACTTTTGTAAGACTATATAGGGTTTGGCGGCCAAGATGTTCTTGTTTGTACATGCATGGGATATTACAGGGAAGCATCATGAAACCAACATGACGGATTAAGGGTAACTGGTTTGTAGACCAGGATTACCTTGCAAAACGAGTCCGGATTCCAACAATAAGACATTTAATCACTTGTATGCATGATCAACATGGGGGTGACTCAGCTTCAACTTTTAAAGGTTACAATAAGGCAGCTATGATATGGAAACCCATGTTGTTTTTCAGCCAATATCACTGCATCTTGGCTCTATTTTATCATATGAACTTGATTTTATGGGGTATTATTATTGCTGGCCCATAGTAGGGTTACAATATGGCCTCCATATTGTTTTTTTTTGTACTATACAAAGAGTTCGTGGTCAAGTATGGAGTTCATGGTTGTTGGCTGTATGATTCCTGATCTGGACATCGAAACATCAGAGACCAGATCATCCATTCAACTCAGTGATTTAAACGGCAATTCCAGTTAATATTGATATTGACATCAACTGAAAAGTAAAAAAAATCCCAAATTAAATGGTCCAATATTATTTATATTTTCACTTCTGTCATGCCTCAAAGCGGAGCATGGATTTTATAGTCTCATGACTCCGGGAGGAGCTTTTTTTTTTCTGTTGTTCTTTGTCTCCCCCTGCTGAGCAATGAATGAGTTGTGGAGGCCAATAAGAGAAGGGTTACTTTATATCATATCATATCGGAGGATCTAAATTTAAGAGCCAGGTTCCGTTGAATTAGTGATTTCACGCAACAGGGTCCAAAAATGATGGAATGATAATACAGAATTTAATCTTTTTCTAAAAAAAAATTAAATGAGATTTTTGAATTTTTTATACGATAAAGTAAAATGACTGATCAATTTCCAGACCTTTTTAAGCCCAAATGTCTCAATCTCAGTTACACATATATTTTGCAGTCTGACGCATAACTATTCCATACAACGTTTCAAGAAATTGAACAAACAAAACAAGACAAAACTAAATTTAGTAAAAATCTGTCAAAACTGTTTAAGAAGTGCGACAACATAAATTTACCAATAAGATATCTGCTTCATTAAACGTTTAAGTGCACATTAAATCGTTCATACTGGGACATGCAGAAAGTCTTTTTCTAGAATGTCCTGAAGGTTGATTGACATTAATTCCCCAAAGAAAAAATGTTGCATTTGAGAGCTCTCTGTTTGGAGAACTGGTCCAGTTAAATTGAATACATGAATTAAAGGGGTGTACATACTGCACAAAGGGTTCCCTATGATAAAATGAAAAGATGAGCTTCTAAAGATTATGGCTCATGCCATCACAGCCATACCCATTCATAAACCAGGAGGGACTGGCAACCTTAAACATCTTGATCCTTTTTTTAATAGAGAAGGGCATCATAACCTCAAGTTAGCTCCTCCTTAACTCTTTTGGAAATATGACTAGCCCTCTGCAGCTTGTGAGAATTGATGGGGTCAACCTTTAGTTTAGGTCACCTTGTTACATTTAAACTTAAAGGGTATTCCCATCTCCAAGATCCTATCCTAATATGTAATAGGTGTAATAAAATTAATATTAGCAAATACCATAAATTAGAAATGTAGTATAGTTTTTTTCTGATTCGCTATGTCTCTTTCCTCATGTGCAGGCATTGCAGGACCTTAGGTATCCATAGTTTCGTTCACTGATATAGTGAAAGTTAGTTAGTTGTTAGCAGTCGTAATCATGGATACCTAAGGTCCAGCAAAGTCTGCACATGAGGAAAGAGATATAGCGAATCAGAAAAAAACTATACTACATTTCTAATTGGAGGTATCTGCTATTATTATTATGACACCTACTACATATTGTGATAGGATCTTGGACCTAGGAATACCCCTCTAAGTGAATTTATAACCAGATCTGCACAATTATAGCATATTGAAACCATAAGGACAGCAATGGCACCTCTAAATATTTAAAGGGGTACTCTCTTATCCACCATCTCTAATTCTTTTCGAAGTGGCCTCTACGCCTTCTCCAGCCAGTTGTCCACTGATACAAGACATATTATTAGACATCCATGTGAATGAAGTGGCCCAAGGATAAGTAAAAACAAAGAGGGTAAAGACAAAAAAACAAAGAACAGGGAAATTGAGCCGTAAACTGAATGTTGACGCAGAACACGGTCAATCAAGTCCTGTCGTGTGACTATACCTATAAATTCATCTTTTCCTATTTACATTCATTAAAAAAATCCACAAAAAGTGAGAATATGGCATCTAGAGTAGACAGACCGCTCCCAAAGCATCCTATAAGTTCTTGTGAAGGCATCTAAGGTGGCTTCTAAAACTCATGATTGCCTTAGTTGGTCCCATCATATAAAATAATCGAAAAGAGTCAATTCTATGTACGAACTACCTCCACCCCAAGAAAGCAGGACTTTAGATCTGTGCCATGGCAATATGCTCACTCAACAGAAGGGCACATAAAACCCATACACATATATATGTATAGATATATACACAAAAGGAAGTAGTGGTACTACGCATTGGGCAATTGTCCTACTTCTCGCATCTTATTTCCAGTCCTCGATCCCAGCTGGTTTCTCCCCATCTGGGGAAGTGCAATGTTGCATCTTCTACCCCCTCTGGGGTCAATTATCTTGACATTTCAAGGACCTGGGAACTCTGTAAGAGACTGAAGGATCCGGTGGGGTCCCAGGAAGTTTACCAGCGCCACAGGAGAACAATGTCTCTTGGTCCTTCTACAATCTACTTTTAGATAACTAAAGGCCACGTCCAGTATAACTCCAGATGAGTCGGCTACAACAACAGCTAGCCTCTTCAGAGTTAAGTGTTTCTCGGACTGTTCAGTGTACACAAATTACACAATGTCGTCCAGTTGTTCTATCAGGAATTGGTGGATGGTCTCGAATGTGGGTCGATCTTTGATATCTCTGCCCCAGCATTTCATCATCAGGTCGAAGCTGGGGCTTGGGCAGAGAGGGGTCTGTGAGAGATAGATCTGAAGAACAAAAGACAGAAAATATTGAGAGCAATACATCAGAGCCTAAAAATTAATGGGAGTTAATTGGGATATTTCTTGGGGCAAATAGTAAAGGAATGTGTACCCCAACTATAATAAAAGATTACCCACCTGACATCTAAACACTGGGCCAAGAACCTTAAAGGGGTTGTTCAGGCTTGAGATTGAAGTCTGAAGTCACTCTATGTGACAGCGTGTCGTCCTGGTATTGCCTGTGCAAGTGGGCGATAATGTGATCTCATGTATGAGATTTTCATAATTGCATTCATTTACTGACTAGGTGCACTCGGCTTCTCTCAATAGAAGTGAATTGAGAAAAGCCAGATGAGTCTAACTAGCACATAAACGCAAGTATGAAAGTCGCAAAAATGTGGTCACATGATCACTCCCTTGCAACCCCAATACCAGGGAATCTTGACCGCACGCAACAACTGGAACAGGTGGTATACCCGAGGCATCTTCAAAATGTAATTATAAATGTACAGCTGGTAAACCTGGGGCATCTTCAGAATACAGTTATATACTGTATGTACAGCCGGTTTAACCTGCCTGAGCATCTTCTGTATATAATTATATATGTACAGGTGGTATAACCTGGGCATCTCCTGTATATGATTATATACAGTGGCATTTAAAAGTTTGGGCATCCCTGATCAAAATTATTGTTATTGTGAACAGTTAAGCAAAATTACAAAAAGGAAAATGGGCCAATACAAAAGTTTGGCAACTTGGGTGGTTAGTACCTAGTAGCACTCCCTTTTGCAAGTATCACAGCTTGTAAATGATTTTTGTAGCCAGATGAGTCTTTCAATTCTTGTTTGAGGGATTTTCATCCATTCTTCCTTGGAAAACTCTTCCAGTTCTATAGCATTCTTGGGTTATCTTGCATGCACTGATATTTTGAGGTCTAGTTACAGATTTTCAATGATGTTCAGATCAGGGGACTGTGATAGTCATTGTAAAACTTTCATCTTGCGCCTTTTGAGGTCGTCTAATGTGGATTTTGACATGTTTATAGGATTATTACCTATTTGTAGAAGCCATCCTCTTTTCAACTTCAGATTTTTTTTACTGATGATGTTATGTTTGCATCAATATTTTGTTGAAATGCAATTGAATCCATTCTTCCCTCTACCTGTGAAGTGTTCCCTGTGCCATTGGCTGCAATACTTCCCCAAAGCATGATTGATCCTCACCCATGCTTAATGGTTAGCAAGCTGTTCTTTTCTTGAAATTCTGTGCCTTTTATCACCACACATACCTTTTATCATTGTGGCCAAAGAGTTCTATTTTAACATCCACAGGACTTGTTTCCAAAATGCACCAGCTTGTTTAGATGTTCTTTTGCAGAAGAGGTTTTCTTCTGAAGACTCTTCAGTGAAGGCCATATTTGTGCAGATGTCTCTGAACAGTAGAACAATGTACCACAACTCCAGACTCTGCTAAATCTTTCTGAAGGTCTTTTGCAGTCAATCAGGGGGTTCTGATTTGTCCCAAAGCAATCCTATGAGCAGCTCTCATTGAAATTTTGCTTGGTCTTCCAGACCTTATTTTGCCCTCCACTGTTCCTGTTAACTACCATTTCTTAATTACATTTCGTACTGAGGAAAGCCCAACTTGAAAACTCTTTGCTATCTTCTTATAGTCTTCTGCTGCTTTGTGGACCTCCACCATTTTAATTTTCTGAGTGCTAGGCAGCTGCTTAGAAGAACCCATGGATTCTGTTTTTTCGCACAAGGATTAGATTAAACTGGGTTTTTATAAAGCTTGAAAATTTGCATCACGTGGCCTGTCCTGACGATGATAATGAACAAGCCATTGCCCTAACAGGCTAATTAAGGTTTGAAACCTTAGTCAGAGTTATCGGAGCACACAAATCTCCAAGGGTGCCCAAACTTTTGCATCGGCCCTTTTTCCTTTTTCTAATTTTTAAAAGTAAAAGATAAAAGTATTTTTTTTTTGCCTAAAATACAAAGGAAATGTGTCCTCTTTAACTTTTACCCTTTTAGAGATCATTTAATCTTCAACTTGCGTAACTGTTCACAATAACAGTAATTTTTACTAGGGATTCCCAAACTTTTACATGCCACTGTATAGCTGGCATAACCTGAGTATCTCCTGTATATAATTATACATGTACAGCTGGTGTAACCTGGGAATCTCCTGTATATATTTATATATGTACAGCTGGTATAACCTGGGTATCTCCTGTATATAATTATATATGTACAGCTGGTATAACCTGGGTATCTCCTGTATATAATTATATATGTACAGCTGGTATAACCTGAGCATTTCCTGTATATTATTATATATGTACATCTGGTATAACCTGGATATCTCCTGTGTATAATTATATATGTACAACTGGTATAACCTGAGCATTTCCTGTATATTATTATATATGTACATCTGGTATAACCTGGGCATCTCCTGTGTATAATTATATATGTACAACTGGTATAACCTGAGCATTTCCTGTATATTATTATATATGTACATCTGGTATAACCTGGGCATCTCCTGTGTATAATTATATATGTACAGCTGGTATAACCTGAGCATTTCCTGTATATATGTACGGCTGGTATAACCTAAGTATTTTCTGTATATATTTATATATGGGTCATGTTGAAATTACCTGCCGTCCTTGGTCCCTGAAGAACTCTCCAGTATTTTCAATCACCTGCTCGTCTGATAAAACGCTGTACGGTTGCTCTTTACACAGGGTGAATATCTCCCATAATGTGACCCCGAATGCCCAGACGTCACTGGAAGTGGTGAACTTTCCCTGTTTACACAGCACAGACGTGGATCAGTATGGCGCACACAGTTACACTGTAACGCATGCAGATCAAAATCCTGTGTCAGGCACTTACTAATAGGATACTCTCCCAGGCCATCCACCGAATCGGCAGCACCGCGCGCCCCTGGATACGGTAATAATCTCCACTATATAAATTTCGGCTCATTCCAAAATCTGCTATCTTAATTGTGTGGCTGTTCCCCACCAGGCAGTTTCTTGTGGCCAAGTCTCTGTGTACAAAGTTCAATGAGGCCAAGTACTTCATCCCGGCGGCAATCTGCGTGCTCATATACAGGAGGTTGTGGAGGCTGCAGGGAGAAAGCACAGAGGGGCCACTTATTCATTAATAGGGTGGTATTACCTTAGTAGACCGTGAATGCTGTAATACGTGAGATTCACTAACCACCAGGCCACTATGTCCATAGCCTATTCTAAGGTGTCGTTCAGACTGTGTCTTTTAGAGTGGTAGGCTACCTTGTGAGGCCAGGAGGGAGCTCTGGATGCAAAAGGTGAAGACCGGAGTGAGGGTCATGGGCATCTAAGAGTGCCCGGATGTGCTATGGCATCTCACCCCTAGGGTCTTTTCGTGTGAAAAGCTGCCAGGCCAGAAGGGGGTTTCTGAAGTTAAGGGTCAAGACTGACAAGAGGGTCTAGTGTCAAACCTTGGGACTCAGAGAACGACCCCAGCATGCAATAACATTTTACTCAGTGGTCCAGCAGCAGGGAGTACTGCCTCACTCAGTGTGATTGGGGATACCAAAATTAATTTTCAAGACCCGGGTGAGAGTCTGGTGCCAAGTAAGAGGGATGCGTGGGCATGGACATCTCACCAAGAGGATGGTATATAATGTGGCATGATGAGATTGTCAAGGGTGTATGTCGCTCACCTTACAGATGGAATATTGTTAGCCGTTGTGAACTGACTGCGGATCTCTCTCTGGGACAGGAACTGGTTGAGATCTCCATTTTCCATGTATTCCGTTATCATACAGAGCGGGTCATCCCGGACGCAGACACCCAACAGGCGGATGATATTGGGGTGCTTGAGCCTGGAGATGATCTTTATCTCTTTCAGGAAATCATTTCTGTGGGTAAAATGTATTCCACAATTTAGACCACAAGGGCGAGGAGTTAAAACTTCTTGTATATAAAACTTGCCTGCAGTGTAAAGTATGGAAGTTTTCTCATGCTGGTTGTGAAATCAACTTCCATGCTTCTATCAATGGGTACACTGACATTTGGAAGTATACATGTCCCAGGATGTAGCTAAGGCAACGAAAATGACCTTCCATTCTTTATACTGCAACTTGCATCCACATTACGAACAGTTACAAATATACTTCAGGAAAGTTTATAGCTATAAATCATTAATTATATGAAAGTTTAGTATTCCCTTAAGGGAACTAGCATGGAAAAACTGTGTGGGGCGAGTTCACACAAGAATATTTAATGGTCTGTATGCAGGGCCGGCGTTAGGAGCAGGCAAAGTAGGCATTTGTATATCATAGATGCCTATACAGTTGAAATTAATCATGGAGGAGAGAGCGCCAGTGACACTTGTTTACCATAATTCCCCCTCTACTTCTGATGCAACGGATGCAATGATGTCACTTCATCACGTGCCACGCAGTGCCGAGTAGTGGAGCGGCTGAGTATACGCGCTGCAGAGACAGGAGCAGCGGGGGAACAAGGAGAGTACGGTATGTAGGTATATTTATTTTTTAAATCAGTGACTATGTGGTGGCCATAAGACTATGGGGATGCATTATATTCTATGTACTTCATAGGGCTGCATTATACTCTGGGGGCTGCATTATATTCTATCGAGGCTGCATTATAATCTATGGAGGCTGCATTTTACTCCATCAAGGACTATGGAAAGTGTATTATACTGTATATAGGACTATGGGGAATGCAGTATACTGTATGAAGGACTATGGGGAATGCATGATACTATATGAAGGACTACGTTGTGCATTATACTATATAGAGGACTATGGGGGTGCACTATACAATATGACTAACTATGTTACTATCCTGGAGCAGAACAATATTGTATCATACAATTATTAGGTTCTGTAGAAGGACGTAGATATGGGGATTTATTATGATGGAATATAGGCTGAACTGGATGGACAAATGTCTTTTTTCGGCCTTACTAACTATGTTACTATGATTGACTATGGGATGCATTATACTACACTGCTCTGTGAGGAGTGCATTTTACTGTATAAAGGACTATGGAGTGTGCATTATGCTATATGGAGAACTATGGGGGTGCATTATACAATATGGAGGACTATGGTGAGTGTATTATACTATTTGGAGGACTTTGAGGAGTGTATTATAATATATGGAGGACTATGGGATGCCCATTATACTATATGGAGGCCTCTGGTGAGTGTATTATACTATATGGAGGACTATGGGAAGTGTATTATACTATATGAAGGACTATGGGGAGTGTATTTTACTATATGGAGGACTATGGGGAGCGTATTATGCTATATGGAAGCCTATGGTGAGTGTATTATACTATATGGAGGACTGTGAGGAGTGTGTTATACTATATGGAGGACTGTGAAGATTGTATTAAACTATATGGAGGACTGTGAGGAGTGTATTATACTATATGGAGGACTGTGAGGAGTGTATTATACTATGTGGAGGACTATGGGATGTCAATTATACTATATGAAGGCCTATGGTGAGTGTATTATACTATATGGAGGACTGTAGGGAGTGTACTATAGTATATGGAGGATTATGGGGAGTGCATTATACAATATGGCGGACTGTGGGATTCATTATACTATATTGAGGACTATGAGGAGTGTATTATACTATGTGGAGGACTATGGGGAGTGTATTATACTATATGGAGGATGGGGAGTTCATTATGCTATTTGGAGGACTATAGGGTGTGCATTATTCTATATTGAGGACTATGAGGAGTGCATTATACTATAAAGAGGACTATGGGGAGTGTATTATACACTATGGCAGACTATAAGGAGTGTATTACACAATATGGAGGACTACGGGATGCATTATACTATGTGGAGGACTATAGGTGCATTACACTAAACTAGCAAAATGCTACCTATTTATCAAGTGATTGGATTGTTTATGGGACACAAGCGTTGAACGACTTCAACATTGTCTATCACACTCATTTAACGTCCTGAACTCAGCTCATGTAAATACAACCAGAATGTTTTTGTGTGATGGTGTAATATGTTAGCATTTAGGGTCCCACTTTAAACTTTTGCCTATGACCCCACCTTCTCTAAAACCGACCCTGTCTGTATACGATACACTTTATTGATCCTGGGGGAAATTACAGACTGCAATGCTCATACTGACTGCAGCTGTCCCGCCAGAACTTAAAGCGGTCTATATAGCTGTAGGTTTAGGTGGGCAAACAAGCGGTCAGTCTGGGAACTGCAGTGCATATACAGGCCGTGAAATAAGCTCGTGTGAACCCGGCCTTACATATAGTTCATGCTCTGAAAGTCAGAGCATGACACCAAAGCGATAATCCTCAGACTCTGCACTCTGTGTCAGTTGGAGTGCTCCATTAATGGTGTACCTGGCAGTTTTGGTGACGTTGGCTCTCAGCATCTTTATTGCCACTAGAACTGGTTGATTGCCGCAGTCACTCGATGACGACTCCAGGAAGTCCTGCAGCCCCTCCACCTCACAGAGGTGAACCTGGAGCATGTAATAATGAAACGTGACATAAGCTATAATAAGGATATAATAGTGGATGTTTTAATTGTGCACTGCACTGTTGTGTTGCAATACCTTCAGTCCATTGTATTTCAGAATAGAAAAAAAAGCAGAACTAAAAGCATATATTATAACATACACAATGAGCCTAAGGTTATAATGTTCTGTATCTGCTTCCTGACGCATTTCCTCCTTGCTGTCAATTATCATTTCTCAGAATCCGACATCTCACCTCCTCCCTGGTGCTGGGGATCTGAGGTTTATGTGAGGCGATCACTGTGATCTATGGAGAGGATCTTCACAGTGACAGTCTGCCCCAAAGGTTGTATTTTTATATCTCCCTCTGACTCCACTGTTATGTGGTGAGCACTCCCTTGTGGTCGCGACAGACAGTCAGAAGACATTTAATTCTATGGCAGAGGGGAAGGGAAGCACTATGCTGACACATTTAATTAAAGGGGTTCTCCACTTTTTGAAATTGTAAAAACACCAGCAGATGTAATACAATTTGGGACCCTTGCAGCCATTAAGTACTACTCTGAGGGGCACTCTGACGTTCCAAATGCACCATTTATAATACTGGGATCCTCCTATTTTGCAACAAATCATTTTTATCCACAGTAAGTATCAGGGCCTGGATGTCAAGGCTTCCTCTGCATCCCCTGAGTGATGTTACCTCTAACTGTAGATGTAAAGTGCACCGCATCTCGGGTTTCCCCCAAATGAAATTTTATAAGAAACTAACGCATTAAAGTGCTATCTGCAGTACAAAACTAGGTATTACATATCACTAAAAATAATAAATTCTGCAATTTCATGATAGTTAACTGACACCTCTGTTTTATTATTGTGATCCCAAATCTCATACCTCTCCGAATTGTCCTTCCCCCAGTTTTTCCTTTAGCCTTAGTTGGTTGCGCGGAAACTCTCCTACACTGATGTCCTTTTTAGTGAGCGAATCCACAGTAAGAGCTGGAACAGCGTACATATTATTGCCGGTCACTCCCTGGAGGTTAACAATGTCGGTTTCGGCATAGTGCGGGACGCTGTTTTGGAAGCCTTGATGTGGAGTGGACTTTGTCAGATCCGGTTCTGCATAATCTCCACTACAGGCTGAAAGAAAATGTGGCATCTCAATACAGAGACACTGAAGCTACAAAACACTACACATAATTCAGCTATTCCGGTATTATAGTAGTTATATTTTTGTACATAGGAGACCGTATTATAGCAGTTATATTCTTGTACACAGAGAGCAGTATTATCTACTATATAATTGTCTAAGGGTCACTTCCATCTTTCTGTCCTTCTGTCTGTCTGTCACAGATATTCATTGGTCGCTGCCTCTGTCTGTCATGGAATCCAAGTCGCTGATTGGTCTCGCCAGCTGCCTGTCATGGCTGCCGCGACCAATCAGCGACGGCCACAGTCCGATTAGTCCCTCCCCTGCAGTCAGCGCCCGATCCATACTCCCCGCAGTCACCGCTCACACAGGGTTAATGCCAGCGGTAACAGACCGCGTTATGCCGCGGGTAACTCACTCCGTTACCGCCGCTATTAACCCTGTGTGACCAAGTTTTTACTATCGATGCTGCCTATGCAGCGTCAATAGTAAAAACATCTAATGTTAAAAATGATTAATAAAAATAAAAAATCATTATATACTCACCTTTTGCGACGCTCCGGCAGGTTCCGGTGCCAAGGATTGTATGGGAGAAGGACCTGCCATGACGTCACGGTCATGTGACCGCGACGTTATCACAGGCCCTGCGCGCCTGCGCGAGAAGGACCTGCCATGACGTCACGGTCATGTGACCGCGACGTCATGGCAGGTCCTTCTCGCGCAAGCCCTGTGATGACGTCACGGTCATGTGACCGCGCCATCATCACAGGTCCTGCGCGCCTGCGCAAGAAGGACCTGCCATGACGTCACGGTCATGTGACCGTACTACAAGGGGCCCTCGGAAGGTGAGTATATGTTTATTTTTTAACCTGTGACATACGTGGCTGGGCAATATACTATGTGGCTGGGCAATATACGACATGGCTCTGTGCTGTGTACTACGTCACTGGGCAATATGCTACGTCACTGGCCAATATACTACGTCACTGGGCAATATACTACGTGACTGGGCAATATACTACGTGCCTGGGCAATAGACTACGTCACTGGGCAATATACTACATCACTGGGCAATATACTACGTGACTGGGCAATATGCTACGTCACTGGGCAATATACCACGTGCCTGGGCAATATACTACGTCACTGGGCAATATACTACGTGGCTGGGCAATATACTACGTGGTTGGGCAATATACTACGTGGCTTGGCAATATACTACGTGGGCAATATACTACGTGACTGGGCAATATACTACGTGGTTGGGCAATATACTACGTGGTTGGGCAATATACTACGTGGTTGGGCAATATACTACGTGACTGGGTAATATACTACGTGGTTGGGCAATATACTACGTCACTGGGCAATATACTACGTGGCTGGGCAATATACTACATGGGCTGTGCAATATACTACGTGGCTGGGCAATATACTACGTGACTGGGTAATATACTACGTGGTTGGGCAATATACTACGTCACTGGGCAATATACTACGTGGCTGGGCAATACACTACGTGGCTGGGCAATATACTACGTGACTGGGCAATATACTACGTGGCTCTGTGCTGTATACTACGTGGCTCTGTGCTATATACTACGTGGCTCTGTGCTGTATACTACGTGGCTCTGTGCTATATACTACGTGGCTCTGTGCTGTATACTACGTGGCTCTGTGCTATATACTACGTGGCTCTGTGCTGTATACTACGTGGCTCTGTGCTGTATACTACGTCGCTGGGCAATATAATACGTCGCTGGGCAATATACTACGTAGCCGGGCAATATACTACGTGGGCAATATACTACGTGACTGGGCAATATACTACGTGACTGGGCAATATACTACGTGGTTGGGCAATATACTACGTGGTTGGGCAATATACTATGTGGTTGGGCAATATACTACGTCACTGGGCAATATACTACATGGGCTGTGCAATATACTACATGGGCTGTGCAATATACTACGTGACTGGGTAATATACTACGTGGTTGGGCAATATACTACGTCACTGGGCAATATACTACGTGGCTGGGCAATACACTACGTGGCTGGGCAATATACTACGTGGCTGGGCAATATACTACGTGGCTGGGCAATATACTACGTGGCTGGGCAATATACTACGTGGCTGGGCAATATACTACGTGGCTGGGCAATATACTACATGGGCTGTGCAATATACTATGTGGACATGCATATTCTAGAATACCCGATGTACATCTAGTAGTACTTATATTCTTGTACATAGGGGCAGTATTATAGTAGTTATATTATAGTAGTTATATTCTTCTACATAGGGGGCAGTATTATAGTAGTGACATTCTTGTACATAGGGAGCAGTGTAATAATAATATTGCACACCCCTCTTTTCAGTTTTTGAATTTCCACAAAAATTTAAAATAACCAATACATTTCCTTCAAATTCACAATTATGTTCCACTTGTTGATTCTTCACCAAAAATTTACATTTGGTATCTTTATGTTTGAAGCATGATATGTGGGAAAAGGTTGAAAAGTTCCAGGGGGCCGAATACTTTTGCAAGGCACTTTATATTCTTGTATATAGGGGCAGTATTATAGCAGTTATATTTTTGTACATAGGGAGCAGTATTATAGTAGTTATATTTTTGTACATAGGAGCAGTATTATAGTAGTTATATTCTTGTACATAGGGGTAGTATTATAGTAGTTGTATTCTTGTACTTCTTGTACATAGGGGCAGTATTATAGTAGTTATATTCTTGTACTTCTTGTACATAGGGGCAGTATTATAGCAGTTATATTCTTGTACACAGAGAGCAGTATTATAGTACCGTACTTATATTCTTGTACATAGGGGCAGTATTATAGTAGCTATATTATTGTACATAGGAGCAGTATTATAGTATATTCTTGTACATACAGAGCAGTATTATAGCAGTTATATTCTTGTACATAAGGGGGAGTGTTATGGTAGATAGATTCTTGTACATACGAAGCAATATTATAGTAGTTATATTCTTGTACATAGGAGCAGTATTATAGTAGTTATATTCTTGTACATAGGGGGGTATTATGGTAGTTATATTCTTGTACATAGAGGGCAGTATTATAGTAGTTATATTCTTGTACATAGGGGACAGTATTATAGTAGTTATATTCTTGTACATAGAGGGCAGTATTATAGTAATTATATTCTTGTACATAAGGGGTAGTATTATAGTAGTTATATTCCTGTACATAGGGGGCAGTATTATAGTAGTTATATTCCTGTAGATAGGGGGGCAGTATTATAGTACGGTAGTTATATTCTTGTATATAGGGAGCAGTATTATAGAAGTTATACTCTTACACATAAGAGGCAGTATTTTATTATTGATATTGTTCATGTGCTCAGTGATCTCAATTCTTCTACAGGATGCTTGCTACTGTAAAGTGAGGAGTCATACTGTATATTGTTTATTACATACCTGAATCCTCGGCACTCTGGGAGAGCTCAGGAAGTTTACGTAGTGGTTTGGTCGGCTGCTGGTAGTCAAGATCTAGAGGGAAGATTCTCTCATAGGTGGGGTTGGACTGGTGGATCTGAGTCTGGTTGTTGTTGCCAATGGTGTAACTATAGAAGGACAATCGTACAGTGGCGTCTTCTTCTAAGATTCGACGTGGGGCCTGAAAAGTATCATACTATTATTAGAATAATGTCATGATTCCCAAGATCTTATGATTTCACTTCTCCAGGAACTTTACCTTCTCCAATCTCTTTTGTATATATTGTTTCCACAGGATCAGGACTATAATAATGAGCAGGAGAAGGATTATGCCCACCAAACAGCCAATCAGAACAGAGGTCTTTGGCTCATCTGGTTTGTCCAAAGGTCGGCTGATGGTGAATGGGAAAGTGGTTTCTGGAAAAGAAGAAGGATGGTTACTTGTGGCCATAGGCAGGTTGAGGGTGGTCATTCGCACTCATAGCTGGGCAGGTTTCTCAAGTGGTGGTTGAGGGTGTGTAGACTGGGAGAAAAAAGTGCAATAGGGTCTTAACTGGTAAACAATGTGGTACAGAGAAAGGGAATCTGCTCACATGGTAGAGTTGCACTTAAGCAATATGTACATGGATCAGCTTCTGCAGGACACAGGTCCATAGGGACCGAGAAGTAAGGAATCCGGGTAAAGTGTCACTTGTTGCACTGCTGATGGATATAGACAGCCAGACGGTATACTTTCAAAACTTTATTTAAACAGGTTTTATAAGTAAAAAAAAAAGGAATGTAGTCAGCTTACCGGTCTTAGAAGAAATCCCCAGGCCTGCCAACGCCCAGCACGGTTTGGGGTGAGCGTCCACAGCAATTGAAGACAAAAAGAGAAATGATCCAGCTGGAGGTGGAGGCGGTTCAAACTTTGTGAGACTTTATTAGACAACTAAAACAATATATCGTTCTTCAAAAAAATCTTTACATAGCAAACACCTGGCACACCAGTAAGGAGGATCCTTACTGGTGTGCCAGGTGTTTGCTATGTAAAGATTTGTTTGAAGAATGATATATCATTTTAGTTGTCTAATAAAGTCTCACAAAGTTTGAACCGCCTCCACCTCCAGCTGGATCATTTTTCTTTTTTTCAGGTTTTATAGGTCAATTTGTTTCGAGGACAGCACAGGACCTTTTAGGTTTTGTCCTGATGAAGAGGTTGTGTTCTGTCCTCAAAACGTGTTGACCTATAAAACCTGTTTAAATAAAGTTTTGAAAATATACTGTCTGGACGTCTATATCCTTCCGCAGAGCAACAAGTGACACTTTACCCGGATTCCTTCAAGTAGTGGTTGGCAGAGGTGCGTTAGAGGTTGAAATCAATAGGTGGATATGGAAGGTCACAGTCAAGCACTGGTTGGTATTCATAGCCTAGCCGAAAGCTGTTGGCATTCAAAGATAGACAACTGGAGGGTCTCCGTTAAAGCAAGCGAGGTAGGTAAGAACATTTATTGATAGGCAGTGGTTGTTGTTTCTGGGCAAGTGGTGGTTGGCCTTGATGGAATTTTGAGCTCTTAACTGGACAAATGGAGGTAACAGAAGGGCAATTGGATGGCATTAAGAACTCAGCAGCCAGGTATCAGTAGGCATATACAATGGCACAGCTAACAGGTGCACTATGGCGGAGCACTATAATTATGGGAATTCTCCAGCACAGTCACTTTTGTGGGCACCATATTCAATTATGAGGATATTTAGCTCAGTTAATTTTGGAGGCAGCATGTGGACAAATTATGTTGAAGATATTCTGGAAAGCAGACATACTTTTTGGGGAACTGTGGGGAAATGCTTTTATTATTGGGGGCACAGTTATTTTTAGGTGCATTTTGTAACCACTATTACTATGTGGGGCAGAACTTGCCATAATGATTCTCTTTTGGGGAGCACTTATTATAGTGTTTGGTACTGTTTCTGCAAGAGGCATTATCTGCTTAACACAATTTTACCTTTTGTGGTATTATCATTTAATGGGTATTTCTTCAGTACATTATTTTTAAGCACCGGGCAGCTCTGTAGTCACGGGTCATGGTATATGTTCAGGTATCATGTAGATATGACTCACCAGATTTACTCTCAGTAGCGTTTAGGATGGGGGTCTCAGTGGTAGTAGCCTTGACAGTAGTAGGAGGGAGGGTAACAATTGTGGGCACATCAATATCCATATCTGGAGGGGAAGCAGAGGTTAGCAAGAAATAAAATATAAATTCAATATATTATTCCTGACTCAAATTCTGTCACTAGTCCTTCTATGAGGAGAGCTTTGAGAACGTTCATGACTCAGTCCCCATGACAGCACTTCTTGCACCAGCTCCCTGGCAGCTTCCTGTCCTGTCATCCAATCAAAATCCATCTTGAAGTTTTAGCATATCAAAAAAAATTACACACAAAAAAGACCTGACTGGTTCCTATAAGGCTCAGTATCCCTATAAGAGTTAGCTGCTGCACGAACAACTGTAGAATCTGATAATAGAAGCAGGTAGACAGTGTCAAAAGTACAAGTGTAAGATAGATACATCTAGAAATATAATTGGACTGAGCATGCCTGAGTATTGCCAGATGTTGCAGAGCCAAGTTTGTAATTTGACATATTATGCTGTTGGATTTTGCATAGGACTGCAGGTAAACCTATATCACATATTTCAGCTCTGTCACGTCTATATATCAGCATACCTGACCCAAAATACCCCCAAATAACATGAGATGTCTCACTTGACTGGAACGAGATTTCGCTGAACATCATCCATGTGTCAGCAAAGTAGAACTTGCACAGGATGAAGCTCCCGACTCTCTGCTGTAATGGGATCATGACAAATCTAGAACTGGGGTTCTTGTCATCTAGTACCGTCACCACCCCAACTGACTCCGGCTCCCAGTCAGACTGTTGTCGAAATTTAAAGAAACACTCAGCCCTCTGGAAAATCTTCACCCCCTTGGTGAACATATTATTACAGTGAACCTGGAAAAAAACAAAAAAGGAAACAATTTATATTTGTCAACTCACAGTTGTAGTGCAGCGGGGTTGGTGCAGTGAAACAGATAGACAGGGACCACATAAAAGTTCAAAGAAAATGTTTTTAATGTCCAAAGAAACTCACAAATGGAAAGAAAAGGGTATTCTCCGGATCGCAGCCGAGGCATCAAGGCAGTCTGTATCTGAAACCGGTTCCATGGCTGACTGCACAGCTATGTCACGCTGAGGGGGCACCAGACGTTAGCTTCCCTTGGCTTTGTGTTACTTCACACAAGCTGGATGTTGCAGAGCCACCTGCTCTGCTGTTTGCAAACCAAACCTGACACGCCAAACCCTTTGCTGCAGGGTTTTTAAATGGAATCTGAGGCCATGGGCCACTAGTAAGACCCGGCTGGAGTGAGCGAACCGCCCCACTACCATCCTGTAGTTCGCTCCAAAAATAAAAGCCCATGCCTAGTTTTCTTAAATCTGCCTTGGGCAAATAGCTTGTTTAAGACCAAACTTACTTTTATTCTGCACTACAATCACAGCTATGATTGTGACTGCAATGCTCTCCAACAGCCTTAATACGCTTCTATGAGCATCCAGGGGTGATACATACCGTCGCTCACATATAATTCCCCTCACTACCTCACACAGTGTACAGTAAGGCTATGTGCCCACGATTTGGAAGTAGCAGAGTTTAGATGCCGCATATTTTCGCTGCTTCCAAAATGCTGCGTTCTATTGAACGCAGGTAAATCTGAACCATGCGGATTTACCACATTCAATACATTCTATTGTAATTTCTGTTGGGGCGACTAGCGTCTCTGCCAGAGAAATTGGTATGCTGCAGTCCTGAAAGATGCGCTGCATGTTAGTGTCCGCAGGTGAGCAGCAGGTGCACATACACGCATAGTGGACATGAGATTTCTAAAAATCCAATCCACTATATTGTAACATCTGGCCGCTGCGGTTTTGATGCTGCATAAATACACAAGTGTCTAAAACGCACCAATCCTGATCGTTGGCACATACCCTATTGAGAACATCCTCTGGAAACATTCTGCATGAGAATGACCTCAGGTTACAGTTTACAGAATGAGAATGATCTGATGAGACTGTTTACATCATGTGAATAATCTCATGAGATAATGTACAATAGTGAGAATGACCTCAGTAAACAGTTTATATAAATGAGAATAACCTCTGGACAGAGTGTACATTTTGGGAATGACTTCATGAGACAGTGTGCAGCATTAAGAATGACTTCTGGACATTGTATGCAGAATGATAATGATCTGAGGGATAGTTTAGAGCATGAGAATGACCCATGAGATAGTTTACAGAATAGAAATTACCTCAGGATAGTTTACAGTGTGAGAAGGATTGCATGAGACAGTTTACATCATGAGAATGACCTTTAGGAGAAAGTTTATGGATCACCCCCAAGAGCTAGGGGTACTCGGATCCGGGCCCTTCGGTTCTCAAAGGGGATGTCACGGTGGCTGACCTGGTCCGTGGCCCTCGGGAGGCCCGTTGTAAAAGGGAAAGGTCTTTAAAGGGGAAATGTTCGTGACGCCACCTGTGGTATTCGGTCAGGGTGACCGACGCTGCTTAGGGGTCCGCTGGGGTGATGTTATGGCAGCTAGATGGTATACCTTCCCACAGGTGAAGTATGTCCCCAGGGCTTCCCAGTGTGTAGATGGTGATTGGTGAAGAACGAGGACACAAGATTGCAGTCTCTCTATCTTTACTGAAGGCTTCAGCATCCACAGTCCAGAGCACCAGATCACAGGGCAGGCAGAGTCTGGCCGGTTTGGAGGCAAATCCAAAGTCCCATTATCCAGGTGGAAATCAGTAGCCTTCCTCTAGCGCCTGGGTGGATTAGTGCCTTCCTGCTAAGCTTCTCAGTAAGGTCCTCACAACTGTTGTAGATGTTATGTTTCTCTTTGTCCCCCAGATGGATAGGAACAAACCTGTATGACTGCTGGCCTGGGGCTTTTTACAGGGAGTCTAGCATGCCCCGGCCCCCCACAAGTTGCCACTGTGCCTCCTGGGTATAGGTCGGATCAGTAATGTGGAATTAGCTGTCCTGCCGGTCTCTAGAGCAAGGCATGGAGACGATTGCTCCCTCAGTGTTCTGGCTACCGGATCCTGCGCCTCAGAAAGAGGCAGCCTGCATAGGGCAGAACTTCTGGTTTCCTCTCCTTTTGTTATGACTTGGTTACTCACCCTCTACAATACAATTCGCTGTTCGTGTCTCTTTCTTAGGATACTGCCGCATCGGTAGGCAGGCGCAGCTCCGTGACCTTCTGTCTAGGCCTCTGACAGGATCCCACCCCTGTCAGGGACCACACTGTCGGCATCTGCTAGGTGTTGCTCCTTTCCCCGTCTGCCTGACAGGGACTGGACTGAGTCAAGCTCAGCCAGCTTCTGACTAACTTCCTATCCAGACCACCAGTTTTACCTAACTGTGAAGAGTGCCCTAATAAATAGGAGCATAGCTCCCCCTGGTGGACTGGAGTGTAAGAGTGTTGCATGGTTTGTGATACCTGGTAAAGTGATCTCCTTTATTGCCTTCAAACGTAACATCACTCCCCCCTAGAGGAGAATGATATTACTGCAACGACCAGGACCCTGGGGCGCTGCATTTACATTTCAGTGAATAACATAAGATGATAGTTTACAGCATTGGAATGCCCTCTGGGACAGTTTACTAAATAAGAATGACCTCAAAAGACAGTTTACAGAGTGAGAATGCCATTATGGACAGTTTACAGAATGAGAATGACCTCAGGGACAGTTTATAGAACGAGAACGACTTCAAGAGACAGTTTGCAGTGTGAGAATAACCTCAGACACATTTTACAGGATGATAATGGCCTAATGTAACAATTAACACAATGAGCATGACCTCAGAGGACAGCTTACAGTATGAGAATGACCGAAGAAGACCGTTTACAGTATGATAATGATCTCAGCGACAGTTTGAATAATGAGAATGACATAATCAGACAGTTTACAGCAAGAGAATGATCTCATTTGATTGTGTGATAATGAGAATAACCCAAGGAGACAGTTTACAGGGTATGAAAGGCTTGAGAAGACAGTTTACAGCATGAGAATTGGTTGTTCACAGTCAGCTGTGTCTAAAATCTGGACCAAATACAAACAACATGGGAAGGTTGTTAAAGGCAAACATACTGGAAGACCAAGGAAGCGTAAAGACCAGAAACTTAAAGCAATATGTCTCCAAAACAGGAGATGCACAACAAAACAAATGAGGGACGAATGGGTGGAAACTGGAGTCAATGTCTGTGACCGAACTGTAAGAAACCGCCTAAAGGAAATGGGATTTACATACAGAAAAGCTAAACGAAAGCCATCATTAACACCAATACAGAAAAAAAACAAGGGTACAAAGGGCTAAGAAAAGCTATCGTGGACTGTGAATGACTGGATGAAAGTCATATTCATTGATGAATCACTAATCTGCATTGGGCAAGGAGATGATCCTGGAACTTTTGTTTGGTGCCATTCCAATGAGATTTATAAAGATGACTGCCTGAAGAGAACATGCAAATTTCCACAGTCATTGATGATATGGGGCTGCATGTCAGGTAAAGGCACTGGGGAGATGGCTGTCATTACATCTTCAATAAATACACAAGTTTACGTTGCTATTTTGGACACTTTTCTTATCTCATCAATTGAAAGGATGTTTGGGGATGATGAAATCATTTTTCTAGATGATAATGCATCCTACCATAGAGCAAAAACTGTGAAAACATTCCTTGAAAAAAGACACATACGGTTAATGTCATGGCCTGCAAATAGTCTGGATCTCAATCCAATTGAAAATATTTGGTGGAAGTTGAAGAAAATGGTCCATGACAAGGTTCCAACCTGCAACACTGATCTGGCAACAGCAATCAGAGAAAGTTGGAGCCAGATTGATGAAGAGTACTGTTTACACTCATTAAGTCCGTGCCTCAGAGACTACAAGCTGTTATGGAAAATAATAATACACACGGAGCACAAAAAATTATAATAAATCAATGCTAATAATGGCACTAGTGTACCATGTGCGTATGTTAGGACCAAAGAATAGGGACAACTGTACAACAGAAATCCTAATACACCACAGAGAGGCCACAGTTAATAAGTCCCATAAAAAATATACTTTATTAAATATATATTAAAATACCATAGCAAAAAGGAAGAGGCACGGCTCCTTCCTCCTTCCTCACACTCCCTGAGGAAGGAGCCGTGCTGCGCTCCGAAACGCGCATCGGGGTGGGCTCAGGGTCCCCCACTGTTGGCGCACATCAGGTAATTATATTGTGAGTGTATACGATTGCGATATATGGCCGGTAATGGATAATTAGTTTGATTTGTGCATTTGCAGTATATCCCCTGAAAGGTTTTTCTCTGCCTCTTGGAGTTGCTAATATATATATATATATATATATATATATATATATAATGTCTACACTCCCATCCACACAGTGTGTGATATGTATTAACAATCTATTATGTGTTGATGCAGTGGGGGGTACCCTATAGCCCTATGTGTATTATTGTTATTGCGATACAGTTGTTTCACCAGCCCCATTTTTTCCTTATGTACCTCTTCCTTTTTGCTATGGTATTTTAATATATATTTAATAAAGTATATTTTTTATGGGACTTATTGACTGTGGCCTCTCTGTGGTGTTTTAAGCTGTTATGGAAGCCAGAGGTGGTGCAACAAAATACTAGTGATGTGTTGGAGTGTTTTTTTGTTTGTTTTTTTCTCATGATTCCATAATTTTTTTCCCTCATAATTGAGTGATTCCATAATTTTTCCCCTATGTGTGGTTAAAAAAGTAACCATTACTGACTACCACATTTTTTGTTCTTGATTTCTTTTAGTGTTTCTTAAAGCCAGAAAGTTGCCATTTGAAATCACTTTAGTTTTGTGCCATGTCTGTGATCTGCTTTTTTTCTACAAAATTAAACAACTGAATGAACATCCTCCAAGGCCGGTGATTCCATAATTTTTGCCAGGGGTTGTACAATATACCAAAAGGTATAGTCCCTATAGGATACTATAGGTGCTCAAAAATGCAGACATAATGGAGGTATGAGTAAAGCATAAAGCACCTGTAGGAAGGGAAAGCTGATGTTACTTGAGTGGTAGAAAGATGTGTGAGCGGCACGCACCCCAACGCGCGTTTTGGACGCTGTCCTTCATCAGGGAGTACCACTATATGATATATACAATCATTGTGTTTCATCAGATTCCCATTCTTTTGCTGTCACACACTTCACCCTTTGAATTTTGCCTCCACACACTGCTCTGCACATCACAGTGCATTGATTCCCTCCAGGTTGGATATAGGTCCCAAGCTCTGCAGTTGCCATGACTTTCATGTATTTTCCTTTATCCATTTAATGTAGCTTCTTTGCATTTAGTCTGGCACTATGGATTTCTTGAGTGGTTCACAATTTCTTCAATTAACGCATTTTTTATGCGATTTTAGAATTGTACTAGATGGAGGCCTGATGCTATCGCATCAAGAGGGCGGTAATGTCACGATGGGGGCAGGCTTTGCAGTGTTGAGAATCTCTCCCCCCATGTGATCACCCACCTATCCACTCTGTCTTCCCCCATGTGCTGACTTCTCCCTTCTGTGCTCTCTTCTTTGACCTGTCTACCCCATGTGCTATCCCCCTTGTCTGCTTTCTCTCCTTCCTGTGCTGTGTTCTCTCCTCATGTGCTGTCCTGTTTGAGCTGTCTCCCCCCTGTGCTCTGTCTCTCTCACCCCTGTGCACTTTCTCTCTCCCCCATCTGCTGTCTTCTCCTCTCATGTCATCTCTTTTTTTACCTGTGTACCCCATGTGCTCTCGTACACGGTCAGACACAGACAAATTTTAAAATGAAATTTCGTTTGCGGGAAAACCCCTTTAATGTGACCGGATTCCTCTACCTGTAGACACTTTGCGCATCTGCTGCCAGGATCAGCCGAAATATTCACTATGCCTGTGCGTAATTTGTGCAGGTGCAGTAAATCAGACCGACGCCATCTTTGTGCAGACAGATAGTGGCAGTCACATTAAAACTGTGCATGCGCTCCTCCTGTACAAAGATGGCGGCAGTCAGTGAATCATTCAGCTGATCCCGGCAGCGGCGTGTTCGCGACGTTGTTTCGCTGGTGGTACCGCGCAAGAGGCTGCGTACGGCATATACAGTGTGTTTGTGGTGCGTACGGTGTATACAGTGTGTGTGTGTGTGGTGTGTACAGTGTGTGTGGTGCATACGGTGTGTACAGTGTGTGTGGTGCGTACAGCGTGTACAGTGTGTGTGTGGTGCATACGGCGTATACAGTGTGTGTGGTGTGTACAGCGTATACATTGTGTGTGTGTGTGGTGCGTACGGTGTATACAGTGTGTGTGTGTGTGTGTGTGGTGCGTATGGCGTGTACAGTGTGTGTGTGTGGTGCGTACGGCGTGTACAGTGTGTGTGTGTGGTGCGTACAGCGTATACACTGTGTGTGTGATGCGACGGTGTTTCGCTGGTGGTACTGTGCAAGAGGCTGGTACCACCAGCAGTTTCCATATTGAGACACCCATCATGAACTTCCGCCGCTGGAATTCTGGGATCCGGACACATCTGGACGGAACAGGATGTGAAGACATTACAGGGTAAGTGTATATTAAGATGTGCAGGCACTTTTTCATGTTGGCGCCACCTTCTCACCAATTGTTACAATAAAGGAGTTTTATTCATTTTTCCACCTATGCCTTATTGTCAGTTTCTTACCACTTATTCAGATTTTCCAGCATGATAATGACGCCAAGAGACAACTTACAGTAGGAATATGACAGAAAATGGCAGTTCACATCAGGAGAATTACCTTCTGGACATTTTGAATTATGAGGTATCAGGGTTTGATTACACCATGAGAATGACCTCAGTTGAAAGCTTACAGTATGAGAATAATCTAGTAATATAGATTACAGCTTGAGAATGACCTCAGTGACATTTTGCAGCATGAGAATGACCTCAAGGACCGTTTACTTAATGAAAATGACCTAAGAAGACAGTTTATAGCATGAGAATAATCTAAGACATTGACTGTTTTTTATGCCAATTCAACAGCACATACATGAGGACGACATCTCTTTTACCTTCATAAATGTAAAGTTTCTGGCTCCATCAAACTGGAACTCTATCTCTACATATCCGCTGCGTGTGCTTTCATTTTTCCAGCCAATATAATCGTAGCCAGGCCAAACACGATATTGATGACTCTGAGTAAAGTCGTCCAACCCAAGAACTCCATCTGTCAGCTGACCCAAACCATCAAACAGCCGTCTGTACAGAGAAAATAGATGGGATTTTGATAAGAATATGGAGGGACTTATTTTAGATCCCACTATCTATCTATCTTTCTTGTAACTTGCTAGTTATAACTTTCAGGGTAAGTTCAGGTTCTGTGAACTATAAATACAGTACCTCTTCTCTAGGTATCCATCATAGGTAGAGTCATTCAGGTAGGAGATAGGATGTCCAGGAGCCATAAATGTCTCTCCTTCTGGTATACTGTACGATTTAAGACCATCTAGAATACATATAATAAGGTCATTCTATGGCTTTCTAAGTTGTTGTAGAACTACAACCCACGACATGTGGAATCATTCCTAATAGATGGTTGTGTGATGTACAGCAATGTGCAAATGTTTTAGGCAGGTGTGGAGAAAAATGCTGCACAGATTCTTTCAGAAAGTGCATGCAAGTGTACCTAGTGATGAAGGCGAAGGGCAGTCACCAAATATTGATGGTATTTACATTCCTCTTTTGTTTATTCACATTCTATTTAGTTTAATTGCTAAAAATCTATTAATACTTCTATTCTTTAAAAAAAAATATTTAGAATTAAGAGTCATCAGTGGTTGATACTTCATAAGTGGCTTTAGTTCCATAAAGATGCGATACAATTCTGGTCTCAATTCTAAATATTTTTCTATCTACTGGCTAACATGGTACAAATATATATATCTTTCCATTATCTACTGTGCAGCGTTTCTTCCATGCCTGCCTAAAATGTTTGCACAGTACTATATGTTCTTACCAAGCCAAGCACAGCCGTACAACTCCACCCTCATACACACTGTCATGGGGACCTTAGTGACCGGGATGACTCGGATATGGCTTGCAATGATCGGAGGTTTCAGATCTGTCAGGACCACCTCATACTCATCTACATTACCTTTTATAGCCTAGATATGGAAAGCAGAAAACAGTGTGACTAATCATTCATGAAACATTATCTATCTACAGTGCCTTGAAAAAGTATTCATACCCCATGAACTTTTCCACATGGTTCACGTTACACCCACAAACTTAATTGTATTTTATTGGGATTTTATGTGCTATACCAACAGAAAGTAGCAAGTATTTGTGAAGTGTAAAGTAAATGACAGATGGATTTCTAATTATTTTATAAATATAAATCTGAAAATTGGGAAATTCATTTGTGTTCCGCACTCTGTAGTCTGATACCCCTAAATAAAATCCTGAGTGACCAATTGCCTCCAAGTCACATAGTAAATTGAGTCCACCGATGTGGAATTTATCCTCAGTATAACTACATCTGTTTTGAGAAGGCCACAGAGGTTTGTTTGAGAACATTAGGGATCAAGCAGATTAATGAAGAAGGAACACACCCGGCAAGTAAGGGATAATGTTGTGGAGAAGCGTTTCGGTAATCAGGGTTAGTTTATAAAAAAAAAAATAGCTAAAGCTCTGGGCATCTCAAGGAGCACTGTTCAAGTGAGCCCTTAGTAACATTGTCAACAAATCTGGCCTTTATGGAAGAGTAGCAAGAAGGCATTTTTTTAAAGTAATAATAATAATAATAATGTTTATTTTTATATAGCGCTAACATATTCCGCAGCTCTTTACAATTTTTGCACACATTATCATCACTGTCCCCGATTGGGCTCACAATCTAGAATTCCTATCAGTATGTCTTTGGAATGTGGGAGGAAACCGGAGTGCCCGGAGGAAACCCACGCAAACACAGAGAGAACATACATTGCAGATGTTGTCCTGGGTGGGATTAGAACCCAGAACCCCAGCGCTGCAAGGCTGTAGTGCTAACCACTGCGCCACCGTGCTGCCCGAAGTACCGTAAGTCATAAGAAGACCCGCTTGCAGTTTGCAAATAGCCATGTAGGGAACACAGCAAGCATGTGGAAGATGGTGCTCTGTGTTATGTTTGCTAATGACAGGTGTTATGAAGGCAATCCAGAAACACAGTGTGCTTAGCGATCAGAGCGCACACAGTGATCTGACAAATACCCAAAAATACAAGAACGAGCTCTGAGACGTGGAAACTCTGTAGACTGCACACCTGATCCTATCCTAAACACAACTAAAAGCGGCTGTGGATTGCGCCTAACAACTACCTAGGCAACTCGGCACAGCCTAAGAAACTAGCTAGCCTGAAGATAGAAAAATAGGCCTGACTTGCCCCAGAGAAATTCCCCAAAGGAAAAGGCAGCCCCCCACATATAATGACTGAGAGTAAGATGAAAAGACAAAACGTAGGGATGAAATAGATTCAGCAAATTGGGGCCCGATATTCTAGGACAGAGCGAGGACAGTAAAGCGAACTTTGCAGTCTACCAAAAACCCTAAAGCAAAACCACGCAAAGGGGGCAAAAAAAACCCACCGTGCCGAACTAACGGCACGGCGGTACACCCTTTGCGTCTCAGAGCTTCCAGCAAAACAAAAGACAAGCTGGACAGAAAAAAAGCAACAAAAAAGCAAAAAGCACTTAGCTATACAGAGCAGCAGGTCACAGGAACAATCAGGAGAAGCTCAGAACCAACACTGAAACATTGACAAGGAGCAAGGATAGCAGCATCAGGCGGAGTTAAGTAATGAAGCAGTTAACGAGCTCACCAGAACACCTGAGGGAGGAAGCTCAGAAGCTGCAGTACCACTTGTGACCACAGGAGTGAATTCAGCCACAGAATTCACAACAGTACCCCCCCCTTGAGGAGGGGTCACCGAACCCTCACCAGAGCCCCCAGGCCGACCAGGATGAGCCGCATGAAAGGCACGAACAAGATCGGAAGCATGAACATCAGAGGCAAAAACCCAGGAATTATCTTCCTGAGCATAACCCTTCCATTTAACCAGATACTGGAGTTTCCGTCTAGAAACACGAGAATCCAAAATCTTCTCCACAATATACTCCAATTCCCCCTCCACCAAAACCGGGGCAGGAGGCTCAACAGATGGAACCATAGGTGCCACGTATCTCCGCAACAACGACCTATGGAATACATTATGTATGGAAAAGGAGTCTGGGAGGGTCAAACGAAAAGACACAGGATTGAGAACCTCAGAAATCCTATACGGACCAATAAAACGAGGTTTAAATTTAGGAGAGGAAACCTTCATAGGAATATGACGAGAAGATAACCAAACCAGATCCCCAACACGAAGTCGGGGACCCACACGGCGTCTGCGATTAGCGAAAAGTTGAGCTTTCTCCTGGGACAAGATCAAATTGTCCACTACCTCAGTCCAGATCTGCTGCAACCTATCCACCACAGAATCCACACCAGGACAGTCCGAAGACTCAACCTGTCCTGAAGAGAAACGAGGATGGAACCCAGAATTGCAAAAAAAAGGAGAAACCAAGGTAGCCGAGCTGGCCCGATTATTAAGGGCGAACTCAGCCAACGGCAAAAAGGACACCCAATCATCCTGGTCTGCAGAAACAAAACATCTCAGATATGTTTCCAAGGTCTGATTGGTTCGTTCGGTCTGGCCATTAGTCTGAGGATGGAAAGCCGAGGAAAAGGATAGGTCAATTCCCATCCTACCACAAAAGGCTCGCCAGAACCTTGAAACAAACTGGGAACCTCTGTCAGAAACAATATTCTCAGGAATGCCATGCAACCGAACCACATGCTGAAAGAACAAAGGTACCAAATCAGAGGAGGAAGGCAATTTAGCCAAGGGCACCAGATGGACCATTTTAGAAAAGCGATCACAGACCACCCAAATGACTGACATCTTTTGAGAAACGGGAAGGTCAGAAATGAAATCCATCGAAATATGTGTCCAAGGCCTCTTTGGGACCGGCAAGGGCAAAAGCAACCCACTGGCACGAGAACAGCAGGGCTTAGCCCTAGCACAAATCCCACAGGACTGCACAAAAGTACGTACATCCCGTGACAGAGATGGCCACCAGAAGGATCTAGCCACTAACTCTCTGGTACCAAAGATTCCAGGATGACCAGCCAACACCGAACAATGAAGTTCAGAGATAAGTTTATTAGTCCACCTATCAGGGACGAACAGTTTCTCTGCTGGACAACGATCAGGTTTATTCGCCTGAAATTTTTGCAGCACCCGCCGCAAATCAGGGGAGATGGCAGACACAATGACTCCTTCCTTGAGGATACCCGCTGGCTCAGATAAACCCGGAGAGTCGGGCACAAAACTCCTAGACAGAGCATCCGCCTTCACATTTTTAGAGCCCGGAAGGTACGAAATCACAAAGTCGAAGCGGGCAAAAAATAACGACCAACGGGCCTGTCTAGGATTCAAGCGCTTGGCAGACTCGAGATAAGTCAAGTTCTTATGATCAGTCAATACCACCACGCGATGCTTAGCTCCTTCAAGCCAATGACGCCACTCCTCGAATGCCCACTTCATGGCCAGCAACTCTCGATTGCCCACATCATAATTACGCTCAGCGGGCGAAAACTTCCTGGAAAAGAAAGCACATGGTTTCATCACTGAGCAATCAGAACCTCTCTGTGACAAAACCGCCCCTGCTCCAATCTCAGAAGCATCAACCTCGACCTGGAACGGAAGAGAAACATCTGGCTGACACAACACAGGGGCAGAACAAAAACGACGCTTCAACTCCTGAAAAGCTTCCACAGCAGCAGAAGACCAATTAACCAAATCAGCACCCTTCTTGGTCAAATCGGTCAATGGTTTGGCAATGCTAGAAAAATTACAGATGAAGCGACGATAAAAATTAGCAAAGCCCAGGAACTTTTGCAGACTTTTCAGAGATGTCGGCTGAATCCAATCCTGGATGGCTTGGACCTTAACTGGATCCATCTCGATAGTAGAAGGGGTAAAGATGAACCCCAAAAATGAAACTTTCTGCACACCGAAGAGACACTTTGATCCCTTCACAAACAAAGAGTTAGCACGCAGGACCTGAAAAACCATTCTGACCTGCTTCACATGAGACTCCCAATCATCTGAGAAGATCAAAATGTCATCCAAGTAAACAATCAGGAATTTATCCAGATACTCACGGAAGATGTCATGCATAAAAGACTGAAACACAGATGGAGCATTGGCAAGTCCGAACGGCATCACTAGATACTCAAAATGACCCTCGGGCGTATTGAATGCAGTTTTCCATTCATCTCCTTGCCTGATTCTCACCAGATTATACGCACCACGAAGATCTATCTTAGTGAACCAACTAGCCCCCTTAATCCGAGCAAACAAGTCAGATAACAATGGCAAGGGATACTGAAAATTAACAGTGATCTTATTAAGAAGGCGGTAATCAATACACGGTCTCAGCGAACCATCCTTCTTGGCTACAAAGAAGAACCCTGCTCCCAGTGGTGATGACGATGGGCGAATATGTCCCTTCTCCAGGGATTCCTTCACATAACTGCGCATAGCGGCGTGTTCGGGCACGGATAAATTAAATAATCGACCTTTAGGGAATTTACTACCAGGAATCAAATTGATAGCACAATCACAATCCCTATGCGGAGGTAGAGCATCGGACTTGGGCTCTTCAAATACATCCTGATAATCAGACAAGAACTCTGGGACCTCAGAAGGGGTGGATGACGAAATCGACAAAAATGGAACATCACCATGTACCCCCTGACAACCCCAGCTGGATACCGACATGGAATTCCAATCCAATACTGGATTATGGGTTTGTAGCCATGGCAACCCCAACACGACCACATCATGCAGATTATGCAACACCAGAAAGCGAATAACTTCCTGATGTGCAGGAGCCATGCACATGGTCAGCTGGGCCCAGTATTGAGGTTTATTCTTGGCCAAAGGTGTAGCATCAATTCCTCTCAATGGAATAGGACACCGCAAAGGCTCCAAGAAAAACCCACAACGTTTAGCATAATCCAAATCCATCAGATTCAGGGCAGCGCCCGAATCCACAAACGCCATGACAGAAAACGACGACAAAGAGCATATCAAGGTAATGGACAGAAGGAATTTGGACTGTACAGTACCAATGACGGCAGACCTAGCGGACCGCTTAGTGCGCTTAGGACAATCAGAAATAGCATGAGTGGAATCACCACAGTAGAAACACAGACCATTCAGACGTCTGTATTCCTGCCGTTCAACTCTAGTCATAGTCCTATCGCACTGCATAGGCTCAGGTTTAACCTCAGGCAGTACCGCCAAATGGTGCACAGATTTACGCTCGCGCAAGCGTCGACCGATCTGAATGGCCAAAGACAAAGACTCATTCAAACCAGCAGGCATAGGAAATCCCACCATGACATCCTTAAGAGCCTCAGAGAGACCCTTTCTGAACAAAGCTGCCAGCGCAGATTCATTCCACTGAGTGAGTACTGACCATTTCCTAAATTTCTGACAATATACTTCTATATCATCCTGACCCTGGCACAAAGCCAGCAAATTTTTCTCAGCCTGATCCACTGAATTAGGCTCATCGTACAGCAATCCGAGCGCCAGGAAAAACGCATCGACACTACTCAATGCAGGGTCTCCTGGCGCAAGAGAAAATGCCCAGTCTTGAGGGTCGCCGCGCAAAAAAGAAATAATAATCAAAACCTGTTGAATAGGATTACCAGAAGAATGAGGTTTCAAGGCCAGAAATAGCTTACAATTATTTTTGAAACTTAGAAACTTAGTTCTATCTCCAAAAAACAAATCAGGAATAGGAATTCTTGGTTCTAACATAGATTTCTGATCAATAGTATCTTGAATTTTTTGTACATTTATAACGAGATTATCCATTGAAGAGCACAGACCCTGAATATCCATGTCCACACCTGTGTCCAGAATCACCCAAATGTCTAGGGGAAAAAAAAAAAGTGAACACAGAGCAGAAAAAAAAAAAAAAAATGATGTCAGAACTTTTTCTTTCCCTCTATTGAGAATCATTAGTTTGGCTCCTTGTACTGTTATGTTTGCTAATGACAGGTGTTATGAAGGCAATCCAGAAACACAGTGTGCTTAGCGATCAGAGCGCACACAGTGATCTGACAAATACCCAAAAATACAAGAACGAGCTCTGAGACGTGGAAACTCTGTAGACTGCACACCTGATCCTATCCTAAACACAACTAAAAGCGGCTGTGGATTGCGCCTAACAACTACCTAGGCAACTCGGCACAGCCTAAGAAACTAGCTAGCCTGAAGATAGAAAAATAGGCCTGACTTGCCCCAGAGAAATTCCCCAAAGGAAAAGGCAGCCCCCCACATATAATGACTGTGAGTAAGATGAAAAGACAAAACGTAGGGATGAAATAGATTCAGCAAAGTGGGGCCCGATATTCTAGGACAGAGCGAGGACAGTAAAGCGAACTTTGCAGTCTACCAAAAACCCTAAAGCAAAACCACGCAAAGGGGGCAAAAAAAACCCACCGTGCCGAACTAACGGCACGGCGGTACACCCTTTGCGTCCCAGAGCTTCCAGCAAAACAAAAGACAAGCTGGACAGAAAAAAAGCAACAAAAAAGCAAAAAGCACTTAGCTATACAGAGCAGCAGGTCACAGGATCAATCAGGAGAAGCTCAGATCCAACACTGAAACATTGACAAGGAGCAAGGATAGCAGCATCAGGCGGAGTTAAGTAATGAAGCAGTTAACGAGCTCACCAGAACACCTGAGGGAGGAAGCTCAGAAGCTGCAGTACCACTTGTGACCACAGGAGTGAATTCAGCCACAGAATTCACAACAGCTCTGGTCAGATGAGACTAAAGTAGAACTTTTTGGGCTAAATGCAAAATGTTATGTGTGGCAGGAAACTAACACTACACATCACCCTGAAAACACCATGCCCACCGTCACACATGGTGGTGACAGCAGCATGCTGTGAAGGGGCTTTTCTTCAGCAGGGACAGTGAGTTGGTCAGAGTTGATGTGAAGATAGATGAAATACAGGGACATTCTGAAAGAAAGCTTGCTAGAGGCTGCAAAAGACCCGAGACTGGGGAGTGGATTCACCTAAAAGCTGGAACAGGACCATAAAAATTCTGACAGAGCTACGATGGATGGTTTAGATCAAAGCATACTTGTGTGTTAACAGCCCAGACCTAAATCCCAGTGAGAATCTGTGACAAGACTTGAAAATTCACCACAGACGTCTCCATCCAATCTCACTGAGCTAGAGCAAATGTGCAAAGAAGAATGGGCAAAAATATCACCTCTACATGTGCAAAGCTGGTAGAGACAGACCCCAAAAGACTTATAGCAGTAATTGTAGGGAAAAGTGGTTCTACAAAGTATTGACTCATGGGGCTGAATACAAATGCACCTCACAATTTTCAGATTTATATTATTAAAATATTTGGGAAACCAGGTATCATTTCCTTTGCACTTCACAAATACTTGCTACTTTCTGTTGATATCACATGAAATGCAAATACAGCACATTTACGTTTGTGGGTGTAACATGAAAAAATGTGGAAAAGGTCACAGTGCATGAAAGCTTTTTCAAGGCACTGCATCTATCTATCCCTTATCACAATTGAGAAAGGATCATTCATTTTTTTTACCCAAAATGTCGCCACACATGGACTGATGAAATCTGCTATTTCTGTAAAAAATTCTAGAGTGCTGTTTATTTTGGGGATTTTTTTGCATTAGAGACAACAGTTCGGTGATTGGAGACGTGCACTCACGTGGATCAAATACTTTGGTGCTTTAATTCCTGGTCTTTCTATATCATATGTATCTGCCGTATATATCTTACGTGTACTGCCTATTTATCAATCCATCTGCCTAGCTCTCTATCTTTGACACATTTCCGATTCATTATTGCAGCATAGATTAAGTAATAATTATCTACGAGTAACGTCATGATTAAACAAGGTCATCATTCACTTTGGCAAGATGGCCATTATCAGAAGTTATGTCAAGGATAAGCAGTGAGCCGCTCACCACTTCACCAGGCAGACGACTCGGGGCCAGTCTGCGGTCATACAGCTCTCTCGAATGGCGTAGTTTGGGAGATAATACTTTTGATGAATTGTCGTTCTTTCTTGTTGACGTATGTGTTAGTGAAATTGGCTGCGTCATGCATTTGTCAGGGCAGGATGTGGTGTACCCATGAGAAGAAGACATCGTCTTCTCCTGAGACCTGCTGGATGTCATGGGTCTTACTCATCTGAAAGGAGAAGATTAACCTTCTTGTCCTGAGACCACTAACATGGCCATGACTGGGGGATTAATTCCTATCTTTTATCGATAGAGCAGATTAGGACATTTCCATTGCGTTAATGGGTTAACGCTAAGGTTTCCATTGCGTTAGGGCAATCAGTTAAGCGCATAGCGCTAGCGGATTGCTCTAACGCAATGTTTATTTTGTGGCCGCGTTTGCCGTCCCCGCTAGCACAGATCCCCGATCTGCGGTAGCGAGGGACGGACCTCGGACGTGCCTCAGACGCTGCAAGCAGCGTCCGAGGTCCGTCACAAAAGAATGGCACATCACTACCGCGATGCGCTACAGGCAGAAATAACATTGCTGTCAATGGGTGCGCTAACGGACCCGTTGCTCGGCGTTAATTGCGACATTTTCGCCGTGCAATGCTGTCCGTTAGCGTTAACCCATTAACGCAATGGGAACCTAGCCATTACTTTCTTCTCCATTCACAAAATTCTAAATGCAGTTGGTGAGTGGAGTATAAAAAAAATGATAGAAAAATAAAATAAATTCTACAAGAAAAGTTAAGAAAAGTGTGTGGTGTAGGATTAATGCCGGAGACAAGATTAGGATTATATGGCCACCACTGATGGTTGATACGCAGCTTTCCTAGACAGCAAATCTGTGTGACATCCAATATGCTGGGTTACAAAATACTTTTCATTTTTGGATAAATGCCCTTTACGCATACATGGTGTGATTTATACAGGGTTCTTGCCTGCTGTCCTTGGTGGTCCTTCCATGAAAGCCATCGCTCCCCATTGCGACTGTAGTCCACTCGGTAAGATCTGGCAAACTCCTTCCCTGTGGCTCGTGCGTGTCGACCCTGAGTTCCAATCAAGGTGATGAAGAAGAGTTTGTGTAGATGTATCTGCAAGTATTGCACATCCTCAGGCTGCAGCAGACCTGCTGGGCACCAGGCTCCATCACCTTCTTCTCGTTGTAGTCTGGGAGAAGAGAACAATTACAAAATATCCCAACCATGTGGAGTGAAGATGGAATATTTGCCCCAGACTTATGATATGGGCATTAAGTATACCTCCCAACCATTCTGGATATAGATGGCTGTCCCACATTTGTTGAGCTATCCTGTTATTCTTGAAGGTATGGGGTATATCCTGACTTCAGCTTTTTCTGTGACATAATGTTGCAGATCCAATTGAATATAATAGTTGAGCAGAGAGCTCTAAGATCCCTGGTAAATCATCGGGTTTATGCAAAGACCAAAGGTTCTGTCAGGACCCTAAGTTCATGTATCAGAGTCAGGTCACACGAGAAAAGAGGGAAGAGGAGCAGGACCCAAGTAAGGTGTGTGCGAATATAGTAAGATTTTTATGTGTGTATAGCAGAGCTAAGTGTGTGTGTAGCAGAGATGAGTGTGTGTAAGTAGCAGTGCTGAGCATATACAGTGGGGCAAAAAAGTATTTAGTCAGTCAGCAATAGTGCAAGTTCCACCACTTAAAAAGATGAGAGGCGTCTGTAATTTACATCATAGGTAGACCTCAACTATGGGAGACAAACTGAGAAAAAAAAATCCAGAAAATCACATTGTCTGTTTTTTTAACATTTTTTTTGCATATTATGGTGGAAAATACGGTAAGTATTTGGTCAGAAACAAACAATCAAGATTTCTGGCTCTCACAGACCTGTAACTTCTTCTTTAAGAGTCTCCTCTTTCCTCCACTCATTACCTGTAGTAATGGCACCTGTTTAAACTTGTTATCAGTATAAAAAGACACCTGTGCACACCCTCAAACAGTCTGACTCCAAACTCCACTATGGTGAAGACCAAAGAGCTGTCAAAGGACACCAGAAACAAAATTGTAGCCCTGCACCAGGCTGGGAAGACTGAATCTGCAATAGTCAACCAGCTTGGAGTGAAGAAATCAACAGTGGGAGCAATAATTAGAAAATGGAAGACATACAAGACCACTGATAATCTCCCTCGATCTGGGGCTCCACGCAAAATCCCACCCCGTGGGGTCAGAATGATCACAAGAACGGTGAGCAAAAATCCCAGAACCACACGGGGGGACCTAGTGAATGAACTGCAGAGAGCTGGGACCAATGTAACAAGGCCTACCCTAAGTAACACACTACGCCACCATGGACTCAGATCCTGAAGTGCCAGACGTGTCCCACTGCTTAAGCCAGTACATGTCCGGGCCCGTCTGAAGTTTGCTAGAGAGAATTTGGATGATCCAGAGGAGTTTTGGAAGAATGTCCTATGGTCTGATGAAACCAAACTGGAACTGTTTGGTAGAAACACAACTTGTCGTGTTTGGAGGAAAAAGAATACTGAGTTGCATCCATCAAACACCATACCTACTGTAAAGCATGGTGGTGGAAACATCATGCTTTGGGGTTGTTTCTCTGCAAAGGGGCCAGGACGACTGATCCGGGTACATGAAAGAATGAATGGGGCCATGTATCGTGAGATTTTGAGTGCAAACCTCTTTCCATCAGCAAGGGCATTGAAGATGAAACGTGGCTGGGTCTTTCAACATGACAATGATCCAAAGCACACCGCCAGGGCAACGAAGGAGTGGCTTCGTAAGAAGCATTTCAAGGTCCTGGAGTGGCCTAGCCAGTCTCCAGATCTCAACCCTATAGAAAACCTTTGGAGGGAGTTGAAAGTCCGTGTTGCCAAGCGAAAAGCCAAAAACATCACTGCTCTAGAGGAGATCTGCATGGAGGAATGGGCCAACATACCAACAAAAGTGTGTGGCAACCTTGTGAAGACTTACAGAAAACGTTTGACCTCTGTCATTGCCAACAAAGGATATATTACAAAGTATTGAGATGAAATTTTGTTTCTGACCAAATACTTATTTTCCACCATAATATGCAAATAAAATGTTAAAAAAACAGACAATGTGATTTTCTGGATTTTTTTTTCTCAGTTTGTCTCCCATAGTTGAGGTCTACCTATGATGTAAATTACAGACGCCTCTCATCTTTTTAAGTGGTGGAACTTGCACTATTGCTGACTGACTAAATACTTTTTTGCCCCACTGTATATGAAGTAAAAGTATTGTGTATGTTGATGTGGCAGAATGTGTGTGTGTGTGGTGCAGCAGTGCTATGTGTGTTGATGTAGCAGAGCTGTCTGTGTACATTGTGGGGGACATTTGGGGGCATCATAGTGTGTGTGAGGGGGGCTCTGAGAACATTATATTGTGTGTGTGGTCTGCACTGTGGGGGCATTACACTATGTATGGCCATAGTATGTGTTCCTCTTTCTTATTTTTCACAATTTGGAAGTATGGCATCGTGTAAAGCAGTTAGTGTGCAGTAAACAGTGCAGGACACAGAAGGTCCTATTGCCCTTACCTCCCTCATCCTAGAAAAGCACAGATTCTGCCTATGTGTATACCCAAGCACTGACCAACCTGGGGTGTGCAAGAAAAGTGCAAACAAGCAAGATTTCATCTACACCATCCATCCCCGTAGATAGAAATAGAATGCTTTATATGGAGTATAGAGTGCTACAAACAGAACATACAGAATATGGAGTGCTGCAGATGGGACACAGAGTGCCACATATAGACACAGAATGCTGTATACGTAATATAGAGTTCTACAGAGCATAGAGTGCCACATAAAATACAGAATGCTGCATATAGAATATGGAGTGCTCCAGATGGGACATAGAGTGCCACATATAGACACAGAATGCGGTATACGTAATATAGAGTGCTACAGACAGAGCATAGAGTGTTACATAAAATACAGAATGCTGCATATTGAATATAGAGTGCTCTAGATGGGAAACAGAGTGCCACATATAGACACAGAATGCTGTATACATAATATAGAGTACTACAGACAGAGCATAGAGTGCCACATAAAATACATAATGCTGCATACAGAATATGGAGTGCTCCAGATGGGACACAGAGTGCCAAATATAGACACAGAATGCTGTATACGTAATATAGAGTGCTACAGACAGAGCATAGAGTGCCACATAAAATACAGAATGCTGCATATAGAATATGGAGTGCTCCAGATGGGAAACAGAGTGCCACATATAGATACAGAATGCTGTATACATAATATAGAGTGCTACAGACAGAGCATAGAGTGCCACATAAAATACAGAATGCTGCATATAGAATATGGAGTGCTCCAGATGGGAAACAGAGTGCCACATATAGATATAGAATGCTGTATACATAATATAGAGTGCTACAGACAGAGCATAGAGTGTTACATAAAATACAGAATGCTGCATATTGAATATGGAGTGCTCCAGATGGGAAACAGAGTGCCACATATAGACACAGAATGCTGTATACATAATATAGAGTACTACAGACAGAGCATAGAGTGCCACATAAAATACATAATGCTGCATACAGAATATGGAGTGCTCCAGATGGGACATAGAGTGCCACATATAGACACAGAATGCTGTATACGTAATATAGAGTGCTACAGACAGAGCATAGAGTGTTACATAAAATACAGAATGCTGCATATTGAATATAGAGTGCTCCAGATGGGAAACAGAGTGCCACATATAGACACAGAATGCTGTATACATAATATAGAGTACTACAGACAGAGCATAGAGTGCCACATAAAATACATAATGCTGCATACAGAATATGGAGTGCTCCAGATGGGACATAGAGTGCCACATATAGATACAGAATGCTGTATACATAATATAGAGTGCTACAGAGAGCATAGAGTGCCACATAAAATATAGAATGCTGCATATAGAATATGAAGTGCTCCAGATGGGAAACAGAGTGCCACATATAGACACAGAATGCTGTATACGTAATATAGAGTGCTACAGACAGAGCATAGAGTGCCACATAAAATACAGAATGCTGCATATAGAATCTGGAGTGCTCCAGATGGGAAACAGAGTGCCACATATAGATACAGAATGCTGTATACATAATATAGAGTGCTACAGACAGAGCATAGAGTGCCACATAAAATACAGAATGCTGCATATAGAATATGGAGTGCTCCAGATGGGAAACAGAGTGCCACATATAGATACAGAATGCTGTATACATAATATAGAGTGCTACAGACAGAGCATAGAGTGCCACATAAAATACAGAATGCTGCATATAGAATATGGAGTGCTCCAGATGGGAAACAGAGTGCCACATATAGACACAGAATGCTGTATACGTAATATAGAGTACTACAGACAGAGCATAGAGTGCCACATAAAATACATAATGCTGCATACAGATTATGGAGTGCTCCAGATGGGACATAGAGTGCCACATATAGATACAGAATGTTGTATACATAATATAGAGTGCTACAGACAGAGCATAGAGTGCCACATATAGATACAGAATGCTGTATACATAATATAGAGTGCTACAGACAGAGCATAGAGTGCCACATAAAATACAGAATGCTGCATACAGAATATGGAGTGCTCCAGATGGGACATAGAGTGCCACATATAGATACAGAATGTTGTATACATAATATAGAGTGCTACAGACAGAGCATAGAGTGCCACATAAAATACAGAATGCTGCATATAGAATATGGAGTGCTCCAGATGGGAAACAGAGTGCCACATATAGACACAGAATGCTGTATACGTAATATAGAGTGCTACAGACAGAGCATAGAGTGCCACATAAAATACAGAATGCTGCATATAGAACATAGAGTGCTACATATAGATTTAGAAGAGTGCACCACAGAGAGCGCATAAGAGATCCAAACATATGTTCATAATGTGCCACACAGATTATAGAGTGTCGCGTGCATAATGTGGAGTGCCTCATATAGAAAACGGAGTGCTACATGTAGAGAACACATGTACACACTAACACGGCAGAGGCTAAGACTTCAGTGAAGGCATTTCTATCCAGGTGAGGAGAAACATCTGATGTCAATGGCCAACTCAGCAGTTCTCCTATTGGCACCGACTGGCTATTTACATAGTTACATAGTTATTAAGGTTGAAGGAAGACTTTAAGTCCATCTAGTTCAACCCATAGCCTAACCTAACTTGCCCTAACATGTTGATCCAGAGGAAGGCAAAAAAAACCCATGTGGCAAAGAGTAAGCTCCACCTTGGGGAAAAAAATTCCTTCCCGACTCCACATACGGCAATCAGACTAGTTCCCTGGATCAACGCCCTATCAAGGAATCTAGTGTATATACCCTGTAACATTATACTTTTCCAGAAATGTATCCAGTCCCCTCTTAAATTTAAGTAATGAATCACTCATTACAACATCATACGGCAGAGAGTTCCATAGTCTCACTGCTCTTACAGTAAAGAATCCGCGTCTGTTATTATGCTTAAACCTTTTTTCCTCCAAACGTAGAGGATGCCCCCTTGTCCCTGTTTCAGGTCTATGATTAAAAAGATCATCAGAAAGGTCTTTGTACTGTCCCCTCATATATTTATACATTAACATAAGATCACCCCTTAGCTTTCGTTTTTCCAAACTAAATAGCCCCAAGTGTAATAACCTATCTTGGTATTGCAGACCCCCCAGACCTCTAATAACCTTGGTCGCTCTTCTCTGCACCAGCTCCAGTTCAGCTATGTCTTTCTTATACACCGGAGACCAGAACTGTGCACAGTATTCTAAGTGTGGTCGAACAAGTGACTTGTATAGAGGTAAAATTATGTTCTCCTCATGAGCATCTATGCCTCTTTTAATGCATCCCATTATTTTATTTGCCTTTGTAGCAGCTGCCTGACACTGGCCACTAAATATGAGTTTGTCATCCACCCATACACCCAGGTCTTTTTCATTGACGGTTTTGCCCAGAGTTTTAGAATTAAGCACATAATTATACATCTTATTACTTCTACCCAAGTGCATGACCTTACATTTATCCCCATTAAAGCTCATTTGCCTCTATGTGCTAAGACTACAAGGATATTCCCTTATGAGTGCTTTATGTAGATCGGATAGTGGCATACCTCGCATACTGGGGCCCGGTTGACTCATACCATTGGCTGGAGGCAGTGATGTCCTCATCACGTATCGTTCGGTCATGCATCCCAAGGGCATACCGACATATGGCTGCCGGGAGAAAAAAAAGAGATATAGATGGGGCGATAACCGCACAATAACTTGCCACGTATATAGCTACCGGAGGAATCCTGGGTAAACACATCACCAGCACAACGCTCTCCTGTCCTGATGGTTTGCTACAATGTATCAATCTGGTGTCCAGAACATGGAGCTCACAGTGGATTGTCTAGACTGGATAGAATTGTAGCAAACCTTCCATGGTGAGAAATATCCAATCTAGGCTTTGTCGCTCTGGATCTTACCTAAGAATGGTTCTATTCAGAAAGAAATTTATAGACAAAATATATAAGAAAGGTCCACGAACTGTCCTCACCAGGTATAACTTCTGAGGTTGATCGTCCAGTGAGAAAAACCAGAAGAAAAATGCAGAGATACATTCTGCGGAGCCTAGACGTGTACTGACCCCGCTAGCTTTCCAGTTCTTCTGACGGCTGACAGCTTCACTCAGCTACATTTCTGTAAAAGAAAGGAATATAACGAGACAGTGGAATCTGATGATGGCTTATATATAATGTTACGTGGAAATTCCAAATATTTTGGGACAGATTTTCAGTGACAGCAAACAGATCTTAAAAATAATGAGCCATTGAAACACAAAGTATATAAGTCACAAAACAAGGGGCAAAACTGATACACTGTGTCATGCCTAGCCTAGTCCAGCGGCTGTATGGATCCTCCGCCCATTAGGCCCACAGACTATATAAAGTTTTGCCCAGTTGACTATATGATGTAGTTCTACCTCTGACCAGTAGATGGCAGAAGACACAAATTTATTGTTCATGTCTAGATAACCCTCCCATTGTAGGTCAATGTTCTGTAAACTTCAGCTCTACAGCTACAGCTGGAAAGAATGAGAATTACACAATGGTGGGGATAAAAACTAGAATACAATATTGAAGCACAGAGTATTTCAGCAGAGAAGTCTGTTGTTTTTACAGGAGGCAGTGACCAGGGATATGATGATTTCAATGAGGACAGGACTGCAGGTGATGGGGAAGTGTCAAGGTGTGAGGAGGGAAAAGGAGGCAGGTGGGAGGGTCAGAAACAGAGAGCGGAAGGAGCAGTGTCCTTAGCAGTGCAGAGTGTTTTAGGAGAGGAGTGTGGAGATGTTATGAGGCCAGGTAAAGTAAAATAAAATCCTTCAAGTAGAATAGGCTGTTTCTTAAACAACCACATCCCCGGGCAGACAGTAGATGACAACACCCTCTACTTAGGTAATAAATGGCAAACTATTGTTTTCTGTTATCAGCCTTAGAAGTTAACACAGTTTAAGACCGCATTCACATGACATGTTCCTGATGCATTTCTTCCCATGATTTTATGAAAATCGCAGCAAAAGAAAATACACGTCAACATGTAAAGATCCCCAGTAAATATCACCCACTTTGTTTAATTTCTTAGATATATTATTCAGCAATTTATTTCTGGGTAAGTTGAGTGACCACTATGGCTAGCCTTATTCATGGAGGGCCACAATACGGTGACCTCTAAGGTTAGCCTTGGCAGAGAGGGCAAAGATATGGCAAGGTATTAAGGTTAGCCTCTTACAGGGTGGGCCATGACATGGTGACCACTAAGGTTATCTTTATACAAGGTGGGCCAAAATATGGTAACCATTAAGGTTAGCCTTTTACAGGGTAGGCCATAATACAGTGATCACTAGAGTTAGCCTTATACAGGGTGGGCCACGATATGGTGACCTCTAAGGTTAGCCTTATACAGGTTGGGCCATGATATTGTGACCACTAAGGTTAGCCTTATACAGGGTGGGCCACGATATGGTGACCTCTAAGGTTAGCCTTATACAGGGTGGGCCATGATTTGGTGACCTCTAAGGTTAGCCTTATACAGGTTGGGCCACGATATGGTGACCTCTAAGGTTAGCTTTATATAGGGTGGGCCACGATATGGTGACCTCTAAGGTTAGCCTTATACAGGGTGGGCCATGATTTGGTGACCTCTAAGGTTAGCCTTATACAGGTTGGGCCACGATATGGTGACCTCTAAGGTTAGCTTTATATAGGGTGGGCCACGATATGGTGACCTCTAAGGTTAGCCTTATACAGGGTGGGCCACGATATGGTGACCTCTAAGGTTAGCCTTATACAGGTTGGGCCATGATTTGGTGACCTATAAGGTTAGCCTTATACAGGGTGGGCCACAATATGGTGACCACTAAGGTTAGCCTCATACAGGGTGGTCTATGATAACTGGTCACCACTATGATTATCCTTATACAAGGTGGACCATGATACAATAATCACAAATTTTAGCCTTATACAGGGTGGGACACGGTAACATGCGACCACTAAGATTAGATTTATGCAGGGTAGTCTACGATTACCGGTGACCACTATGATTATCCTTATGCAAGGTGGGCCATGATAATAAGTGACCACAATGGCTAGTCTTATATAGGATGGGCCATGACAATTTTTGACTACTAAGGTTAGCCTTATACAAGGTGGGTCAATGATAGCCGGTTACCACTATTCTTAGCTTTATACATTGTGGGTCATGATACGGTGAGCCTTATTCAGTACAGAGAGGGCGAAGATATGGAAACCATTAAGGATAGCCTCTTACAGGATGGGCCATGATACGGTGACCACTCAGATTAGCCTTATACAGAGAGGGCCAAGATATGCAAACCGTTAAGGATAGCCTCTTACGGGATTGGCCATGATACGGTGACCACTAAGGTTATCTTTATACAGGGTGGGCCAAAATATGGTAACCATTAAGGTTAGCCTTTTACAAGGTGGGCCATGATAACGGTCACCACTAAGGTTAGCTTTATGCAGGGTGGGCCATGACACCTGGTTACCACTAATGTTAGTCTTATACAGGGTGGGTCACGATGACCAGTGAACGCTATGGTTAGCCTTATACAGGGAGGCCATGACAATTGGTGACTACTAAAGTTAGCCTTATACAGGGTGGGTCACAATAACCGGTGACCACTGTTTAGCTTTATACAGGGTGGGGCCCCGATATGGTGACCATTAAAGTTAGCCTTATATAAGATTGACAATGATATGGTGACTACTAAGGTTAGCTTTATACAGGGTGGGCCACTCTAGCTGGTGACCACTAAGGTTAGCCTTATACAGGGTGGGCCACGATAACCTGTGACAACTATAGTTAGCTTTTTACATAGTGGGCCACAATGCGGTGACCATTAAGGTTAGCCTTATACAGGGTGGGCCAAGATACAGTAACCGATAAGGTTGGCCTTATACAGGGAACCATACAGTAACCACTGATGTTAGCTTTCTAATAATAATAATAATAATAATTTTATTTATATAGCGCTAGCATTTTCCGCAGCTCTTTACATGTTAGGGGGACTTGTACAGACAATAAAAGACAGAATAACAATAATTACATATATCAACATATACCAAGAGGTATAATGAGGGCCCTGCTCGCAAGCTTACAATCTATGAGGAAATAGGGGAGACACGAGAGGTGGATGGTAACAATTGTATTGTACAGTCCAACCATAAATGTAATAAATAGGGTGTTCACATAATGCTGAATGAACCAGTAGCCAACCAGTATGTGTAAAAGTACAGACACAGAGGGCTATTAATTGCATGAATGGTGTGAGAACAGATGATACTAAGAAAATTTTGTTTGAGCAAAACAGGGATAGTTAGATAAGTATGTTGAGGTGATAGACCAGTCTGAAGAAATGCGTTTTTAGGGCACGCTCAAAACTGTGGTTATTGGGAATAAATCTACGTGTCCTGGGTAGTGCATTCCAAATAATTGGGACAGCAAGCAAAAAGTCTTGGAGACGGGTGTGGGAGGTTCGGATTATTGAGGATATTAATCTTAGGTCATTAGCAGAACGGAGGGCACAATTAGGCCGGAGTCACACTACCATATAATACGAACGAGTGCTATGCGATAAAAAAACAAAAAAAATCGCATAGCACTCGGACCAGTATTCCTCTATGGGGCAGCTCCCATCATCGTTTTTTTCCTCGGCCGTTTTCAACGTACGAGTGAAATCGCAGTATGCTGCGATTGTCACCGACACTCAGCCGAGTCTCAGCTCACTCGCACCCATATAAGCCTATGGGTGCGAGTGAGACAACGCACATCACTCGGATATCATCCGAGTGATGTGCATTATACACTGACCCCGGCAATGGAGAAAACGGAGAAATTAATTTCTCTGTCTCCTCCGCAGCTGTGCTCCGATCTGCTCTGTGCGAGAGGCTCGGAGCTCAGATGCATGACACTCGGCTCCTGCTGACAGCAGAGCAGGAGCCGAGGGTCATTAGCATATCGCATCCGATGCTATCGCATCGGATGCAATACGCTAGCGTGACTCTAGCCTTATGGTGATATACTGAGACGAGGTAGATGTAGAGTGGTGCTGAAGCATGGAGTGCTTTGTGGGTGAGAGTGATAAGTTTATATTTGAACTCTGGAGTGGATGGGTAACCAGTGCAATAGCTGGCACACGATTGAGGCATCAGTGTAACAGTTGGCGAGGAATATGATCCTGACTGCTGCACTCAGGACAGATTGGAGAGGAGAGAGTTTAGTAAGAGGGACACCAATTAGTAGAGAGTTGCAATAGTCCATTTGAGAATGAATAAGAGCAATGTTAAGAGTTTTTGCAGTGTCGAAAGTAAGAAAAGTCCGAATTCTAGAAATGTTTTTGAGGTGTAGATGACAAGTGTGAGCGAGTGATCAGATGTAGGGAGTGAATCTGGTATGATCCCATGATGCTTGGAAATAATGGTAGAACCACACACGGAAATGACAATATCAGGCATAGGTAGGTTAGTGGACGGAGGAAACTAGTTCAGTTTTTGAACAGTTCAGTTCCAGATAGATAGTAGATAGTTCCAGATAGCAGTAAGACAATCACTGGTGTTTTGTAGTAATGCAGGCGTGATGTCAGGAGATGATGTGTATAATTGAGTGTCATCAGCAAAGAGATGGTACTGACAACCAAATCTACTGATGGTGTCACAATTGGGATGAGTAAAGGTACCTTCACACATAACGATATCGTTAACGATATCGTTGCTTTTTGTGACGTAGCAACGATATCGTTAAGGAAATCGTTATGTGTGACAGCTACCAACGATCAGGCCCCTGCTGGGAGATAGTTGGTCGCTGAGGAAAGTCCAGAACTTTGTTTCGCGCTGGACTCCCGCTGACATCGCTGAATCGGCGTGTGTGACGCCGATCCAGCGATGTCTTCACTGGTAACCAGGGTAAACATCGGGTTACTAAGCGCAGGGCCACGCTTAGTAACCCGATGTTTACCCTGGTTACCAGCGTAAACGTTAAAAAAACAAACACTACATACTTACCTTCAGCTGTCTGTCCCCGGCGCTCTGCTTCTCTGCACTCCTCCTGCATCCTGTGTCAGCGCCGGCCAGCCGGAAAGCACAGCGGTGACGTCACCGCTCTGCTTTCCGGCTGACCGGCGCTGACAGTGCAGAGGAAAGCAGAGCGCCGAAGGACAGACAGCTGAAGGTAAGTATGTAGTGTTTGTTTTTCTAACGTTTACGCTGGTAACCATGGTAAACATCGGGTTACTAAGCGCGGCCCTGCGCTTAGTAACCCGATGTTTACCCTGGTTACCGGGGACCTCGGGATCGTTGGTCGCTAGAGAGCTGTCTGTGTGACAGCTCTCCAGCGACGCTGCAGCGATCGACATCGTTGTCGGTATCGCTGCAGCGTCGCTTAGTGTGACGGTACCTTAAGTCCGGTGGACGGCACAACAAACACAAACAACGGGTTGGAAAAAAAGGGAGAGGAAGGTCCTAACAGTAGGGAGCGAGGGATGGGGCACCTCTTAACCTCTACCTATCCCTAAGCTCCACTAACAGCCTATGCGGGTCTTCTCCCCGCCGCCATCATGTGCCTAGTCCCTAGCTGTCACCTCACTATACCCTGGCTAGGGAACTGGTCAGCAAGGACACTAGCCTCACCACTGCAAATGGTATCAACACAGGGGAAGTGACAAGTACCAGACAGACAAGGAAAGGGAAAATGATACTTTAGCTCCAGCCTCCCCTGCCAAGCTCCACACAGCAGAGGATACAGAACCAGGAACCCGAACTCCACAAAAGCAGCATATATACCGCTGAAACCAGAGAGCAAAAAACTCCTAGGTTGGTCTTCATAGATTAACTCTATTACCAACAGTCAGCTGATACATCATGTGATAATTTAAAAGATGGTGGGAGTGGTCACCACCCACATCAGCTGACCAGCAACAAAGCAGCTGCCAGCAAAGAAACTGACATTAACCTTTGCTGGCCCAAAAGGAAAAAAGCAACGTTTACATTAAAGCAGAACCAGAGCTGTCATGACTCATGAATGCAAAAATGAATCATGACATATGGTTTGTCCAATAGGGGCAGTATACAAGGAGAATAGGGGGGGGCCTAGAACTGATCCTTGTGGAACCCCGACAGTAAGAGGAAAAGGAGAGGAGGAGGAACAAGCAAAAGATACAGTGAAGGAGTGGTCAGAGAGGTAGGAGGAGAACCAGGAGAGAAAGGTGTCCTTGAGGCTGATGGAGTGTAGTATAGTGAGGAGGAGCTGATGATCCACTGTGTCGAATGTTGCAGAGAGATCCAGGCAAACCAGCAAGGAGCAGTGACCATTAGATTTAGCTGTTAGTAGATCATTAAAGACATTAGTGAGGACAGTTTCAGTAGAGAGCAGAAACCGGATGGTAGAGTGTCAAGAAGAGAGTTATCTGAGAGATAGCAGATTAAACAGAAGTGGACCAAGCGTTCCAGGAGTTTCGAGATGAAGGGGAGATTAGAGACCGGTCTCACAGTTTTAGTCGAGGGATGGTTTTTTAAGTAATGGATGTATGCTGGTGTGTTTAAATGAGGGAAAGATATACCATATGAGAGAGGGGTTGAATATTTTTGTTAGGTGAGTGGTTACAGCAGGGGAAATAGACGGGAGGAGATGTGAGGGAATAGGGTCACTGGTGCAAGTAGTAGGGCAAGAAGATGCAAGGAGCTTTATACAGGGTGGGCCATGATGATCAGAGACCATTATGGTTATCGTTATATAGGGTGGGCAACTGTAATCGGTGACCACTAAGGATAGCCTTAAACAGGGTGGAGCAGCATTGCAAGAGTTAAAGAAGCAGAAACGCTTGTATTGTGATGCTGGATATGACGGTAGATGCTATTGGACTTCCTGCGTCTCCTGTATCGGGTTAGTACATCCTTCCATTATCCTGTACAAACCACTCAAGCGTGGTCCCATCTGGTAATGTCAATAATGCAACATATAGACCTGAAAGATGAATGCCCATATAACCTGTGACTCCCCTGAAACTGCAAATCTCAGTTTACAGGTTCACATGCTGAGAGTTGTAGAGACCCAAGGCCTAGAAGGTCCCATTGTGCAGACCTCTCATCTATAGGAAGATACATGAAAAATGCCTAATCCAAGTGTAATGAGAAGTTCGGCAACTTTCCAAAGATCTCTCCTTTCTGTCAGTGAATTGCAATCTGAAAATCCCTAGCTGGTCTGATACATCCCACAGCTGAGTGTTTGTTACAGTTGTAACCAGTCTGTTACGTCCCGTGAGCTATTACATCAGCTTCCCAGGGTTCTCCCCTGTTTTTGTTACAATGTGTCAGTCTGGAGCCCAGGCTTATCACCTTATAATAGGATAGTCCCAGACCCTCAGCTGATGCATTTCAGCCTCTGGATTTAAGTAGATTAACATTCACTGACAGAGATCTTGTAAAGGTAATATAAAATCTATTACAAACTACCTCAGACCAGAGACCCCTTTTACGTTCCCCTAGATTCGTAGTAAGTCACCCTACCGAGATATCTGGATAAGACCCCCGGTGCCTCCGCCGCATGACAATGATCTTACAGTCCCTGTCATCTAGGAATCTGCGCCCTCTCGGTCTTCTTGTTTTTCTCCTGTTCTGGATGTTTTGGGGGGTTAAAATTCCTGGAATCGTCTCGTGAGTGGCCGTAATTGAAAACACATGTGCTCATCTGTACACAGCCTGGCTCCACTCTTCATGCCATGTGCTCCCTACTCTGCTTCCCATCACCCAAAAACTTCCTTGTTGTAAGCTACAACAATACAATGCTAACATTTTTCTGCTATATGGCGCTTACAAAATACCACTACACAGAGAGAAATATACCGACATATGATGCTCACATAACACCTCAATACAGTGCTCATATAATACGACCAAACATTGCTCACATAACACGGTGTGAGGCAGTGACCCCTGTTACAGCTAGGGGGTGCTGTATGTGCTCTCCAGAATGTGCAAGGAAGCGTAGTGAAGCCATGAGGGTGTACTACAGACACAGCTGTGGCTGTAATTAGAAGAGTGAAGCAGTGACTGATTAAAAAGCCCTGTAGTACTGGGGGAGGTGTGTCAGTGTGTTCTTGGAAGCAGACAGGGCAGTTGTCTGCAGAGCTCTCTCTGTGTGGAGCAGCACAGAGGCTAAAGGAACCAGAGAGACTGACACCCTGCGTCTTGGGCTGTCTTATGTGTACCCGGCTGCACTCCAGAGGATAAAGAGTGCAGTGGGCTGAGTGAGTACAGAGACTTGTTACCGGCGTGCGGTCACCCAGGGAAACTGGACAGAGGGAAGTTCGGCCTGTGTATTGACTGCGTCATATAGCCATGCATTATTAATGGACTGTATGAAGAAGCCGTATACTATATTGACTGTGTGAAGTAACACAATAAAAGAACATTTTGTTTGAACTTGCTTGGGTCACTGTCGTTTCACTGTATATGGTCCTACCGCTGCATCACAACGGCCATACAGTTCTCACATATTACTGCCATATGATACACATATATTACCATACACTTTACATATATTCCCATACAGTGCTCACATACTTCCGGCATACAGTGCACATATAATACTGCCATGCTCAAATAATACTACACTTCTGTGAACATATACCACCACCATACAGTGCTAACATTTTGCTGCTATACAGTGCTTGCAAAATATCACCGTATAGTAACACGTATAGTCACATACAATAATACCTCCACACAGTACATATATAATACCACCAGTATTCCCATAGTATCACCATACACTGCTCACTTCATACCACAAAACAGTGCTCACATAATACTGCCATATAGTGACCGAATAACAACTCCATACATAAAGCAACTTAATATCAGTGCAGTGCAATAAAATACTGCTTTAGTCCGAAATCAGATGTTCATGGCCTGACTGCGGGTGTCCTGCCCTGAATGTGTCACCTTCATATATTCCTATGAGGCCATAGAGTTTGGGTCAGGAGACGTGCGGTCCGTACGTGCTTCACGCTCCAATGTCCGTACATGGGCTGTGGTACAATGTGTTACTATCCATAGTGATTCTATGCCTTTTATGTAAAGCTGTTTTCAATACAGTCAATAAAAATACCAGTTGGGGGGAATATACAGATGGTCCAGTAGATCAAGTGCAGATGCTATGACAAGGCCCTTTCCCTGGAGATGACATTAGGCCACTTATTTACAAGTGAGGAGGGATCGGCACAGGAAGATCCTCCCATGAGGACAGAGGAATCTGTTGTACGATTACCCTGACATAGCAGCTCGGACTTCTGTATCCGTCTTATTGTCACTGGACGAAAGTGCAATTATTTTACTCTGTCAACTAATAATCCAGAAAAGTTGATAATCTGAAAAATAATGTGGGATTTCAAAAGACTTCCTCCACCCTCAGGGTATGTTCACATAGAGATTTTTCATGGAGTTTTCAAAACTGAGAACATACCCCGAGAACATACCCTTACAATATACTTTCTATGGTTATCAACTAATTCAAAGTATCAGATATCTGACACATATTAGTGGCCCATATATGTTTATGTACACATGGACACCGAACATGCTGCATGCTATGTGTCTCAAACATGCTGCCATATAGTGCTAAAGCTGCTGAACAACAGTTGTGTACCTTGCAGAGATGACATCAGAGTGTACAAGTCATCACAACCACTAAATAGCACTTAAATAACATCTTCATATAGTCTCCAAATAATACCCCCAAAATCATGTGCTTTCAGACTAATAGTGCCCAAATACTGCAATCATACAGTGCTCAACTAAGACCATTACACAGTACTGTATTTATAAACTTATCACTCTCACCCACAAATCACTCCATGGCTCAGCACCACCCTACATCTCCTCCCTGGTCTCAGCCTACCACCCTACCCGTGCCCTCCGTTCTGCTAATGACCTGAGGTTAGCATCCTCAATAATCAGAACCTCCCACTCCCGTCTCCAAGACTTCTCATGTGCTGCCCCAATTCTTTGGAATGCGCTACCCAGGTTAATACGATTAATCCCCAATACACACAGTTTTAAGCGTGCCCTAAAAATGCATTTCTTCAGACTGGCCTACCGTCTCAACGCATTAATCTAACTATCCCTTTGTTGCAGATTCAATATTTTTCTTCATAACTACAGTAGGTTCCTCGTATCCTGTTCTCACCTGCTTCATGCATCTATTAGCCCTCTGTGTCTGTACGGTTACATATTCTGGCTGATAAACGGTTCATGCAGCATTACATGAACACCCGATCCTTACACTATGGCTGGTCAGAAAAATGAATGTAATTGTTACCATCCACCTTTCGTGTCTCCCTTTTTCCTCATAGATTGTAAGCTTGCGAGCAGGGCCCTCATTCCTCTTGGTATCTATTGATTTATGTGATTATTGTTATGCTGTGATGTCTTTTATTGTCTGTACAAGTCCCCTCTAAAATGTAAAGTGCTGCTGAATATATTGGCGCTATAGAAATAAAATTATCACTATTATTTATATTATTATTATTATTATAGTGCTTAAATAGAACAACCACACTGATAAATAATATCACCGGGAAGTATACTTTAATTTTAAATAACACCACCAAACAGTGCCCAACTACTGCAGTCATACAGTGTTCAACTAACACTACTGTACATGCCAAAATAAAGCCTCCATACTGTGCGTAAATAAAACAACCACCCATAACCTAACTAAAACGACCATACTGTGCTAAACATCACCAGAAATCATATTTTTACATAAGCTCATCTATCATACAATGCCCACATGCTACTATCATACAGGGTTCGACTAAGACCACCAAAGACTGCCTAAATAAAACCATTATAAAATAGCTACAAATTTTCTAAACTTCCCAATATATACCGCCATAGGGTGTCCAACTGTCGCCAGACAACACCCACAAAACATTACATGCATAACTTCCTATGAAAGTGGTTTCTTCTAATAGAGACGCTGATGGTTCTCTCAGGATCCTGCATCGGGTCGTCTTTGGCGGGCAGACACATGGCGTTACCCAGAAATATTGGCATTGACGGTACGAGCTGCTTACATGTACGGGCTGTGCTTTGGCTCATGTCCCTCTCATCCTTCCTCCTGTCACATGTAAGTCATTAGGGCAGGTCTGCACATGACGCAGGTCGCTCCAGCAACGTGCCATCTTACATCTGGCATAAAGTAGAGGAAAATGAATAATGTGGAATGTGATATGTGCCATAAATGTGGGTGCGGGCAGAGATGATGTAACCGCATGTACAGAACATAGCGAGGACTATAACAGTGAAAATTGGCTACGCAGGCACTGCTGATGTGGTCCCTAAATGGCCTCTTACACCCCACAATAGAGAACAGGGGTCAAAAACTCAGCTGGGTATGTGGGCCACATATAGAAAAGCCGCATTATTTAAAGAACAAATTTACATTCTTAGTGATACCATTTTTTTTTAATATACCTTTTGAACATTTTTGCCGGTTTTTTTTATAGTTTTTTTTTAGAGCTTGGGTCATTATGGATGTGGTGGTAACAAATTTGCACTAATATTGTAGTTATGTCCCCCATGTTGTCCTCATATCCAGATCCTCATATTGTAGTTACAGTATGTCCCTAGGTGTTAGAGGAGGTAAGTAGGAAAAAAAAAAAAAATGAAGCAAAAAATGTGTTCAATTCTGTACTAATATTCCTATCCTGGATTACAGTATATATATGTCCCTAATCCCTATCCTGGTATGCATGGCCCTCTAATCCTTATCCTGGTATGCATGGTCCCCTCATCCCTATCCTGGTATGCATGGTCCCCTCATCCACACCCTGGTATGCATGGCCCCCTCATCCCTATCTTGGTATGTGTAACACCCCAGGTAACCGGTTGTTACAGTGATGTTGCCTTCCTTTCGGGGAGGGTAATATCATGCTTGGAGGCAAGGAGGATTCCCTTGATCAGGTAACGCACCTACATGCAACACATTCTGAATCCAGGCCAGAAGGGGGAGCTCTGAACCCGGATTCAGGGGAGCTTCCCCAGCTTTAAAAGGAACCTGTCACCCCCAAAATCGACAAAGAGCTAAGCCTACCAGCATCAGGGGCTTATCTACAGCATTCTGTAATGCTGTAGATAAGCCCCCGATGTATCCTGAAAGATGAGAAAAAGAGGTTAGATTAAACTCACCCAGGGGCGGTCCCGCTGCGGTGGGCGTCGTGGTCCGGTCCGGAGCCTCCCATCTTCTTACGATGACGTCCTCTTCTTGTCTTCACGCTGCGGCTCTCTGACCTTTCCTGGAGCCTCCCTGCCTCAATAGGGCAGACAAAGTACGCCTGTGCTGGAGCCGCAGCGTGAAGACAAGAAAAGGATGTCATTGTAAGAAGATGGGAGGCCCCGGACTGCGACGCCCACCACAGCGGGACCGCCCCTGGGTGAGTATAATCTAACCTCTTTTTCATAAGGCCCTGATGCTAGTGGGCTTAGCTCATCATTGATTTTGGGGGGTGGCAGGTTCCCTTTAAGTATTCTTGTCCGGAGGAGGAGTTAGATTAGTCTGGAGAGACAGTGGAAGAGAGAGGAAGGACTGAGAGCAGACTGTGGGGCTGTGCAGCCACGTGTGAGCTGCAGCTCCAGGAAAGGAAGATAACCTGAAGGGTTTCATGTTAGTGATCATCAGAGAAAAGAAGCATAGGAGAAAGAAAGGGCTTAGAGGGGAACTGTGACCGGGCACCCTCTGGGCCGAAGAGCAGGAACCGGGCACCGGGAGCCCGAGGCTGTGTTGTACTCCATGTCGCACGGCAGAACCGGAGGGCATAGGACTTTATGTGATTTGCACGCACCCACACCTGAGGGTGCAGCAGTACATGAGGAGCCTGGGTCGTGATAGAGACCCTATAAAAAGGCTCACACTGACCACCATACGGGTAACTGTCCCAGGACAGGAGAGGACTTTGCCAGCATGCTACAGGCAGCAGGGACCTCGCATACGAGCGCGAGTAGGAAGGCTTATGGACCTCACCTGGGAGAGGGATCACCATTGCCTCCAGGCCAGCCGGACCATATCACCACCTGTTCCTGGTTCCCTGGCCTGTAGCCTGCTACCACCAGTAAACCAGGTAAAGACGTTACAACTCTGTGTCTTCTATTTATTTGCCGACATACACCATCCCTACCCAGCACACCGGAGCCCTGGGGACCCTGCTTCACCTGTGGGAAGCGTTGCCATCTTTGCTGCAGTAAAGGTACCTTCACACATAACGATATTGTTAACGATATCGTTGCTTTTTGTGACGTAGCAACGATATCGTTAATAAAATCGTTATGTGTGACAGCGACCAACGATCAGGCCCCTGCTGGGAGATCGTTGGTCGCTGAGGAAAGTCCAGAACTTTATTTCGTCGCTGGACTCCCTGGAGACATCGCTGGATCGGCGTGTGTGACACCGATCCAGCGATGTCTTCACTGGTAACCAAGGTAAACATCGGGTAACTAAGCGCAGGGCCGCGCTTAGTAACCCGATGTTTACCCTGGTTACCATGCTAAAAGTAAAAAAAAACAAACACTAGATACTTACCTACCGCTGTCTGTCCTCCAGCGCTGCGCTCTGCACTCCTCCTGTACTGGCTGTGAGCCGGAAAGCAGAGCGGTGACGTCACCGCTCTGCTTTCCGGCTCCCAGACAGTACAGGAGGAGAGCAGAGAAGCAGAGCGCAGCGCTGGAGGACAGACGGCTGTAGGTAAGTATCTAGTGTTTGTTTTTTTTTTTACTTTTAGCATGGTAACCAGGGTAAACATCGGGTTACTAAGCGCGGCCCTGCGCTTAGTTACCCGATGTTTACCCTGGTTACCGGCATCGTTGGTCGCTGGAGAGCGGTCTGTGTGACAGCTCTCCAGCAACCAAACAGCGACGCTGCAGCGATCCGGATCGTTGTCGGTATCGCTGCAGCGTCGCTAAGTGTGACGGTACCTTAACATCTCCCCAGAGGACCCCTTTAAGCAGCGTCGGTCCCCTCTGACCGAGAACCACAGGTGGCGTCATGAACCCAAACTTTACAACAAAACCTTTTAAAGACCTTTCCCCTTTTATTTGGGTGCCCAGGGCCACGGACCGGGTCGCAGCCATGTGACATCCCCTTTAATTGCGACTGGACTTGGTACCGAGTACCCCACGGCCCTGGCGGGTGACTCATATGCATGGCCCCCTCATCCCTATCCTGGTATACATGATCCCAATCCCCATCCTGGTATGCATGGCCACCATCAGATAAGCATTACCAAAAATAAACCATCCAACTTACCTTCCTGCGTTCCCTTGCAGTGTCTTGTTCTGATGCCAGCTGCTGATTTATGCTTGTAAGCAGCGCATGGCAGTGATGGACTGCACTGCATACAAGCAGAGGACAGCTGCTGGAATACTCACTGCTCTCCACTCCTACAGTTCCGGCGTATTCAATGATCTCTAATAGCGGGCACAGTAGCTGGCTTCCTTCGGTCTGGCGATTACGTGTGCCTGCTACTTAAGGGAATGAATATTCACTGCTCTCCACTCCTATAGTCCCAGCATGGAGAGAAGTGAATATTCATTCTCTTTAGTAGCAGGCACACAAGATTGCACGGTCACTCAGGGAATCCGGCGGCTGTGCTTTCTGTGTCCGCTATTAAAGAGAAATCAATATTCACTGCTCTCCACTCCATGGGGATGAAGATTTATGAATATTCATTTCTCTTTAGCAGCGGGCACTGGGGTTAGCTGCGGCAGCCGGCTCCTGCTTCCTGTAACCCACAGCTCCGCCGCTGCCCCTCCCCCACATCCCCATCCACAGCCACATCAGGTGCATCATTTCAATTGAATGTACGTCTAAGGACGCACATTCAGCTGAAATAAAACAAAAACACTGCTGCTGCCAGCCCCCTGAACTGGGCAGGGATGCCAAGGGGTCTCCAGTGCCTGCGGGCCACATGAAGCAGCCTCAGTGCCTGCGGGTCGCGTATTTGAGAATCCTGGTATATAATATACGGTTGTGGCTACAGTATGATGTACAGGGTTATGGGCATAACATTGTAAGTGAGGGTGTAAGGTATAGGGCTATGGTATAAGGTAGAGGAACAGGATTATGGTTAGGGTATAGGATAAAGTGTTAAGATAAAAGGTAATAGAGGTAAAGGTAATGGAGAAGAGTTAGAGACAAGTGCTGATGTACAGGATTCATGGCTTAGGATAAAGTATAGCATTAGGGGTTATATGACAGGGGTTGTTGTACAGGATTAGGGGTTAGGGACTGGGTATAGGGTTATGTTTAGGGTATTGTATTAGGGCTTAGAGTAGAGGGTTATAGTTATTGGGTTACTGTAGTGGACCATTATGCTTAGAAACATGGTGCAGATTACGGACGTCATTTTTCCATTTTTGTGTTTTTTTCACACTTAAGGGGAAGAATCGCACCAATCACATTTAAAAAATGGTCCAGGTTGGGAAGTCGTTGGAGAAAACAGCTGTTGTGTAATACGACTCCCCAGAGACTCCCTAATGGTTGCATAACCATGAGCGCTGGCTTCCTGGAGGAACGCTGAGAATCCTCAGCTCTCACATTCTTCAGCTCTTCTCTGAACAATCCCAATTACATTAAGGAAAGATGGCCGCCCAAATGCTGGCGTCAGACTAATAGCATAAGGTTACGGATGCTATAGTGACATACTGATGATAATTAAAGAGTCACAAACACCTTGACCATAAAGAGAACTGCAGACTAAAAACATTTATGGGCTAAAATAATACTTCTGTGTCATCGATAGTTTAATGACAGCAAGCAGAGATCTTGAAAATGTTAATGATTTAAAACACACACGTATATTGGAGACGTGAAGAACTTTTTTTTATCACTTGATTATTTTTATTTTTTTTAAACTATCCCTTTAAGAGCCAGATTGCGATTGTCATGGAAATACGACTCAAAAGGAGTGAAGTTCTAGAAATCGTAGTGTCTGGTCAAGGGCACGTGTAGTCTAGAAGTTACACAAGTGGCTGCTATGAGGTCTGGTCGCTCCTTTGCCCAGTATCATTTTCCCTAGTCACTGAATGAGCAATCAAACCATCACAGGATTAAATCTCCTATGAGGATAAAAAAAAGTAAAAAAAAAAAAAAGTTTTGGTATTGCCATAATTGTACCAACCTGGAGAATCCAATTGTCAGGTCGATTTTACTGCACAATGAACGCTGTAAAAGTAAAACCTAAAAAAACAATGGCAAAATTTTTTTTTGTGACAATTTCACCTGATTTGAAATTTTTTTTGTTGCTGTTTTCCAGTACATTATAGTGTAAAATGAATGGCATTTTTCAAAACTGCAACTGGTCCCACAATAAAACAAGCTCTCATACGGCCGGGGGCATGGAAAAATAAAGTTATGGCTGTTGGAAGAAGAAGAGGAAAAAAGGAAAGCGCAAAAATGAATGTTGGCCGCAAATGGAAGTTTGAAGGTGGCAGCTCCAGATGACCCCGATGTACACTGCTACAAGGGGGTAAATGTGCCCCGAGGAGACTGGGCCCTAAGTAAGTGCAATCCCTAATTCTAGAGCACATACATGGACATGGCGTATGTAGCATCCTTATGTGCTGCGCAGTTTATGCACTGTAAGGGTTAGTCCTAGATCACAGATCATATTGCAGATTATTACCAGCTGCCTTGGACTGAACTGTACAGCGGCTCTGGAGGAGAATATTCACACACAGACCGTGTGAGAAAATGCTAGAGTGTAACGTCAGGGAACGCAGCACAATGAAGTCACTCCATATAGTATAACATTGAGGTTATAATCAATTATCTTTCATTGGGGGCAAGAAAATATGGACGCCAATAATATGGGTTCTAGGGTTCGTATCCCACATAGGAAAAATGTGCATGGAGTTTACATGTTCACCCCTTGTTGCCGTGCCTGTCCCCCAAAACATCAAACAATGTCTTATCTTTGGCTGAGACCAACTGTTGTTGATCGGCCAGTTTAGGAATCTGATCTATAATTCTGACATCATCATTATAACATCATGAAATACTCGTGTCACACCGCATCTTTACCTACTGTATATTGTGTCACAGGAAACAAGGGAAAGACTGAGTCCACGTCCTTTCCGGCATCATTACATCAATTACATTAAAATTTAGGGAAATTATCATATTTAAATCACAATTGAAAATTCCAGTGATGTCCATCCACAACAGCCCCATATAATGTAAGACTAGAGAATGGTCTGTGCCAATAAATGCAGTATTCATATGTATTATTACAGCTGGTATAAGTTATCCATTTTGTATCTAGTGATATGAAGCATACTGGTATAACCTGGGCATATATGTACAGCTGGTATAACCTAGGCATCTCCTGCATACACTTATATATCTGCAGCTGGTATAACCTGTGCACCTTCTGTATATAAATATACAGCTCTCCTGCTTTGTCTAAGAAGTGCATATAGTACATCACCCAACTTAACACACAGACTTTCCTCTGCTCCTAGCATTCACATGGTATGTTTTTCAACTAACCCCAGTTTACCCCAGTGTTATTTATGATGTTGTTTTCTTTGGCTTGATTGTATGCATCTGGTCCACTGTTAATTCTCTGACCAAGATGAACAGAGACCACTCCTCTCTGCTTCACACCTAAATGCACTTTGTAGCACATATATTGCATAGCACAAGTTTGCAAAGACTTTAGCATGCTGTGTGTATCCTATAAGTGTGTCTTAGAAGTGTGAAGATTAATGTAGAATTAAAACCAGAATTGAACCAGAAGGGAACTGAAGGTAACTGAACAGTCACTGTAAACAATGTTTCTGTTTGTTTTCACTCTCACCCCTATAATCCTTCACTTTCTCCTAACCCCCCTAATCCCTACTCCTAGTAAGGAACTGTTCATGTCTTCTTCAATCCTCACTATCCATCTCACCTCCTCCTCTGAACTGTTCCTCAACATACAATCCTCTGTCTCCAAGCACAGACAGCCACCTCATGCCCTCTCCTGCTCCCACCTGCTAACACTTTCTCTGCTCCTTTTCACTGATGGTGATATCTCTCCAAATCCTGGTCCTCCTCACCACATCCCCACAGTAAGTTCTACCTCCCATCCATGCTCCATCACAAATTTCCGTAATCTCTCTAACTTTATACCCATTTGACCAGCCCCCGCTTCCCCAATCCCACTAACAGGAGCTCTGTGGAACGCTTGCTCTGTCTGCAACAAGCTTTCATACATCCATGATCTTTTTGTTGCTACCAAACTTTCCTTCCTCGCCATCACCGAAACCTGGCTCACCCCTTCTGACACAGCCTCTCCTGCTGCACTTTCGTATGGTAGATTCCACCTTTCTGACACACCCCGCCCCAGCAGCAAGCATGGCGGAGGAATTGGCATTCTCCTGTCAGATAACTGCTCCTTCACCCCAATCCCACTGCCACCCTCGGTTACCCTCCCTTCCTTTGAGGTGCACTCTGTGCGCATCTACTCCCCCTCCAACTGGCTGTTATTTACCGCCCCCCAGGGCCAGTCACCGCCTTGTAGCGCTGGGGTCCTGGGTTCGAATCCCACCCAGGACAACATCTGCAAAGAGTTTGTATGTTCTCTCCGTGTTTGCGTGGGTTTCCTCCGGGCACTCCGGTTTCCTCCCACATTCCAAAGACATACTGATAGGGAATCTAGATTGTGAGCCCCATCGGGGACAGTGATGATAATGTGTGCAAAACTGTAAAGCGCTGCGGAATATGTTAGCGCTATATAAAATAAAGATTATTATTATTATTATTCTTTGACTACTTCACCACCTGGCTACTTCATTTTCTCTCCGCTGACATCCCTACTATCATCTTGGGTGACTTCAACATCCCCATTGTCACTTCCCTCTCAGCTGCCACTAAACTTCTATCTCTCACTTCCTCCTTCAGCCTCACTCAATGGTCTTCTGCAGCCGTTCACAAAGATGGTCACACACTGGACCTCATCTTCACCCGCCTCTGCTCTCTATCTATCCACTCTAATTCACCTCTTCCTCTTTCTGATCACAATCTACTCACATTCTCTTCCCTCTCCACTCCTTGTCTACAATTCCCACCCCACAAACTTGCGCACCCTCGCAGAAATCTTAAATGCCTTGATCTACACTCACTCTCTGAATCCCTCCTCCCTCTCACAGACATAAGTTCCCTACACAATGCGGATGCCACTGCCGCTCTATATAACACCACAATAGTTGTAGCTTTGGAATCTATTGCCCCTCTCACACATACCAAAGCTCGCAAAATCAACCGACAGCCCTGGCACACCAGCCTGACCAAAGAACTGAGGCGAGCCTCCAGGGCTGCTGAGCAGAGATGGAAAAGATCCCACTCCAACAAGCACTTTATCGCATTCAAACAGTCCCTCACTATTTTCAAGACCACACTCGCCACAGCTAAACAAACCTACTTCTCATCTCTCATATCCCCCCTGTCTCACAACCCTAAACAGTTATTCAACACCTTCAATTCTCTCCTCCGTCCCCCAGCACCTCCTCTCTCCCCACTCATCTCAACTGAAGACCTCATTTTTCAAGCAGAAGATTGATATCAGAGACAGTTTTGGTCAACAACCCCCAGAGCCCTTCCTCCCAACTTCCCAGCCCTCCACCTCCAAAACCATCTTCTCCATCATTACAGAGGATCGACTCTCCACTCTCAAGATCGCATCTCACCACCTGTGCACTTGACCCTATCCCATCCCACTTCATCCCAAACCCTGCCAGTTCCTTCATCTCAACCCTAACCCATCTCTTCAACCTATCACTAACAACTGGTGTTTTCCCCTCAAGCTTTAAACATGCCCCAATCACACCTATCCTCAAAAAGCCCTCTCTTGACCCATCCTCTCTATCTAGCTATCGCCCTATATTACTTCTCCCCTATGCCTCAAAACTACTGGAACAACACGTCCATCATGAACTGTCTTCCCTTCTCTCTTCCTGCTCCCTCTTCGACCGCTTACAATCTGGCTTCCGGTCACACCACTACACTGAAACTGCCCTAACTAAGGTCACCAATGACCTATTAACCGCCAAGAGCAAGCAACACTACTCTGTTCTCCTCCTCTTGGACCTCTCCTCTGCCTTTGACACAGTGGACCATTCCCTATTACTACAGACCCTCTCATCCCTTAGCATCACAGACTTGGCCCTATCCTGGATCTTGTCATACTTAACAGACTGGACATTCAGCGTCTCCCACTCACACACCACCTCCTCACCTCACCCCCTATCTGTCGGAGTCACGCAAGGTTCAGTCCTAAGGCCCCTGCTCTTCTCCATTTACACCTTTGGCCTGGGGCAGCTCATAGAATCTCATGGCTTTCAGTATCATCTCTATGCTGATGACACACAGATCTACATCTCTGGACCAGATATCACCTCCCTACTAACCAGAATCCCTCAATGTATGTCTGCTATTTCATCCTTCTTCTCCACTAGATTTCTAACACTTAATATGGACAAAACAAAATTCATCATCTTTCCCCCATTTCACGCAACCCCACCAACGGACCTATCCATTACAGTAAACGGCTGCCCACTCTCCCCAGTCCCACAAGCTCGCTGCCTCAGGGTAATCCTTGACTCTGATCTCTCCTTCAAACCACATATCCAAGCTCTCTCTACCTCCTTCATGGATCCGTACATTCTTAAGCCAAGAATCTGCGAAAACCCTAGTCCATGCCCTCATCATCTCTCGCCTTGACAACTGCAACCTCCTGCTCTGTGGCCTCCCCTTGAACACTCTCGCACCCCTCCAATCTATTCTAAACTCTGCTGCCCGACTAATCCACCTGTCCGACCGCTATTCCCCGGCCTCTCCCCTCTGTCAATCCCTTCACTGCCTCCCCATTGCCCAGAGACTCCAGTACAAAACCTTAACCATGACATACATAGCCATCCACAACCTGTCTCCTCCATACATCTGTGACCTCGTCTCCTGGTACTTACCTGCACGCAACCTCCGATCCTCACAAGATCTCCTTCTCAACTCCCCTCTTATCTCCTCTTCCCACTATTGCATACAAGATTTCTCTCGCGCATCACCCCTACTCTGGAACTCTCTACCACAACATATCAGACCTCGCCTACCATCAAAACCTTCAGAAAGAACCTGAAGACCCACCTCTTCCGACAAGCCTACAACTTGCAGTAACCACCAATCGAACAAACCGCTGCACGAACAGCTCTACCCTCACCTATTCTATTCTCATCCATCCCTTGTAGATTGTGAGCCCTCGAGGGCAGGTTCCTCTCTCCTCCTGTACCAGTTGTGGCTTGTACTTGTTTTTAAGTTTAAGATTGTTGTACTTGTTTTTATTATGTATACCCCTCCTCACATGTAAAGCACCATGGAATAAATGGCGCTATAATAATAAATAATAATAATATGTACAGCTGGTATAACCTGAGCATCTCCTGCATACAATTATATATATATGCAGCTTGTTTAGATAGTATATTGGTCTAATGATGGAAGTGCTAAGCAAGGTGAGCTGCTTTGTTGGGTGGGGTTGGGGGGTGGTGGGATTGAAGGGGAATGTTTGAAGGGGGGGAAAAAGCTTTGTATTGAAAATGAGAATGTAACATGTCATTTATCTTGTTATTCTTAATAAAAATTTATTTGAATAAAAAAAATATATATATGCAGCTTGTATAACCTGGGCACCTCCTGTATATAATTATATATGTACAGCAGGTATAACCTGGACATCTCCTGCATATAATTATATATGTACAGCTGGTATAACCTGGGTATCTCCTGCATACAATTATATATCTGCAGCTGGTATAACCTGGGCACCTCCTGTATATAATTATATATGTACAGCAGGTATAACCTGGACATCTCCTGCATATAATTATATATGTACAGCTGGTATAACCTGCGTGTCATGCGGATAACGCAACAGAGTGGGGCTAGACAACCGCAGCGTCTGTTGACGCATACACCTGAGGTAGTTAGAATGGCTTCAACGTTCTATTAGCAGTTCTGTCTTTCTTTGCTTTGGTGCTGCAAGGGTTAAACTGCGTAGTTGGATTCCTGGAATTCTCTGTTTTGGGTGGTATTAGCTGTTCTAAGTTTGTTACTCCCAACAGGTATAGGAACCCTTCGCCTTGCTTCTGACCTTGCCAGTGACAGTTCAATCTGCCTGGTTTGGTGTTGGAGGAGTAGTTCATGTTTGTATTAGGCATTTGGAGGGTTGTACTGGAGATGTCTGCGTGGAGTTGGTTTGAGTGCTTAACCTCATCCTCACCTATTTGGTTTCTCCTACCTATCCCTCCCCTGTGTTCCAATCTGTTGTTTTGCGAGTATATTTGCATGATTGTAGTTTTCTTTCATCTCTGTCTGGTTAGTGTAATCCTATACACTTCAGTCTCACACCTCATTGGGTGGGGGAGGGAACAGATAATATATATATATATATATATATATATATATATATATATATATATATATATATATATATATATATGATATATATAAATATATATGTATGGATAGTATGACCTGGGCATCTCCTTTATATAACTCTATACATGCACAGCTGGTATAACCTGGGCATCTCCCATATATAATTATACAGGTGCTTCTCACAAAATTAGAATATCATAAAAAAACTAATTTATTTAAGTTTTTCAATACAAAAAGTGAAACGCACATATTATATAGTCATTACAAACAGAGTGAGCTACAGTATTTCAAGCGTTTTTCTGTTAATTTTGAGCAACGGTCCAGTTCTTTTTTTCTCCTTGGCCCAGGTAAGACACTTCTGGTGTTGTCTATTGGTCCTGAGTGGCTTTACACAAGGAATATGACACTTGTAGCCCATGTCCTGGATACGGCTGTGTGTGGTGGCTCTTGAAGCAATGACTCCAGCAGCAGTCCACTCCTTGTGAATCTCCCCCAAATTTTTGAATGGCCTTTTCTTTCCTTTCAAAGCTGCGATCAGGGCTGGCGTCAGCACCCGGCGCACTTGGGCAAGTGCCGGGGCCCTGAGCAGGCAGGAGGCCCACTCGCCATTGGGGACACTGGTGCTATGAGAGCTTGGTGCCGGCCCCCGCGAGAGGACATCCCCCCGCCACTCCTGGCCCCGGCACTTGCGATACTTACCTCTCCCGGTTCCAGCGCTGCAGTATCTTCCTTCCTTTGACTGTGGCGCTCAGGTCAGAGGACGCAATGACGTCACCAGTGTGCGCCCTCTGCCTGAGCAGTCGCAGCACAGAGAGCAGGAAGACGCCGACGGTGAGGAGTCCGAAGCAGAGCATCGTCAAGCAACGGTGAGCATTTAATTTTTTTTATATATGTTTGGAGCAATATATGGGGACTGTTATGACCTGGTGGTTAGGACAATAATGGACCTGGTGGTTAAGAGCACACGGAATGATCTGATAGTTACTAATAATACAGGACGAGCTCTGGGACGTGGGAACTCTGTTGACCGCAATCCCTAGTCCTATCACACACACTAGAAATAGCCGTGGATTGCTCCTAACGCTCCCTAGGCAACTCGTCACAGCCTAAGGAACTAGCTAGCCCTAAAGATCGAAAAATAAAGCCTACCTTGCCTCAGAGAAATTCCCCGAAAGAAAAGGCAGCCCCCCACATATAATGACTGTGAGTTACGATGAAAATTACAAACACAGAGATTAAATAGATTTAGCAAAGTGAGGCCCGACTTACTGAACAGACAGAGGATAGGAAAGGTAACTTTGCGGTCAGCACAAAAACTACAAAAAGACCACGCAGAGGGCGCAAAAGACCCTCCGCACCGACTCACGGTGCGGAGGCGCTCCCTCTGCGTCCCAGAGCTTCCAGCAAGCAAGACAAAAATCAAAATAGCAAGCTGGACAGAAAAATAGCAAACAAGAGAAAAACAAGCAGGAACTTAGCTTCTGCTGGGAAGACAGGTCACAAGAACGATCCAGGAGCGAACTAGACCAATACTGGAACATTGACAGGTGGCAAGGAGCAATGATCTAAGTGGAGTTAAATAGAACAGCCAGCTAACGAATTAACCTCGTCACCTGTGGAAGGAAACTCAGAAGCCGCAGCCCCACTCACAACCACCAGAGGAAGCCCATGGACAGAACCAGCCGAAGTACCATTCATGACCACAGGAGGGAGCTTGACAACAGAATTCACAACAGTACCCCCCCTTGAGGAGGGGTCACCGAACCCTCACCAAAGCCCCCAGGCCGACCAGGACGAGCCAAATGAAAGGCACGAACCAGATCGGCAGCATGAACATCAGAGGCAAAGACCCAGGAATTATCTTCCTGACCATAACCCTTCCACTTAACCAGGTACTGGAGTTTCCGTCTCGAAATACGAGAATCCAAAATCTTCTCCACCACATACTCCAACTCCCCCTCAACCAACACCGGGGCAGGAGGATCAACGGATGGAACCACAGGTGCCACGTATCTCCGCAACAACGACCTATGGAATACATTATGGATGGCAAAAGAAGCTGAAAGGGTCAAACGAAATGACACAGGATTGAGAACCTCAGAAATCTTATATGGACCAATGAAACGAGGCTTAAACTTAGGAGAGGAAACCTTCATAGGAACATAACGAGACGACAACCAAACCAAATCCCCAACACGAAGTCGGGGACCCACACAGCGCCGGCGGTTAGCGAAATGTTGAGCCTTCTCCTGGGACAATGTCAAATTGTCCACCACATGAGTCCAAATCTGCTGCAACCTATCCACCACAGTATCTACACCAGGACAGTCCGAAGACTCAACCTGCCCTGAAGAGAAACGAGGATGGAAACCAGAATTGCAGAAAAACGGTGAAACCAAAGTAGCCGAGCTGGCCCGATTATTAAGGGCGAACTCAGTCAAAGGCAAAAAGGACACCCAATCATCCTGATCAGCAGAAACAAAGCATCTCAGATATGTTTCCAAAGTCTGATTAGTTCGTTCGGTTTGGCCATTTGTCTGAGGATGGAAAGCCGAGGAAAAAGACAAATCAATGCAAATCCTAGCACAAAAGGATCGCCAAAACCTCGAAACAAACTGGGAACCTCTGTCCGAAATGATGTTCTCCGGAATGCCATGTAAACGAACCACATGCTGGAAAAACAATGGCACCAAATCAGAGGAGGAAGGCAATTTAGACAAGGGTACCAAATGGACCATCTTAGAGAAGCGATCACAAACCACCCAAATGACCGACATCTTTTGAGAGACAGGGAGATCCGAAATTAAATCCATAGAAATATGCGTCCAGGGCCTCTTCGGGACCGGCAAGGGCAAAAGCAACCCACTGGCACGAGAACAGCAGGGCTTAGCCCGAGCACAAGTCCCACAGGACTGCACAAAAGAACGCACATCCCGTGACAAAGACGGCCACCAAAAGGATCTAGCCACCAAATCTCTGGTACCAAAGATTCCAGGATGACCAGCCAACACCGAACAATGAACCTCAGAGATAACTCTACTAGTCCATTTATCAGGGACAAACAGTTTCTCCGCTGGGCAACGGTCAGGTCTATCAGCCTGAAATTTTTGCAGCACCCGCCGCAAATCAGGGGAGATGGCAGACAAAATTACCCCCTCTCTGAGAATACCCGCCGGCTCAGGAACACCCGGAGAGTCGGGCACAAAACTCCTTGACAGGGCATCAGCCTTCACATTCTTAGAGCCCGGAAGGTACGAAACCACAAAATCAAAACGGGAGAAAAATAGCGACCAACGAGCTTGTCTAGGATTCAACCGTTTGGCAGACTCGAGATAAGTCAAATTCTTGTGATCCATCAAGACCACCACGCGATGCTTGGCTCCTTCAAGCCAATGACGCCACTCCTCGAATGCCCACTTCATGGCCAACAACTCTCGATTGCCAACATCATAATTGCGCTCAGCAGGCGAAAACTTTCTAGAAAAGAAGGCACATGGTTTCATCACCGAGCCATCAGAACTTCTTTGCGACAAAACAGCCCCTGCTCCAATCTCAGAAGCATCAACCTCGACCTGAAACGGGAGCGAAACATCTGGCTGGCACAACACAGGGGCAGAAGAAAAACAACGCTTCAACTCCTGAAAAGCTTCCACAGCCGCAGAAGACCAATTGACCACATCAGCACCCTTCTTGGTCAAATCAGTCAACGGTTTAGCAACACTAGAAAAATTACTGATGAAGCGACGATAAAAATTAGCAAAGCCCAGGAACTTTTGCAGACTCTTCACAGATGTCGGCTGAGCCCAATCATAAATGGCCTGGACTTTAACAGGGTCCATCTCAATAGTAGAAGGGGAAAAAATGAAACCCAAAAATGAAACCTTCTGAACTCCAAAGAGACACTTTGACCCCTTCACAAACAAAGAATTCGCACGAAGGACCTGGAACACCATTCTGACCTGCTTCACGTGAGACTCCCAATCATCCGAGAAGACCAAAATATCATCCAAATATACAATCAGGAATTTATCCAGGTACTCTCGGAAGATGTCATGCATAAAGGACTGAAATACTGATGGAGCATTGGAAAGCCCGAATGGCATAACCAGGTACTCAAAATGGCCCTCGGGCGTATTAAATGCTGTTTTCCATTCATCGCCCTGTTTAATACGCACAAGATTATACGCACCACGAAGATCTATCTTGGTGAACCAACTAGCCCCCTTAATCCGAGCAAACAAATCAGACAGCAGCGGCAAAGGGTACTGAAATTTGACTGTGATCTTATTAAGAAGGCGGTAATCAATACAAGGTCTCAAAGAACCATCTTTCTTGGCCACAAAAAAGAACCCTGCTCCCAATGGTGACGACGACGGGCGAATATGACCCTTCTCCAAGGATTTCTTTATATAACTCCGCATAGCGGCGTGTTTTGGCACAGATAAATTGAACAGTCGGCCCTTAGGGAACTTACTACCAGGAATCAAATCAATAGCACAATCGCAATCCCTATGAGAAGGTAGGGCACTGGATTTGGGCTCATCAAATACATCCCGGTAATCCGACAAGAACTCTGGAACTTCAGAAGGGGTGGATGACGAAATAGACAAAAATGGAACATCACCATGTACCCCCTGACAACCCCAGCTGGACACAGACATAGATTTCCAATCCAATACTGGATTATGGACCTGTAGCCATGGCAACCCCAAAATGACCACATCATGCAGATTATGCAACACCAAAAAGCGAATATCCTCCTGATGTGCAGGAGCCATGCACATGGTCAATTGGGTCCAGTACTGAGGCTTATTCTTGGCCAAAGGCGTAGCATCAATTCCTCTCAATGGAATAGGATACTGCAAGGGCTCCAAGAAAAAACCACAGCGCCTAGCAAACTCCAAGTCCATCAAATTCAGGGCAGCGTCTGAATCCACAAATGCCATAACAGAATAGGATGACAAAAAGCAAATCAGAGTAACGGACAAAAGAAATTTCGACTGTACCGTACCAATGGTGGCAGACCTAGCGAAACGCTTAGTGCGCTTAGGACAATCGGAGATAGCATGAGTGGAATCACCACAGTAAAAACACAGCCCATTCCGACGTCTGTGTTCCTGCCGTTCAGCTCTGGTCAAAGTCCTATCACATTGCATAGGCTCAGGTCTGTGCTCAGATAATAACGCCAAATGGTGCACAGCTTTACGCTCACGCAAGTGTCGATCGATCTGAATGGCCAAAGACATAGACTCATTCAGACCAGCAGGCATGGGAAATCCCACCATGACATCCTTAAGGGCTTCAGAGAGACCCTTTCTGAAAATTGCTGCCAGGGCACATTCATTCCACTGAGTGAGTACAGACCACTTCCTAAACTTCTGACAATATATCTCTACCTCATCCTGACCCTGACACAGAGCCAGCAAGATTTTCTCTGCCTGATCCACTGAATTTGGTTCATCATAAAGCAATCCAAGCGCCAGAAAAAACGCATCAACATCACGCAATGCCGGATCTCCTGGCACAAGGGAAAATGCCCAGTCTTGAGGGTCGCCACGTAACAAAGAAATAATGATTTTCACTTGTTGAACAGGGTCACCTGAGGAGCGAGGTTTCAAAGCAAGAAACAATTTACAATTATTTTTGAAATTCAGAAACTTAGATCTATCCCCCCCAAAAAAATCAGGAATTGGAATCCTAGGCTCTGACATCGGATTCTGAACCACAAAATCTTGAATGTTTTGTACCCTTGCAGTGAGATTATCCATACAAGAGGACAGACCTTGAATGTCCATATCTACACCTGTATCCTGAACCACCCAGAGGTAAAGGGGAAAAGAGAGACAAAACACACTGCAAAGAAAACAAAAAGGTTTCAGAACTTCTCTTATCCCTCTATTGAGATGCATTAATACTTTGGGCCACCTGTACTGTTATGACCTGGTGGTTAGGACAATAATGGACCTGGTGGTTAAGAGCACACGGAATGACCTGATAGTTACTAATAATACAGGACAAGCTCTGGGATGTGGGAACTCTGCTGACCGCAATCCCTAATCCTATGACACACACTAGAAATAGCTGTGGATTGCTCCTAACGCTCCCTATGCAACTCGTCACTGCCTAAGGAACTAGCTAGCCCTAAAGATAGAAAAATAAAGCCTACCTTGCCTCAGAGAAATTCCCCAAAGGAAAAGGCAGCCCCCCACATATAATGACTGTGAGTTAAGATGAAAATTACAAACACAGAGATTAAATAGATTTAGCAAAGTGAGGCCCGACTTACTGAACAGACAGAGGATAGGAAAGGTAACTTTGCGGTCAGCACAAAAACTACAAAAAGACCACGCAGAGGGCGCAAAAGACCCTCCGCACCGACTCACGGTGCGGAGGCGCTCCCTCTGCGTCCCAGAGCTTCCAGCAAGCAAGACAAAAATCAAAATAGCAAGCTGGACAGAAAAATAGCAAACAAGAGAAAACAAGCAGGAACTTAGCTTCTGCTGGGAAGACAGGTCACAAGAACGATCCAGGAGCGAACTAGACCAATACTGGAACATTGACAGGTGCCAAGGAGCAATGATCTAAGTGGAGTTAAATAGAACAGCCAGCTAACGAATTAACCTCGTCACCTGTGGAAGGAAACTCAGAAGCCGCAGCCCCACTCACAACCACCAGAGGAAGCCCATGGACAGAACCAGCCGAAGTACCATTCATGACCACAGGAGGGAGCTTGACAACAGAATTCACAACAGGGGACCATCAGAAGGGGCCCATATATGGAGCATTATATGGGGACAATTCTATAGGGAGCATCTTATGGGGCCAATTCTATATTGAGCTTCTTATAGGGCCAATTCGAAAGAGAGCATCTTATGGGGCCAATTCTATAGGGAGCATCTTATGGGGCCAATTCTATATTGAGCTTCTTATGGGGCCAATTCTATAGGGAGCATCTTATGGGGCCAATTATATAGGGAGCATCTTATGGGGCCAATTCTATATGGAGCATCTTATGGGGCCAATTCTATATGGAGCATCTTATGGGGCCAATTCTATATGGAGCATCTTATGGGGCCAATTCTATATGGAGCAGTATATGAGGCCAATTACATATGGAGCAGTATATGGGGCCAATTACATATGGAGCAGTATATGGGGCCAATAATATATGAATCATCTTATGGGACTAATTATGTATGGAGCAATTTATATGGCCAATTATATATGGAGCATTATATGGGGCCCATTATACATGGAGCATCTTATGGGGCCAATTATTTTTGGAGCATTATATGGAGCCAATCATATACTGCAAGGAGCATTATATGGGACCCATTCTGTAAGGAGCATCATATGGGGTCCATTCTGTATGGAGCAATATATGGGACTCAGTATACTGTGAGGGGCCGATCATATACTGTATGGAGCATTACATGAGGCCCATTATATATGGAGCAATAGATGGGGCCCATCATATATGGAGAATTATATGTAGCTCACTATACTGTATGGAGCTTAATATAGGGTCAATTCTGTATGGAGCAATATATCCTGCTCATTCTGTATGGAGTAATCTGTGGTGCCCATTATACTGTATGGAGCATTATATGGGGCTCATTATTCTGTATGGAGTACTACGTGCTGCCTATTATACTGTATGGAGCAATATATGGGGCTCATTATTCTGTTTGGAGCAATATATGGGGATCATTATTCTGTATAGAGGACTATGTGGTGCCAATTAGACTGTATGAAGCACTATATGGGGCCATTATAGTGTATGCGGCAATATATGGGGCTCATTATTCTGTTTGGAGCAATATATGGGGCTTATTATTCTGTATAGAGGACTATACTGTCCGGTTTCTGAGCTAATGTAAAATGTACAATAAATATCACTCATGTAATGTAAGAAGTAAGTGAAATCTTTGGCATTGTACTATACCTATATTTCTCTGCGTATCTGTGCATTATGAATTGTGGTATGTGTTACAGGGGCCCACCGGGACTCTTTCTCACAGGGCCCATGAAAACCTGGAGCCGGCCCTGGCTGCGGTTACCATTTTCTACCTCATTTTTACCTTCCACTCAACTATTCATTAATATGCTTGGATACAGCACTCTGTGATCAGCCAGCTTCTTTAGCAATGACCTTTTGTGGCTTACCCTCCTTGTGGAGGGTGTCAATGACTGCCTTCTGGACATCTGTCAAGTCAGCAGTCTTCCCCATGATTGTGGAGCCTACTGAAACAGACTAAGGGACCTTTTTAAATGCTTAGGAAAACTTTGCAGGTGATTTTTGTTAATTATTCTAATTTACTGAGATAATGAGTTTTAGGATTTCATTGGCTGTAAGCCATAATCATCAACAGTAACAGAAATAATCACGTGAAATAGATCACTCTGTTTGTAATGACTCTATATAAGATATGAGTTTCACTTTTTGTATTGAAGAACTGAAATAAATTAACTTTTTGATGATATTTTAATATTGTGAAAGTAATTGTAATATATACAGCTGGCATACCCTGGGTATCACCTATATACAATGCCTTGTGAAAGTATTCGGCTCCCTGGAACTTTTCAACCTTTTCCCACATATCATGCTTCAAACATAAAGATACCAAATGTAAATTTCTGGTGAAGAATCAACAACAAGTGGAACACGATTGTGAAGTTGAACGAAATGTATTGGTTATTTTAAATTTGTGGAAATTCAAAAACTGAAAAGTGGGGCGTGCAATATTATTCGGCCCCTTTAACTTAATACTTTGTTGCGCCACCTTTTGCTGCGATTACAGCTGCAAGACGCTTGGGGTATGTCTCTATCAGTTTTGTACATCGAGAGACTGAAATTCTTGCCCATCCTTCCTTGGCAAACAGCTCAAGCTCAGTGAAGTTTGATGGAGATCATTTGTGAACAGCAGTTTTCAGCTCTTTCCACAGATTCTAGATTGGATTGAGGTCTGGACTCTGACTTGGCCATTCTAACACCTGGATATGTTTATTTGTGACCTGTTCCATTGTAGATTTTGCTTTATGTTTGGGATCATTGTCTTGTTGGAAGACAAATCTCCATCCCAGTCTCAGGTGTTTGGCAGACTCAAACAGGTTTTCTTCAATAATGGTCCTGTATTTGGCTCCATCCATCTTCCCATCAATTTTAACCATCTTTCTTGTCCCTGTTGAAGAAAAGCAGGCCCAAACCATGATGCTGCCACCACCATGTTTGACAGTGGGGATGGTGTGTTCAGGGTGATGAGCTGTGTTGCCTTTACGCCAAACATATCGTTTGGCATTATTGCCAAAAGGTTCGATTTTGGTTTCTTCTGACCAGAGCACCTTCTTCCACATGTTTGGTGTGTCTCCCAGGTGACTTATTGCAAACTTTAACCCCTTCCCGACCCATGACGCCACTTTGGCGTCATGAAAGTCGGTGCCAATCCGACCCATGACGCCTATGTGGCGTCATGGAAAGATCGCGTCCCTGCAGATCGGGTGAAAGGGTTAACTCCCATTTCACCCGATCTGCAGGGACAGGGGGAGTGGTAGTTTAGCCCGTGGCTACGATCGCTCTGATTGGCTGTTGAAAGTGAAACTGCCAATCAGAGCGATTTGTAATATTTCACCTATTATAACGGGTGAAATATTACAATCCAGCCATGGCCGATGCTGCAATATCATCGGCCATGGCTGGAAACACTAATGTGCCCCCACCCCACCGATCGCCCCCCCCCAGCCCTCCGATCTGTCCGGTACACTGCCCCGCTCCCCTCCGTCCTCCTGTCCGCGCCCCCCAGTGCTCTTGTCCGCTCACCCCCGTGCTCCAATCACCCCCCCGTGCTCCAATCACCCCCCTGCACTCCGATCCACCCCCCCGTGCTCCGTTCCACCCCCCCGTGCTCCGTTCCACCCCCCCGTGCTCCGTTCCACCCCCCCGTGCTCCATTCCACCCCTCCCACGTTCCGATCCACCCCCCCATGCTCCGATCCCCCCCCCCCCGTGCTCCCCCCGCCCCATCATACTTACCGATCCTGCCGGGGACCGTCCGTCTTCTCCCTGGGCGCCGCCATCTTCCAAAACGGTGGGCGCATGCGCAGCGCGCCCGCCGAATCTGCCGGCCGGCAGATTCGTTCAAAGTGCATTTTGATCACTGAGATATAATCTATCACAGTGATCAAAATAAAAAAATAATAAATGACACCCCCCCTTTGTCACCCCCATAGGTAGGGACAATAAAAAAAATAAAGATTTTTTTTTTCCCACTAATGTTAGGCTAGGGTTAGGGTTAGGGGTAGGGGTAGGGGTAGGGTTAGGGGTAGGGTTAGGGGTAGGGTTTCGGTATGTGCACACGTATTCTGGTCCTCTGCGGATTTTTCCGCTGCGGATTTGATAAATCCGCAGTGCTAAACCGCTGCGGATTTATGGCGGATTTACCGTGTTTTTTCTGCGCATTTCACTGCGGTTTTACAACTGCAATTTTCTATTGGAGCAGTTGTAAAACCGTGCGGAATCCGCACAAAGAAGTGACATGCTGCAGAATGTAAACCGCTGCGTTTCCGTGCAGTTTTTCCGCAGCTTGTGTACAGCGATTTTTGTTTCCCATAGGTTTACATTGAACTGTAAACTCATGGGAAGCTGCTGCGGATCCGCAGCGTTTTCCGCAGCGTGTGCACATACCTTTAGAATTAGGCTATGTGCACACGGTGTGGATTTGGCTGCGGATCCGCAGCGGATTAGCCGCTGCGGATTCGCAGCAGTGTTCCATCAGGTTTACAGTACCATGTAAACCTATGGAAAACCAAATCCGCTGTGCCCATGGTGCGGAAAATACCGCGCGGAAACGCTGCGTTGTATTTTCCGCAGCATGTCAATTCTTTGTGCGGATTCTGCAGCGTTTTACACCTGTTCCTCAATAGGAATCCGCAGGTGAAATCCGCACAAAAAACACTGGAAATCCGCGGAAAATCCGCAGGTAAAACGCAGTGCCTTTTACCCGCGGATTTTTCAAAAATGATGCTGAAAAATCTCACACGAATCCGCAACGTGGGCACATAGCCTTAGGGTTGGAATTAGGGTTGTGGTTAGGGTTGTGGTTAGGGTTGTGATTAGGGTTATGGCTACAGTTGGGATTAGGGTTAGGGGTGTGTTGGGGTTAGGGTTGTGATTAGGGTTATGGCTACAGTTGGGATTAGGGTTAGGGGTGTGTTGGGGTTAGTGTTGGAGGTAGAATTGAGGGGTTTCCACTGTTTAGGCACATCAGGGGTCTCCAAACGCAACATGGCGCCACCATTGATTCCAGCCAATCTTGTATTCAAAAAGTCAAATGGTGCTCCCTCAATTCCGAGCCCCGACGTGTGCCCAAACAGTGGTTTACCCCCCACATATGGGGTACCAGCATACTCAGGATAAACTGCGCAACAATTACTGGGGTCCAATTTCTCCTGTTACCCTTGTGAAAATAAAAAAAATGCTTGCTAAAACATCATTTTTGAGGAAAGAAAAATGATTTTTTATTTTCACGGCTCTGCGTTGTAAACGTCTGTGAAGCACTTGGGGTTTCAAACTGCTCACCACATATCTAGATAAGTTCCTTGGGGGGTCTAGTTTCTAAAATGGGGTCACTTGTGGGGGGTTTCTACTGTTTAGGCACACCAGGGGCTCTGCAAACGCAATGTGACGCCCGCAGACCATTCCATCAAAGTCTGCATTTCAAAAGTCACTACTTCCCTTCTGAGCCCCGACGTGTGCCCAAACAGTGGTTTACCCCCACACATGGGGTATCAGCGTACTCAGGAGAAACTGGACAACAACTTTTGGGGTCCAATTTCTCCTGTAACCCTTGGGAAAATAAAAAATTCTGGGCTAAATAATTATTTTTGAGGAAAGAAAACGTATTTATTATTTTCACGGCTCTGCATTATAAACTTCTGTGAAGCACTTGGGGGTTCAAAGTCCTCACCACACATCTAGATAAGTTCCTTTCGGGGTCTAGTTTCCAAAATGGGGTCACTTGTGGAGGGTTTCTACTGTTTAGCCACATCAGGGGCTCTGCAAACCCAACGTGACGCCCGCAGAGCATTCCATCAAAGTCTGCATTTCCAAACGTCATTACTTCACTTCCGAGCCCCGGCATGTGCCCAAACAGTAGTTTACCCCCACATATGGGGTATCAGCGTACTCAGGAGAAACTGGACAACAACTTTTGGGGTGAAATTTCTCCTGTTACCCTTGGTAAAATAAAAAATTGCAGGCTACAAGATAATTTTTGAGAAAATAATTTTTTTTTTTTTCATGGCTCTGCGTTATAAACTTCTGTGAAGCACCTGGGGGTTTAAAGTGCTCAATATGCATCTAGATAAGTTCCTTGGGGGGTCTAGTTTCCAAAATGGGGTCACTTGTGGGGCATCTCCAATGTTTAGGCATACAGGGGCTCTCCAAACGTGACATGGTGTCCGCTAATGATTGGAGCTAATTTTCCATTTAAAAAGCCAAATGGCGTGCCTTCCCTTCCGAGCCCTGCCGTGCGCCCAAACAGTGGTTTACCCCCACATATGGGGTATCAGCGTACTCAGGACAAACTGGACAAGAACATTTGGGGTCCAATTTCTCCTATTACCCTTGGCAAAATAGGAAATTCCAGGCTAAAAAATCATTTTTGAGGAAAGAAAAATTATTTTTTATTTTCATGGCTCTGCGTTATAAACTTCTGTGAAGCACCTTGGGGTTTAAAGTGCTCAATATGCATCTAGATAAGTTCCTTGGGGGGTCTAGTTTCCAAAATGGGGTCACTTGTGGGGGAGCTCCAATGTTTAGGCACACAGGGGCTCTCCAAACGCGACATGGTGTCCACTAACAATTGGAGCTAATTTTCCATTCAAAAAGTCAAATGGCGCGCCTTCCCTTCCGAGCCCTGCCGTGTGCCCAAACAGTGGTTTACCCCCACATATGAGGTATCGGCGTACTCGGGAGAAATTGCCCAACAAATTTTATGATCCATTTTATCCTATTGCCCATGTGAAAATGAAAAAAATTGAGGCAAAAAGAATTTTTTTGTGAAAAAAAAGTACTTTTTCATTTTTACAGATCAATTTGTGAAGCACCTGAGGGTTTAAAGTGCTCACTATGCATCTAGATAAGTTCCTTGGGGGGTCTAGTTTCCAAAATGGGGTCACTTGTGGGGGAGCTCCAATGTTTAGGCACACAGGGGCTCTCCAAACGCGACATGGTGTCCGCTAACTATGGAGATAATTTTTCATTCAAAAAGTCAAATGGCGCTCCTTCCCTTCCGAGCCTTACCATGTGCCCAAACAGTGGTTTACCCCCACATGTGAGGTATTGGTGTACTCAGGAGAAATTGCCCAACAAATTTTAGGATCCATTTTATCCTGTTGCCCATGTGAAAATGAAAAAATTGAGGCTAAAAGAATTTTTTTGTGAAAAAAAAGTACTTTTTCATTTTTACGGATCAATTTGTGAAGCACCTGGGGGTTCAAAGTGCTCACTATGCATCTAGATAAGTTCCTTGGGGGGTCTAGTTTCCAAAATGGGGTCACTTTTGGGGGAGCTCCAATTTTTAGGCACACGGGGGCTCTCCAAATGTGACATGGTGTCCGCTAAAGAGTGGAGCCAATTTTTCATTCAAAAAGTCAAATGGCGCTCCTTCCCTTCCAAGCCCTGCCGTGCGCCCAAACAGTGGTTTACCCCCACATATGAGGTATCAGTGTACTCAGGACAAATTGGACAACAACTTTCGTGGTTCAGTTTCTCCTTTTACCATTGGGAAAATAAAAAAATTGTTGCTAAAAGATAATTTTTGTGACTAAAAAGTTAAATGTTCATTTTTTCCTTCCATGTTGCTTCTGCTGCTGTGAAGTACCTGAAGGGTTAATAAACTTCTTGAATGTGGTTTTGAGTACCTTGAGGGGTGCAGTTTTTAGAATGGTGTCACTTTTGGGTATTTTCAGCCATATAGACCCCTCAAACTGACTTCAAATGTGAGGTGGTCCCTAAAAAAAATGGTTTTGTAAATTTCGTTGTAAAAATGAGAAATCGCTGGTCAAATTTTAACCCTTATAACTTCCTAGCAAAAAAAAAATTTGTTTCCAAAATTGTGCTGATGTAAAGTATACATGTGGGAAATGTTATTTATTAACTATTTTGTGTCACATAACTCTCTGGTTTAACAGAATAAAAATTCAAAATGTGAAAATTGCGAAATTTTCAAAATTTTCGCCAAATTTCCGTTTTTATCACAAATAAACGCAGAATTTATTGACCTAAATTTACCACTAACATGAAGCCCAATATGTCACGAAAAAACAATCTCAGAACCGCTAGGATCCGTTGAAGCGTTCCTGAGTTATTACCTCATAAAGGGACACTGGTCAGAATTGCAAAAAACGGCAAGGTCTTTAAGGTCAAAATAGGCTGGGTCATGAAGGGGTTAAACAACACTTTTTATGGATATCTGTGAGAAATGGCTTTCTTCTTGCCACTCTTCCATAAGGGCCAGATTTGTGCAGTGTACGACTGATTGTTGTCCTATGGACAGACTGTCCCACCTTAGCTGTAGATCTCTGCAGTTCATCCAGAGTGATCATGGGCCTCTTGGCTGCATCTCTGATCAGTCTTCTCCTTGTTTGAGATTAAAGTTTAACCCTGCTGTTCTGTTCGGTCTGGGGAGACCTATTTTGAACTTTGGTATTTTTTGGGGTGTTCAAGATGCGGTTCTGAAACTTGTGGTTGATTGACTTAAATGAGGATGGGTCGGTCGGCCACGGGTTTCAGAGCCGCATCTTGAATATTTTAAAGAATATTGAATTTCAAAGTCGGTCATTTTTGACCAACAGAACAGCAGGGTTAAAGGGACGGATGGGTCTTGGTAGATTTGCAGTGGTATGATACTCCTTCCATTTCAATATGATCGCTTTAACAGTGCTCCTTGGGATGTTTAAAGTTTTGGAAATCATTAGACAATTAGGACAACATTGGATCATTCAGAGATCCACATGAACTTCTGGAGTGAGTTTGCTGCACTGAAAGTAAAGGGGCCGAATAATATTGCACGCCCCACTTTTCAGTTTTTGAATTTCCACAAAAATGTAAAATAACCAATAAATTTCGTTCAACTTCACAATTGTGTTCCACTTGTTGTTGATTCTTCACCAAAAATGTACATTTGGTATCTTTATGTTTGAAGCATGTTACAGTTAGGGCCAGAAATATTTGGACAGTGACACAACTTTTGTTATTTTAGCTGTTTACAAAAACATGTTCAGAAATACAATTATATATATAATATGGGCTGAAAGTGCACACTCCCAGCTGCAATATGATAGTTTCCACATCCAAATCGGAGAAAGGGTTTAGGAATCATAGCTCTGTAATGCATAGCGTCCTCTTTTTCAAGGGACCAAAAGTAATTGGACAATGGACTCTAAGGGCTGCAATTAACTCTGAAGGCGTCTCCCTCGTTAACCTGTAATCAATGAAGTAGTTAAAAGGTCAGGGGTGGATTCCAGGTGTGTGGTTTTGCATTTGGAAGCTGTTGCTGTGAGCAGACAACATGCGGTCAAAGGAACTCTCAATTGAGGTGAAGCAGAACATCCTGAGGCTGAAAAAAAAGAAAAAATCCATCAGAGAGATAGCAGACATGCTTGGAGTAGCAAAATCAACAGTTGGGTACATTCTGAGAAAAAAGGAATTGACTGGTGAGCTTGGGAACTCAAAAAGGCCTGGGCGTCCACGGATGACAACAGTGGTGGATGATCGCCGCATACTTAATTTGGTGAAGAAGAACCCGTTCACAACATCAACTGAAGTCCAGAACACTCTCAGTGAAGTAGGTGTATCTGTCTCTAAGTCAACAGTAAAGAGAAGACTCCATGACAGTAAATACAAAGGGTTCACATCTAGATGCAAACCATTCATCAATAACAAAAATAGACAGGCCAGAGTTAAATTTGCAGAAAAACACCTCAAGAAGCCAGCTCAGTTCTGGAAAAGTATTCTATGGACAGATGAGACAAAGATCAACCTGTACCAGAATGATGGGAAGAAAAAAGTTTGGAGAAGAAAGGGAACGGCACATGATCCAAGGCACACCACATCCTCTGTAAAACATGGTGGAGGCAACGTGATGGCATGGGCATGCATGGCTTTCAATGGCACTGGGTCACTTGTGTTTATTGATGACATAAGAGTAGACAAGAGTAGCCGGATGAATTCTGAAGTGTACCGGGATATACTTTCAGCCCAGATTCAGCCAAATGCTGCAAAGTTGATTGGACGGCGCTTCATAGTACAGATAGACAATGACCCCAAGCATACAGCCAAAGCTACCCAGGAGTTCATGAGTGCCAAAAATTGGAACATTCTGCAATGGCCAAGTCAATCTCCAGATCTAAACCCAATTGAGCATGCATTTCACTTGCTCAAATCCAGACTTAAGACGGAAAGACCCACAAACAAGCAAGACCTGAAGGCTGCGGCTGTAAAGGCCTGGCAAAGCATTAAGAAGGAGGAAACCCAGCGTTTGGTGATGTCCATGGGTTCCAGACTTAAGGCAGTGATTGCCTCCAAAGGATTTGCAACAAAATATTGAAAATAAAAATATTTTGTTTGGGTTATGTTTATTTGTCCAATTACTTTTGACCTCCTAAAATGTGGAGTGTTTGTAAAGAAATGTGTACAATTCCTACATTTTCTATCAGATATTATTGTTCATCCCTTCAAATTAAACGTTACAATCTGCACTTGAATTCTGTTGTAGAGGTTTCATTTCAAATCCAATGTGGTGGCATGCAGAGCCCAACTCGCGAAAATTGTGTCACTGTCCAAATATTTCTGGCCCTAACTGTATGTGGGAAAAGGTTGAAAAGTTCCAGGGGGCCGAATACTTTCGCAAGGCACTGTATAATTATATATGTAAGGCTAGTATGACCTGGGCATTTCCTTTATATAATTGTACATGTACAGCAGGTATAACCACTGCATCTTATGTATGTAATATATGCATACATACAGCTGGCATAAGTTATATACCTTCCTGTATATAGTGATATGGGCCATGCTGGTATAACCTGGACTCTATACATGTAATGATGGTATACTATACAAACCTACTGCTGTTGTTGTCCTGATGGACAGTTTAACAAGGGGTTATCCAAGACTGCTTTGGCATATTACATTCTATATATAGGAACAGGTACCACTGATACATAACTTAGAAAAGTGACGGGAAATCATCCCATATATTTTTTTGGACAATATACTCGTCACCAGGACACTCCAAACATATTAATCCTACAAAGAACAAGGAGTAAAAATCCCATACGCAGGTATAAAAAAAGAACGTATAACAATCTTTATTAAACACATATACAAATATAATATACAGACTGACTATACAAGGTACAGAAACTGATGCAAATACAGAGGACACAAACACTGTGGTAACACATGGGGCTTAATAAACGGATGACCTCAGATGAAAGGTAACCAAACGTGTCACAATACTGTGCTGTAAGTACTATATGGTATAATATGAGTCGTAACTGACTACCAAACTCCACACATTGCAAGTCACTTCTAAAATTAAGTCATAAAGAAAGTGGGAGGTCCACCATTCATCTTACCCGCAAATATGTGCCAGTGCGTGAATCCAGCAGCCCCGACGCGCGTTTCGCGTTGGGCTTCCTCGGGGGGCTGTGATTCCAGCAGGCCACACTCGACCCGACCGCTGTTCCAGTCCGGTCCGTAACAGCCAAAGGGTTGAAAATAGTGGCCAACTGGCCGCACCATTAGGCTGCCATGCTCTGCCCAAAATCCCAATGTCACGGCTACCTGCATCCTCAGCATGAAGGCAATGGTGAGCACAATGGTGGAGGAAAGAGCTGCCTTCTTCCACCATATAGCCTGTGCAAATGAGACTGCAGATGCCATTACATCATTACATTGAGTCTGCTGTGCAAAGCATAAGTGCACGCAGCAAAGACCGAAACAGAGTGCCGGGGGAGGGGAGCAAGGCGCTATATATATATATATATATATATATATATATATATATATATATATATATATATATATATATATATATATACAGTGGGGCAAAAAAGTATTTAGTCAGTCAGCAATAGTGCAAGTTCCACCACTTAAAAAGATGAGAGGTAATTTACATCATAGGTAGACCTCAACTATGGGAGACAAACTGAGAAAAAAAAATCCAGAAAATCACATTGTCTGTTTTTTTTAACAATTTATTTGCATATTATGGTGGAAAATAAGTATTTGGTCAGAAACAAACAATCAAGATTTCTGGCTCTCACAGACCTGTAACTTCTTCTTTAAGAGTCTCCTCTTTCCTCCACTCATTACCTGTAGTAATGGCACCTGCTTAAACTTGTTATCAGTATAAAAAGACACCTGTGCACACCCTCAAACAGTCTAACTCCAAACTCCACTATGGTGAAGACCAAAGAGCTGTCAAAGGACACCAGAAACAAAATTGTAGCCCTGCACCAGGCTGGGAAGACTGAATCTGCAATAGCCAACCAGCTTGGAGTGAAGAAATCAACAGTGGGAGCAATAATTAGAAAATGGAAGACATACAAGACCACTGATAATCTCCCTCGATCTGGGGCTCCACGCAAAATCCCACCCCGTGGGGTCAGAATGATCACAAGAACGGTGAGCAAAAATCCCAGAACCACGCGGGGGGACCTAGTGAATGAACTGCAGAGAGCTGGGACCAATGTAACAAGGCCTACCATAAGTAACACACTACGCCACCATGGACTCAGATCCTGCAGTGCCAGACGTGTCCCACTGCTTAAGCCAGTACATGTCCGGGCCCGTCTGAAGTTTGCTAGAGAGCATTTGGATGATCCAGAGGAGTTTTGGGAGAATGTCCTGTGGTCTGATGAAACCAAACTGGAACTGTTTTGTAGAAACACAACTTGTCGTGTTTGGAGGAAAAAGAATACTGAGTTGCATCCATCAAACACCATACCTACTGTAAAGCATGGTGGTGGAAACATCATGCTTTGGGGCTGTTTCTCTGCAAAGGGGCCAGGACGACTGATCCGGGTACATGAAAGAATGAATGGGGCCATGTATTGTGAGATTTTGAGTGCAAACCTTCCATCAGCAAGGGCATTGAAGATGAATCGTGGCTGGGTCTTTCAACATGACAATGATCCAAAGCACACCGCCAGGGCAACGAAGGAGTGGCTTCGTAAGAAGCATTTCAAGGTCCTGGAGTGGCCTAGCCAGTCTCCAGATCTCAACCCTATAGAAAACCTTTGGAGGGAGTTGAAAGTCCGTGTTGCCAAGCGAAAAGCCAAAAACATCACTGCTCTAGAGGAGATATGCATGGAGGAATGGGCCAACATACCAACAACAGTGTGTGGCAACCTTGTGAAGACTTACAGAAAACGTTTGACCTCTGTCATTGCCAACAAAGGATATATTACAAAGTATTGAGATGAAATTTTGTTTCTGACCAAATACTTATTTTCCACCATAGTATGCAATTAAAATGTTAAAAAAACAGACAAAGTGATTTTCTGGATTTTTTTTTCTCAGTTTGTCTCCCATAGTTGAGGTCTACCTATGATGTAAATTACAGACGCCTCTCATCTTTTTAAGTGGTGGAACTTGCACTATTGCTGACTGACTAAATACTTTTTTTGCCCCACTGTATATATATATATATATATATATATACAGTGGGTACAGAAAGTATTCAGACCCCATTAAATTGCAGCCATTTGGTAAATTTAAAAAAGTTCATTTTTTTCTCATTAATGCACACTCTGCACCCCATCTTGACTGAAAAGAAAAACTTCCAACTTTTCCAAATTTATTAAAAAAGAAAAACTGAAATATCACGTGGTCATAAGTATTCAGACCCTTTGTTCAGTATTGAGGAGAACTCCCCTTTTGAGCTAGTACAGATATGAGTCAAAAGTTTTTCACCCCTGGATTTGGGGATCCTGTGCCAATCTTCCTTGCAGATCCTCTCCAGTTCCATCAGGTTGGATGGTGAACGTTGGTGGACAGCCATTTCCAGGTCTCTCCAGAGATGCTCAATTGGGTTTAGGTCAGGGTTCTGGCTGGGCCAGTCAAGAATGGTCACAGAGTTGTTCTGAAGCCACTGCTTTGTTATTTTAGCTGTGTGCTTAGGGTCATTGTCTTGTTGGAAGGTGAACCTTCGGCCAAGTCTGAGGTCCAGAGCACTCTGGAAGAGGTTTTCATCCAGGATATCTCTGTACTTGGCCGCATTCATGTTTCCTTCAATGGCAATGAAAAATGTAAAAGGGTCTGAATACTTTCCGTACCAACTGTATACTGTATAATGTATTCCTCATAGGTAGACTCTATAGTATAATGTACCCCCCATAGGCAGACTCTATAATATAATGCACTCACCATAGGCAGACACTATAATATAATGTACTCCCCATAGGCAGACTCTATAGTATAATGCACTCCCCATAGGCAGAGTCTATAGTATAATGCACTTCCCATAGGAAGACTATATAGTATAAGGCACTCCCCATAGGCAGCCTCTATAGCATAATGCAGCCCCATAGGCAGCCTCTATAGTGTAATGCACCCCCATAGGCAGCCCCATAGGCAGACTCTATAGCATAATGCAGCCCCATAAAATATATACTCACCTCTCTTCCTCCTGGTTCCTGTCCTGCTCCGAGCTCCCGCTCATCTCCGGACTGTAGGCGCCGAGTAGCGACGTCATCACGCCTGCTGTCAGTGTCATAATGTCAGATGCTGACAGGGGGATGATAGGAGAGGGAGCGCAAGGCTCCTTCTCTCATTAATGTGGTCGGCTGTATCGGCATTTAGCTGAAACAGTCGAACCTGCGATGACCGATGATGGGTGGGGGCGCACTGCTGTCATCGGGCCCCATAGAGGCCGGGTGGCCGAGCCGGGAGATCCATTCTCTCTGCTCTGCCGAAGAATGTAACTGTATCGGCGCAATGTGCACGCCAATACAGTTATAGTAGCGTTGCTGCAGGTGGGCCCACTCAGAGAGCGGATCCCCGGGTGACCGCCCCCTCTGCACCTCCCCACCCGGTAGCTACGCTAATGGTACATACATTACTGAAAAACACACAACATGAAGAGCAGACTCACCAAAACCTTGTCAAATGACAAATGCGCTCGCAGGGTGCGGCAAGGGCCCCTTTATGTTGTTCCTTGTGTGATATAGTGCTGGACGGCCCGCCTGCTAATACTATGGGCGTGATCGATAGGTTGTCCAGACACTGTGCATCACATTTATCTGTGTGAATAGTGTCTTATGCAAGCCTTACCTGTGTGCATTTTTGCTACTAGGCAGCCAACCCCTCTAATGTTTGGGAGAGTGGGTGGTTGCTCTCATCAGTAGCTTGCACCTGTGCTGCTTTAGCATTTATTATTGGGGGCCTGCTGCACCCTGCGAGTGCATTTGTCATTTGACAAGGTTTTGGTGAGTCTGCTCTTCATGTGTGATTTTTTTGAGTTTTTCTATGTCAGCTACATACATTACTGATCCTGAGTTACCTCCTGTATTATACTCCAGATCTGCACTCACTATTCTGCTGGTGCAGTCACTGTGTGCATACATGACATTACTTATCCTGTACTGATCCTGAATTACATCCTGTATTATACCCCAGAGCTGCACTCACTATTCTGCTGGTGGAGTCACTGTGTACATACATTACATTACTTATCCTGCACTGATCCTGAGTTACATCCTGTATTATACCCTAGAGCTGCACTATTCTGCTGGTGCAGTCACTGTGTACATACATTATATTACTTTATTCTGTACTGATCCTGAGTTACATCCTGTATTATACCCCAGAGCTGCACTCACTATTCTGTTGGTGCAGTCACTGTGTACATACATTACATTACTTATCCTGTACTGATCCTAAGTTACATCCTGTATTATACCCTAGAGCTGCATTCACTATTCTGCTGTGGCAGTCACTGTGTACATACATTACTGATCCTGAGTTACATAGTGTATTATATCCAGAGCTGCACTCACTATTCCGCTGGTGCAGTCACTGTGTACATTCATTACTGATCCTGTACTGATCCTGAGTTACATCCTGTATTATACTCCAGAGCTGCACTCACTATTCTGCTGGTGCAGTCACTGTGTTCATACATTACATTACTGATCCTGTGCTGATCCTGAGTAACATGCTGTATTATATTTCAGAGCTGTACTCACTATTCTGCTGGTGCAGTCACTGTGTACATACATTACATTACTTATCCTGTACTGATCCTGAGTTACATCCTGTATTATACCCCGGAGCTGCACTCACTATTCTGCTGGTGTAGTCACTGTGTACATACATTACATTACTGATCCTGAGTTACATCCTGTATTATACTCCAGAGCTGTACTCACTATTCTGCTGGTGCAGTCACTGTGTACATACATTACATTACTGATCCTGTGCTGATCCTGAGTAACATGCTGTATTATATTTCAGAGCTGTACTCACTATTCTGCTGGTGCAGTCACTGTGTACATACATTACATTACTTATCCTGTACTGATCCTGAGTTACATCCTGTATTATACCCCGGAGCTGCACTCACTATTCTGCTGGTGTAGTCACTGTGTACATACATTACATTACTGATCCTGAGTTACATCCTGTATTATACTCCAGAGCTGCACTCACTATTCTGCTGGTGCAGTCACTGTGTACATACATTACATTACTGATCCTGAGTTACATCCTGTATTATACTCCAGAGCTGCACTCACTATTCTGCTGGTGCAGTCACTGTGTACATACATTACATTACTGATCCTGAGTTACATCCTGTATTATACTCCAGAGCTACACTCACTATTCTGCTGGTGCAGTCACTGTGTACATACATTACATTACTGATCCTGTGCTGATCCTGAGTAACATGCTGTATTATATTTCAGAGCTGTACTCACTATTGTGTGTGCTTTTTAGGAAATAGTCAAGGCAAACAAGCCTGTCTTAATGTTTATAGCTTCTTTTAATGCAGGGGTCAGCTAGTTTTCCTACATCAGAGGACTGGGCTGTGTACTGGGGGCACATTCCTAAATCCAAATGGAAAGAGCCAGCACTGATTAAACATTGAGCAAGCAAGGAAAGTTGGAGATTTCTTTCAGCTCTGTAGCCTACAAGATTATGAGTGCAGCTCTGGAGCATAATCCAGGCTGTAACTTAGGATCAACATAATATTTATAATTAACCATAGTATGGGGATCGGAGGGAATCATGAAAAAGGCTATTTGGGGCAATTTACATTAAACTGTATTTAACCCCTTCCCGACCTTTGACGCCACGTAGGCGTCATGAAAGTCGGTGCCATTCCGACCCATGACGCCTATGCGGCGTCATGGAAAGATCGCGTCCCTGCAGATCGGGTGAAAGGGTTAACTCCCATTTCACCCGATCTGCAGGGACAGGGGGAGTGGTAGTTTAGCCCAGGGGGGGTGGCTTCACCCCCTCGTGGCTACGATCGCTCTGATTGGCTGTTGAAAGTGAAACTGCCAATCAGAGCGATTTGTAATATTTCACCCATTATAACGGGTGAAATATTACAATCCAGCCATGGCCGATGCTGAAATATCATCGGCCATGGCTGGAAATACTAGTGTGCCCCCACCCCACCCCTCCGATCGCCCCCCCAGCCCTCCGATCTGGCCGGTACACTGCTCCGGCTCCCCTCCGTCCAGTGCTCCGCTCCCCCCCGTGCTCTTGTCCGCTCCCCCCGTGCTCCAATCACCCCCCCGTGCTCCAATCACCCCCCCTGCACTCCGATCCACCCCCCCCGGTGCTCCGTTCCACCCCCCCGTGCTCCATTCCAGCCCCCCCGTGCTCCGTTCCACGCCCCCCGTGCTCCGTTCCACCCCTCCCGCACTCCGATTCCCCCCCCCCCGTGCTCCGATCCCCCCCCCCGTGGTCCCCCCCCACCCCATCATACTTACCGATCCAGCCGGGGTCCCGTCCGTCTTCTCCCTGGGCGCCGCCATCTTCCAAAATGGCGGGCGCATGCGCAGTGCGCCCGCCGAATCTGCCGGCCGGCAGATTCGTTCCAAAGTGCATTTTGATCACTGAGATATAATCTATCTCAGTGATCAAAATAAAAAAAATAATAAATGACCCCCCCCTTTGTCACCCCCATAGGTAGGGACAATAAAAAAATAAAGAAATTTTTTTTTTTCCACTAATGTTAGAATAGGGTTAGGGTTAGGGGTAGGGTTAGGGCTAGGGTTAGGGTTAGGGCTAGGGGTAGGGTTAGGGTTAGGGCTAGGGGTAGGGTTAGGGGTAGGGTTAGGGTTAGGGTTTCGGTATGTGCACACGTATTCTGGTCCTCTGCGGATTTTTCCGCTGCGGATTTGATAAATCCGCAGTGCTAAACCGCTGCGGATTTATGGCGGATTTACTGCGGTTTTTCTGCGCATTTCACTGCGGTTTTACAACTGCAATTTTCTATTTGAGCAGTTGTAAAACCGCTGCGGAATCCGCACAAAGAAGTGACATGCTGCGGAATGTAAACCGCTGCGTTTCCGTGCAGTTTTTCCGCAGCATGGGCACAGCGATTTTTGTTTCCCGTAGGTTTACATTGAACTGTAAACTCATGGGAAACTGCTGCGGATCCGCAGCGTTTTCCGCAGCGTGTGCACATACCTTTAGAATTAGGCTATGTGCACACGGTGCGGATTTGGCTGCGGATTCGCAGCAGTGTTCCATCAGGTTTACAGTACCATGTAAACATATGGAAACCAAATCCGCTGTGCCCATGGTGCAGAAAATACCACGCGGAAACGCTGCGTTGTATTTTCCGCAGCATGTCAATTCTTTGTGCGGATTCCGCAGCGTTTTACACCTGTTCCTCAATAGGAATCCGCAGGTGAAATCCGCACAAAAAACACTGGAAATCCGCAGAAAATCCGCAGGTAAAACGCAGTGCCTTTTACCCGCGGATTTTTCAAAAATGGTGCGAAAATATCTCACACGAATCCGCAACGTGGGCACATAGCCTTAGGGTTAGGGTTGGAATTAGGGTTGTGGTTATGGTTAGGGGTGTGTTGGGGTTAGGGTTGTGGTTAGGGGTGTGTTGCGGTTAGGGTTGTGTTTAGGGTTATGGCTACAGTTGGGATTAGGGTTAGGGGTGTGTTGGGGTTAGTGTTGGAGGTAGAATTGAGGGGTTACCACTGTTTAGGCACATCAGGGGTCTCCAAACGCAACATGGCGCCACCATTGATTCCAGCCAATCTTGTATTCAAAAAGTCAAATGGTGCTCCCTCACTTCCGAGCCCTGACGTGTGCCCAAACAGTGGTTTACCCCCACATATGGGGTACCAGCATACTCAGGACAAACTGCGCAACAATTACTGGGGTCCAATTTCTCCTGTTACCCTTGTGAATCAAAAAAAATGCTTGCTAAAACATAATTTTTGAGGAAAGAAAAATGATTTTTTATTTTCACGGCTCTGCGTTGTAAACGTCTGTGAAGCACTTGGGTGTTCAAAGTGCTCACCACATATCTAGATAAGTTCCTTGGGGGTCTAATTTCTAAAATGGGGTCACTTGTGGGGGTTTCTACTGTTTAGGCACACCAGGGGCTCTGCAAACGCAACGTGACACCCGCAGAGCATTCCATCAAAGTCTGCATTTCAAAACGTCACTACTTCAATTCCAAGCCCCAGCATGTGCCCAAACAGTAGTTTACCCCCACATATGGGGTATCACCATACTCAGGAGAAACTGGACAACAACTTTTGGGGTCCAGTTTCTTCTGTAACCCTTGGGAAAATAAAAAATTCTGGGCTAAATAATTATTTTTGAGGAAAGAAAACGTATTTATTATTTTCACGGCTCTGCATTATAAACTTCTATGAAGCACTTGGGGGTTCAAAGTGCTCACCACACATCTAGATAAGTTCCTTTGGGGGTCTAGTTTCCAAAATGGGGTCACTTGTGGGGGGTTTCTACTGTTAAGCCACATCAGGGGCTCTGCAAACGCAACGTGACGCCCACAGAGCATTCCATCAAAGTCTGCATTTCAAAACGTCACTACTTCACTTCCGAGCCCCGGCATGTGCCCAAACAGTGATTTACCCCCACATATGGGGTATCAGCGTACTCAGGAGAAACTGGACAACAACTTTTGGGGTCAAATTTCTCCTGTTACCCTTGGGAAAATAAAAAATTGCAGGCTAAAAGATCATTTTTGAGAAAATAATTTTTTTTTTTAATTTTCATGGCTCTGCGTTATAAACTTCTGTGAAGCACTTGGGGGTTCAAAGTCCTCACCACACATCTAGATTAGTTCCTTTGGGGGTCTAGTTTCCAAAATGGTGTCATTTCTGGGGGATCTCCAATGTTTAGGCACACAGGGGCTCTCCAAACGTGACATGGTGTCCGCTAATGATTGGAGCTAATTTTCCATTTAAAAAGCCAAATGGCGTGCCATCCCTTCCGAGCCCTGCCGTGCGCCCAAACAGTGGTTTACCCCCACATATTGGGTATCTGCGTACTCAGGACAAACAGGACAACAATATTTGGGGTCCAATTTCTCCTATTATCCTTGGCAAAATAGGAAATTCCAGGCTAAAAAATCATTTTTGAGGAAAGAAAAATTATTTTTTATTTTCATGGCTCTGCGTTATAAACTTCTGTGAAGCACCTGGGGGTTTAAAGTGCTCAATATGCATCTAGATAAGTTCCTTGGGGGGTCTAGTTTCCAAAATGGGGTCACTTGTGGGGGAGCTCCAATGTTTAGGCACACAGGGGCTCTCCAAACGCGACATGGTGTCCGCTAACAATTGGAGCTAATTTTCCATTCAAAAAGTCAAATGGCGCGCCTTCCCTTTCCGAGCCCTGCCGAGTGCCCAAACAGTGGTTTACCCCCACATATGAGGTATCGACGTACTCGGGAGAAATTGCCCAACAAATTTTATGATCCATTTTACCCTACTGCCCATGTGAAAATGAAAAAATTGAGGCGAAAAGAATTTTTTTGTGAAAAAAAAGTACTTTTTCATTTTTACAGATCAATTTGTGAAGCACCTGAGGGTTTAAAGTGCTCACTAGGCATCTAAATAAGTTCCTTGGGGGGTCTAGTTTCCAAAATGGGGTCACTTGTGGGGGAGCGCCAATGTTTAGGCACACAGGAGCTCTCCAAACGCGACATGGTGTCCGCTAACGATGGAAATAATTTTTCATTCAAAAAGTCAAATGGCGCTCCTTCCCTTCCGAGCCTTACCATGTTCCCAAACAGTGGTTTACCCCCACATGTGAGGTATTGGTGTACTCAGGAGAAATTGCCCAACACATTTTAGGATCCATTTTATCCTGTTGCCCATGTGAAAATGAAAAAATTGAGGCTAAAAGAATTTTTTTGTGAAAAAAAAGTACTTTTTCATTTTTACGGATTAATTTGTGAAGCACCTGGGGGTTCAAAGTGCTCACTATGCATCTAGATAAGTTCCTTGGGGCGTCTAGTTTCCAAAATGGGGTCACTTGTGGGGGAGCTCCAATTTTTAGGCACACGGGGGCTCTCCAAACGTGACATGGTGTCCGCTAAAGAGTGGAGCCAATTTTTCATTCAAAAAGTCAAATGGCGCTCCTTCCCTTCCAAGCCCTGCCGTGCGCCCAAACAGTGGTTTACCCCCACATATGAGGTATCAGCGTACTCAGGACAAATTGGACAACAACTTTCGTGGTTCAGTTTCTCCTTTTACCATTGGGAAAATAAAAAAATTGTTGCTAAAAGATAATTTTTGTGACTAAAAAGTTAAATGTTCATTTTTTCCTTCCATGTTGCTTCTGCTGCTGTGAAGCACCTGAAGGGTTAATAAACTTCTTGAATGTGGTTTTGAGTACCTTGAGGGTGCAGTTTTTAGAATGGTGTCACTTTTGGGTATTTGCAGCCATATAGACCCCTCAAACTGACTTCAAATGTGAGGTGGTCCCTAAAAAAAATGGTTTTGTAAATTTCGTTGTAAAAATGACAAATCGCTGGTCAAATTTTAACCCTTATAACTTCCTAACAAAAAAAAATTTTGTTTCCAAAATTGTGCTGATGTAAAGTAAACATGTGGGAAATGTTATTTATTAACTATTTTGTGTCACATATCTCTCTGGTTTAACAGAATAAAAATTCAAAATGTGAAAATTGCGAAATTTTCAAAATTTTCGCCAAATTTCCGTTTTTATCACAAATAAACGCAGAATTTATTGACCTAAATTTACCACTAACATGAAGCCCAATATGTCACGAAAAAACAATCTCAGAACCGCTAGGATCCGTTGAAGCGTTCCTGAGTTATTACCTCATAAAGGGACACTGGTCAGAATTGCAAAAAACGGCAAGGTCTTTAAGGTCAAAATAGGCTGGGTCATGAAGGGGTTAATGATGGTATGGTCCTTTAAATGCAGATGTTGGTTGCAATAGCACAGTATGGGTTAAAATCCCTTCTGCGTCACAAAGTTATTCTAACCTCCTCCCCCACTGCACTTAAAACTTTTTTTTTCCGGAAACTTCTCTGGGCCAGATGAAATGCATGCTTGGCCCAGAGCCCAGCTGGATTCATTCACTGCCAGTGAGAATTCCTGGAGTGGCTGATTACCGCAACTTGGGGGCAGGGATCGGGAATAAATCCATGGACCTTTCCTCTTCTCCATCCCTTGGCCACACCAGCCTGTTTTGCACTTGCATGGGAAGTTTTGGCATTTTCGCTGCTCCCTTAGTTCAGGGGGAAGTCCTCCCTCATACTTCATTCTCCTTCAGCCTCTTTTGTTCCAGTGTGTACAGTATAAAGCAGATCTTGTACTATCACCCCCACTATGTACTACATATCTTCCGCCAAACCATAAGAAGACCATTTAGTAATGCTGGGACTTTGGGTGCTGTAGCAGATGTAGCACACAAGTGTTGGATTTTTTTATTTCTTTTTTTTTGCTGATGATACTGTTTCTTAAAGGGTGGACCTACTCTTAAAGAGACAGTAACTTCAGCACAACCCCTATGCAAAGTGTCTTATAATAATAATTGATATCAAAGAATGAAGGGCTCCTGTAGTACGGACTCCTATTTCATCTAACCAAGGCTTTAAGTGCCTTTTCCTCTGGAGGACGTGGTACAACCATGGCGCCATTTATCGCTACCTTCACCTGCCATGAAAAGATATCATCGATCTGGTGCCGTGTTACACGGTTCTCAATGAAATAGATGTGAGACTAATATAATGTATGGTGGTGATGAGTTGTCAAGAGCAGCCACTTGGGCATTACTTGTATGACTAAAGTATGCCTTAATAAGGCAAATGGACTTTCCATTTAAATGGGTCTCCTTCGAGGGAAAGTCTTTTTCTTAAAGTGATAAAAATGCATTTGTTTTCTTTTTATTCAGAAAGCGTGCCACGCTTGTCCATGGTTGTATCAGATTGGCCAGTCCATCCCTATTTCAATGAATGGATCTGAGCTTCAATACCTAACACAGCCCATGGGCAAGGGTGGTGCTGTTTGTAGAGAATACATAGTAGATTCTTTCTGGCTAATCCCAGTTAGTGGTTTAAGAAATGGGTTGGAAAGTGATTAAAGGGATTAAAAGGCATAAAAGGGTCCTCAAGTGCTCCCACCTCACCCTCTCGAAGAGGACTTGGCATCACCATGTAATACATGGTCACCCATTGACCACTGGTGATAAGTTCAGCACTGGGGGGCCCCCTACCATCACATCACACGATTGCCAATATAGCACCGAGCATTATCATAGAATCATAGAATGATAGAGTTGGAAGGAACCTCCTGGGTCATCTGGTCCAACCCCATGCTCAAAGCAGGATTCACTAAATCATCCCAGACAGATGTCTGTCCAGCCTCTGTTTAAAAACTTCCATGGAAGGAGAACTCACCACCTCTCGTGCCAGCCTGTTCCACTCATTGATCACCCTAACTGCCAAAAAGTTTTTTCTAATATCTAATCTGTGTCTTCTCCCATTCAGTTTCATCCCATTGCTTCTAGTCTTTCCTTGTGCAAATGAGAATAAGGATGATCCTTCTACAATGTGACAGCCCTTGAGATATTTGTAGACAGCTATTAAGTCTCCTCTCAGTCTTCTTTTCTTCAAGCTAAACATTCCCAAATGCTGCAACCGTTCCTCATAGGCCATGGTTTGCAGACCGGTCACCATTCTGGTCGCTCTTCTCTGAACTTGCTCCAGTTTGTTGATGTCTTTTTTTAAATGTGGTGACCAAAATTGGACACAGTATTCCAGATGAGGTCTGACCAAAGAGGAGTAGAGGGCAATAATGACTTTGCGTGATCTAGACTGTATGCTTCTGTTAATACATCCCAGAATTGCATTTGCCTTTTTTTGCTGCTGCATCACACTGTTGACTCATGTTCAGTTTATGATCTATTAGTATACCCAAGTCTTTTTCACATGTGCTGTTGCTTAGCCCTATTCCTCCCATTCTGTAAATGCCCTTTCCATTTTTATTTCCCAGATGTAGTACTTTGCATTTTTTCTTGTTAAAGGTCCACTGTCACCCCCCTCCAGCCGTTATAAACTAAAAGAGCCACCTTGTGCAGCAGTAATGCTGCATTCTATCAAGGTGGCTCTTTTAGTTTTAGGTTCAAGTATACCCCAAATAAAGCGTTTTTATATTTAGCCACAATTCCTGTCTCTAGCCAGGGAGCCGGGTCCTCACTCCCCAGCTCTAACCGCTCCTCTGCCGTCACTCAACTCTTCCTGCGCTTTCGGCGCCGCCCCCTCAGCGCTGTGTACGTTTCAAAACCGGCGCCTGCGCAGTGTACTGCTGTGCTGCGCAGACGCAGTAAGCTCTGGCCATCTGACACCCCAGCCAGGCTTGCAGACTGCGCCTGCGCGGGCATTGCGGCCAGCCACCTTTGGAATCCCCGCCCCGCACTGTGTTATGCATTATGCACAGTGCAGGGCAGGGATTCCAAAGGTGGCTGGCCTCAATGCAGGCGCAGTCTGCAAGCTTGGCTGGGATGTCAGACGGCCAGAGCTTACTGCATCTGCGCAGCACAGCAGTACACTGCGCAGGCGCCGGTTTTGAAACGTACACAGCGCTGAGGGGGCGGTGCCGAAAGCGCAGGAAGAGTTGAGTGACGGCAGAGGAGCGGTTAGAGCTGGGGAGTGAGGACCCGCCTCCCTGGCTAGAGACAGGAATTGTGGCTAAGTATAAAAACGCTTTATTTGGGGTATACTTGAACCTAAAACTAAAAGAGCCACCTTGTTAGAATGCAGCATTACTGCTGCACAAGGTGGCTCTTTTAGTTTATAACGGCTGGAGGGGGTGACAGTGGCCCTTTAAAAACCATTCTGTTAGTTGCTGCCCACTGCTCCAGTTTATTTACATTTTTTTGAATCCTCTCGCTGTAGTATTAGCTATTCCTCCTAGCTTTGTGTCATCAGCAAATTTAATTAGTGTACACTCAGTTTCTTTATCTAAATCATTGATAAAGATGTTGAACAATACAGGGCCCAGGACAGAACCCTGTGGTACCCCACTTGAGACATTCTTCCAACTCGATGTGCAGCCATTTACAACCACTCTTTGGGTCCGATCACTAAGCCAGTTATGAATCCACCTAACAGTTGCCTTGTCCATTCCATACTTAGTCATTTTTTCAATAAGGATGGTGTGAGATACTTTGTCAAATGCTTTGCTGAAGTCAAGATATACTATATCTACAGCATTTCCCTGATCCACCCAGTCAGTGATTCTGTCATAGAAGGAAATTAAGTTAGTTTGACATGACTCATTAGTTACAAAGCCATGCTGACTCTGGTTAATCGCTTCATTCTTATCCAGGCACTTACATACATGTTGTTAAATAATTTGTTCAAAGATCTTTCCTGGTATGGAAGTCAGACTCACCGGCCTATAGTTCCCTGGGTCCACCTTCTTCCCCTTTTTGAAGATAGGAACTACATTTGCTCTTCTCCAGTCTTCTGGGACTTCTCCTGTTCTCCATGAATTTTCAAAGATTTTGGAGAGTGGTTCAAAAATTTCTTCTGCTATCTCCTTCAGTACTCTGGGGTGTAATTCATCTGGACCTGGAGACTTGAATTCATTTATGTTAGCTAAGTGTTTCCTCACTATCTTTCTTTTTACAGATATCCTTGATTCTTCTACTCCTTTTATAGGACAGTGAAGATCGGTTGATGTTACATTTCCTTTCTGAGAGAAAACAGATGCAAAATAGGAATTTAAAAGTTCGGCCTTCTCAACATCCTATCTTACCATTTCATCATTTTCATCCTGTAAATATCCTATAGCATCTTTGACTTTTCTTTTACTTTTGACATATCCCCAAAATCCTTTTTTACTGCTTTTGACGTCTCTTGCAAGCCTTAATTCATTGTCAGCTTTAACTAATCTGATTCGTGCCCTGCAGGTTCTGCAGACAGCATTACATTCTTCTTTAGATATGCCTCCCTCTTGCCATTTGATAAACATTTCTTTCTTCCTTTTTAGCATGTGTTTAAGTTCTGTGTTCATCCATCCTGGTTTCCTTAAATGCTTTGCATTCTTCCCTCTTTTTGGAATTGTTAACGACTGTGCTTTGAGAATCTCATTTTTCAAGATTTCCCAGCCTTCCTGGACATTTTTGTCCTTAAAGGGAAGGTGCCACCAGTTTTCTTGTATTTTGTTTTTTTGTGAAATTAAGCTTAAAATAGTAATTAAAATGTATTAATGCAATGTTTGTACTGTTTGCAAACATTTCTATATGAAAAATATTATATTTTTCTACAAATATACATATTTACCACTAGGGGGAGCATTTTCCATTTTAGATCTCAAGCAGCTATAGTAAGATTTACCAGCAGCAAAATTGGGGCACTAACTGCTGACATCACTATTTCCCTCCCCTTTTGGGTGGTCTAATATCCCTGGGGCAGAATGAAGAGCAGCATCACAGGGCAGCACCATTTTGTGTGTGACTGCCCTGTGACCTGCTATCACCATCAGTTACTGCATCAGAGGCACAGCTTGTTTACAGAGGAGCAGAACACAGTGGACTCCGCAGCATTTTTTGTGAATAACATTCTTGCCATCCCCCTTCCCCCACCTTAATCCCTGTCCTGTCAGCTGCCCTGCTCTCTCTCTCCAGGTGTCACCTCCCTCTCTGCAGGCTGTGAGTGCAGCTTACCAGAGATCACAGGGACTGTGTGTGAGGGGGGAGGGGGAGACACAGCAGGAGAAGCACACAGGGCAGCTTGTGAGGAGCAGAGGATGTGCCTGCTTGGAGTACAGAGGAGCAGTGAGGGCTGCTTCTGTCCTGCGATAGAGAGTAAGTGGAGCTAGGCAGATAGCACAGGGCTATAATAAAATGGCAGCTAGTCACACCTATAGCAGTGAGTTGTGCAGCCCACAGAGGCATGCCTGTTGTGAATTCCGTTCTGGAGCTCCCTCCTGTGGTTGCTAATGGTATTTTTGTGAGTTCTGCCCTTGGGCTCCCTCTGGTGGTTTCGAGTGGAACTGCTGCTCCTTTAGGTAGCTGTAGCAGCTGCCTTCACTAATCGCCTTGCCTGGGTTTGTTATTTAAACCTGCTCTGGGCTTTAGTCCATGCCTGCTGTCAATGTTCTTGGTTGGATTTGGTTCTCTCCTTGGAATTTTCATATGGCCAGTCCTTGTCTGCAAAAGATAAGTTTTTGCTAGTTTTTGTTTGTCCATTTATTTGGACTCTATTGCTTTGCATATATGTCTCTTTTTGTCCAGCTTGTCACTATGTCTTATTCAGGCTAGCTGGAAGCTCTGGGAAAGCAGATTTGCCCCTCCACACCGTGAGTCGGTGTGGAGTTCATTTTTGTAAACTCTGCGTGGATTTTGTAGTTTTTTATACTGACCGCACAGTATCCTTTTCTCTCTGTCTATCTAGTTTAGTATTGGCCTCCTTTGCTGTATTCTGATTTCATTTCTGAGTACGTCACTTCCCTCTCCATTCACAGTCAATATTTGTGGGGGGCTATCTTTCCTTTTGGGGGTTTTCTCTGAGGCAAGATAGCTTTCTATTTCCTTCTTTAGGGGTAGTTATTTCTTAGGCTGTGAAGAGGTGTCTAGGGAGAGTCAGGAACATCCCACGGCTATTTCTAGTGTTGTTGTTAGGATTAGGGACTGCGGTCAGTAGAGATACCACCTTCTCAGAGCTCGCTCCATGTTGCGTTTTAGCCACCAGGTCATATCAGGGTGGCCTCTTAACCACCAGGTCATAACACATGCCCAGCTCACTGCTAATGCTGCTGCAATGTTACAGATAGGGTCAGCGCCGGACTATTATCTCCTATGTCCATGGGGTGCCGTAATCTGACACTGATCGTGCCCTGCTACTGCTACAAAACCAAGATGTCAGCCCCCAGTGCATTCTTTAAACTCATATAACACATGAAATCTGTTTCACATGCATTTCAAACTTGCTTATAGCAGCATGTTATGCTACATTACAGTGATTTATTAATGACCTACAAATGCGATACCTTCCCTTTAAGGATATCCAGCCATTGGATCCCTCCGATTCTCTTTCTGAGGCCCTTAAAATCTGCCTTTCTGAAATCTAACCATGAAGTCTGGTGGCAGTGGCTGGCTGGTGTAGTAGTATGGGGTAGTGGATGGCTGGTGTAGTAGTATGTGTTAGTATACTGTTCTGCAGGAGCTGGCGCCGCTCCCTGTTCCCATAAATATAAAACAATATACAGCAGACTTGTATTCATCCTCATGTAAACATCTCTGCAGAATTATCTCTATTCCTTGCCAGCAATCAGTTCTAACTAATCACTGCCATATCCATTTCCTCTTAAAGGTCCAAAAAGGAAAGAACCAATGATTGTTTTATAAAGCACCACTCATCCCGAGCTTCCTGGTTCATGAATGCTTTTCCGGAAAACAACAGTAAAGACTGGAACAGTGATAGAATGTAGCCATAATGCGGAAACAATAAGGTAAGTCATATTTTGTACCTACCTCAACTCTCGTCAGACCCTCATGCCCAAAATAGAGGTGAGATTTCTTTGGGAGACCTGGTTCAATACCGTCAACGTCCAATATATCCTCTAAACTTTGAGATTCCTATATAAAAAGAAATTAAAATGTTACGTCATACTATATTTCACTTCTTATGTCTATGGAGAACGTCCCTATCCATGCATGTGACATCGGCAGTGAGGCTTATAATGTTGCTCTACTGTTGTAAGCTCGAGATTATAGTGCTATTGGCCCTTTAAATATTTAGTCATGAATATTTCCATTAATTCAGGACAATCCGTATAGGAAGGGGAACTGGGAGAGGGGAATATGCTGCTTTATCAAAAATTCATTGTCGCCCAGGGAGAGGGTGGAGCACAGAGGCTGGAGCTCCACATCAGGTCATCGCTGTTTCATGGGCCAAGATTTGGAAGCAGAAAGCAGGCAAATAAATCAGCGCTCAATCTGCTGTAGGTTCGCACTTTAGATATAATATTTTACATCTTCTAGATTATGTGATGGTAGAGGAGTGGGATACTATGTTGTAGGTACAAGGATTTCAATCGCACCTGGGCCCTAGAGCCTATGAGGTCCCAAAAGTCACTTTGACCCATATGTAAAGACCAATACTATTAAAGACTTGCCTGGTTGCAGTTTTGCTTTGAGGTCCATGAGCTTCAAGTTACGCTACTGCATAGGGGCATCTACAGGGCTATAATGGTAGACAACCATTGGTCAAAAGTATGCTTAGACCAAGTGTAACTAAACAGAGCAAGAAGGGGGGGGATTCTCCAAAAGGAATATGGTTGTTTATTCTTTTAATTCTCTAACAGGGGACAATGGCTTCACGAGGATGGGTGATGACGTGAGTATGGTTAAATTAAGATTGATTAAAGGAGTCAGTGTCATTCTTTAAATTAAAGGACTTTATTCTGGGTGTGTGTTTTTTTATATAATATCAGTATGGGTTAGTAATGGGTGCATCTTATAGATGCCTCTCCATTACTAACCTCTGGGCTTGATGTCACAAAGGTGACATCAACCCCCCCAGCTATTCCCCCGGTTGCCACTGCACCAGGGCAAGTGAGAGGAGCAAGGCTAAGTGCCAGAATTGGTGCATCTTGTAGATCCGCCTTTTCTGGAGAGGCTGAGAGTTGATGTTTTTAGCTTGGGGGACAATATCCATGCCCCCTTCCCAAGCTATTAATATCAGCCCATAGCTTTCTGCCTAGCCTTTGCTGTTTATTAATTATAGGGGGACTCAACGTCATTTTTTGGGGGTCCCCCATTTTACTAACTAGTAAAGGCTAAGTATACAGCTGTGAGCTGATATTAATAGCCTTGGAAGCTCCATTGGTATTACCCTCTTCCCAGGCTATAAACATCTGCCCTCAGTCATCTACTTTCCCTATGTTGGTTTGTAAAATTACGCAGGAGCGCACATAATTTTTTTCAGAAAAATAATCTTTTTTTAATTACATGTTCAGTAGGCTGGACACACACTGTACTACTTATATATGTGACTGACATTTTTATATCTATCTATTCTATGTGTATATATTGTATGTATTCTTTCTTTTCTATTCTGTCAGGTCAGGTTGTACATGGCTGCTGAATTTCTGGCTTTTCAAAGGACGTGGATGTGTAAAAATCAGACGGCAATCGCATGATCTGAGTGCCGTGCATTTTTTTATGACACCCACTGACTTGCATTGGCGAGCTTCGTCCGATATACCTGGTATGAGCTGCAAATCATAAATTAACATTGGTCAGAGTGCACTAAGATTTTTTATCGGATTGCACTTGTCCATTTTTCTCGCAGATGAGTACGAGCACTATAAAGGGAATCTGTCACCACATTTGAGCTATCTAAACTATTACTATTTTTCACACAGTTTATAGAAGGCTGATTAGGACTCATGTCCATCACAGTGAAAAAAAATTCCTATTTCGGTCCAGAAAAGTAGGAGTGTCATGCAAGTGCCATGCGATTTTCATGCGAGTACAATCCAATTTTTCACACCTTGCATCCGATTGACATCCAAACGCCATGTGATTGCTATCCGATTGCAATGCGATTATAACATGAGCTTTTACATAGAGCAATTCTTTGTCGTTTACACATTTTTCCAAGAAAATATTCTTCGATACATAAATATATATTTAGAACAAAAGTCAAAATAAGCAAATTATAACACCAAGGCCAAGAGAGGAATTTAACACCTCGCTCCCAAAGTAAGTACATTAAAACAGGTAGTAACAGATGGAATACTCCCCAAAAGCATAGACACCAGAAAGAATGGAGTACAAGAAAACCACCAAAATGAATTAAAATCCAGTAAAATGTAAGTCATACATAGCAGCACAGAGAGGGGAAAAAAGGAAGAAGACATGCTGGGACAGCAGGAAAAAGGTGGACAACAAAGTAACCAGAGGTACGCAAGATCATAAACCATATACCAAAATAAATGCAAACAGTAACAGTAACAAACACATGAAAAAAGGCTGGTGAATAATCAGAAGTTGTCAGTACATACAACACGAGACTCATATGCCCTACAGCAGACCTGGGCAAGATGCGGCCCACGGGCCGCATCCGGCCTGCCTGATGATTTTAAGCGGCCCGCCAGCTAGCTGTCACTTCTGACAGCCGCCCCCGGCACCGCTCGGCCAGCCGCCAGCCGCTTCTGAGGAGGACCGCTGGCGGCTGGAGAGAAGGCCAGGTTGATTACCTTTTTATCGGTGGCGGCGGCCATCTTCCCGAGGCCGCGCATGTGCAGATGGAGTGCTCTGCTTCACGGGGCTTCAGGAAAATGGCCGCGGGAGGTCACACGTGCGCAGATGGAGATCACGGCAGCCATTTTCCTGAAGCCAAGTTTGCAGATTTAGATCTCGGCTTCAGGAAAATGGCTGCCGCGATCTCCATCTGCGCACGTGCGGCCTCTAGCGGCCATTTTCCTAAAGCCCCGTGAAGCAGAGCACTCCATCTGCGCACGCGCGGCCTCGGGAAGATGGCCGCCGCCACCGATATTCAACCCGGCTCTGCTGGTCACATTGCATTCCGGGCCGCTGCGTCACCTCACCGGTGGAAGGGACCCTGCGCATGCCATACCGCACCTCTGCCGCCGCCACACCACTGCTGGAACCCCCCATGGACACCAGGCCATGGCGTTGCCCGCCTAAGCAGGAAGGGACCCTGCTCAGGTGCACGCCACACCGCATCACCCCACCTCTGCCGACATCATGCCTCCTGTGACCCTGCTCTGCCACCGCCGGAATTCAGGTAAGAATCTTACCGTAAGATACGGTAAATTCGGACAATAAGACGGACCCCCATCTTATAAAAATTTTCACCCCAAATTTGGGGTGCGCCTTATGGTCCGGTGCGTCTTATAGTCCAAAAAATAGGTAATTATATTAGTTCGGCCCTCTAAAACCATCCCACTTTCTCATGCGGCCCCATGGCAAAATTAATTGCCCACCCCTGCCCTACAGGGTTAATCCCGCTTACCCATTATGACTGGTGGTGACCGCACCTCTCCTTGCTGCCCCCCTTTGACGTGCGTTTCACAGCAGCTTTTTCAAAAAGGGGAGTACCTTGTGCTGTATCCCAGGAGTTTATGTAGGGGATGCGATCCCCCATGGCCATCAGTAAACTGTGCATATGTGGGCAAAATTCCACCCAGTGACGTCAAAAACATGTGCACAGTGCACAACATGATAGCCGCGGACAAAACAAGATGGTGCAGGAATCAAGGCGCACGTGCGCACTACGGGGGCCATTTTTAAGAAGCCTACAATGGTAAGACGAATAAGTGTAGACAGTGCAAAGGTCCACAGATGATGAACAAAGTCTTCCTAACGTGTAAAAGGCCATAATGGCCTAAGAATAATAATATACACTACCGTTCAAAATTTTTGGGTCACCCAGACAATTTTGTGTTTTCCATGAAAACTCATACTTTTATTACTCAAATTAGATGCCAAATGAAGTTAAAATCTAGTCCAGACATTGACAAAGTTAAAAAAAAAAATTTTTTTAAATAATAATTTTCTCCTTCAAACTTTGATTTTTGTCAGAGAGTGCTCCCTTTGCAGCAATTACAGCATTGCAGACCTTTGGCATTCTAGCAGTTAATTTGCTGAGATAATCTGGAGAAATTTCCCCCCATGCTTCCAGAAGCCCCTCCCACAAGTTGGTTTGGCTTGATGGGCACTTTTTGTGTACCATACGGTCAAGCTGCTCCCACAACAGCTCAATGGCGTTGAGATCTGGTGACTGCGCTGGCCACTCCATACAGATAGAATACCAGCTGCCTGCTTCTTCCCTAAATAGTTCTTGCATAATTTGGAGGTGTGCTTTGGCTCATTGTCCTGTTGTAGGATGAAATTGGCTCCAATCTAGCGCTGTTCACAGGGTATGGCATGGCATTGCCAAATGGAGTGATAGCCTTCCTTATCCAAAATCCCTTTTAGGCTGGTTTCACATTTGCGTTTTTTTGGGTGCGTTTTTGCGGTAAAAAACGCAAAAACCCGCATGGTGAAAAAACACATGTAAACGCGTGCAAACGCTGCGTTTTTTTGACGCATGCGTTTTTGCATGTGGTGAAAAAAAACGTGGCGTTTTGACGCGTTTACATGCGTTTTTTCATGCGTTTGCGTTTTTTAAACGCATGCTGAGAAATGTGTGACAGCTGCCAATCATCAAAATAAAGTAAAAAACCCACTATAAACAGAAATAGTTAGGGTTAGGGGTAGGGTTAGGGGTAGGGTTAGGGGTAGGGATCATAACCCTAACCCTAACCCTAAAGGGATCCTAACCCTAACCCTACCGCTAACCCTAAGGGATCCTAACCCTACCCCTAACCCTACCGCTAACCCTAACCCTAAGGGATCCTAACCCTAACCCTACCCCTAACCCTACCGCTAACCCTAAGGGATCCTAACCCTACCCCTAACCCTACCGCTAACCCTAACCCTAAGGGATCCTAACCCTAACCCTACCCCTAACCCTACCTCTAACCCTAAGGGATCCTAACCCTAACCCTAACCCTAACCCTACCTCTAACCCTAAGGGATCCTAACCCTAACCCTACCTCTAACCCTAAGGGATCCTAACCCTATCCCTAAAGGGATTAGGGTTAGGGGTAGGGTTAGGGTTAGGATCCCTTAGGGGTAGGGTTAGGGGTAGGGTTATGGTTAGGATCCCTTAGGGTTAGGGTTAGGATCCCTTAGGGTTTAGGGTTAGGGGTTAGGGTTAGGGGTAGGGTTAGGATCCCTTAGGGTTAGGGTTAGGGGTAGGGTTAGGATCCCTTAGGGGTAGGGTTAGGGGTAGGGGTAGGGTTAGGATCCCTTTATCACCTTTATGTTGGGGGGTGGCATATCAGTGTGTTTTCTGGTTTTTTAATAGAAAAACGCATGCGTTTTTAACGCAAAAAAACGCATGCACAAAAAAACGCATGCGTCCCCATTGACTCCAATGTATTTTTTGACCCCAAAAAAAACGCATGAAAACGCATGCGGTTTTTTTGGTCCAAAAAACGCCTCTCAAAAATACTACAAGTTGCATTTCTGAAAATGAACGCATGCAGTAAAAAACGCATGCGTTCAAAAACGCATGCAAACGCGTACACCAAAAAACGCATGCGTTTTCAATGTTAAATATAGGGGGAAAAAACGCTGCAGACAAAAACGCAAGTGTGAAACCACCCTTACTTTGTACAAATCTCCCACTCTCTCTACTAGCACCAAAGCAACCCCAATGTCCAATGTCTGTGTTCTTTTGCCCATATTAATCTTTTCCTTTTATAAGCCAGTCTCCGGTATAGCTTTTTCTTTGCCACTCTGCCCTGAAAACCAGCATCCCGGAGTCGCCTCTTCACTATAGACGTTGACACTGGCGTTTTGCGTGTACTATTTAATGAAGCTGCCAGTTGAGGACCTGTGTGGCCTAGATTTCTCAAACTACAGACTCTAATGTACTTGTCTTGTTGCTCAGTTGTGCAGCGGGTCCTCCCACTTCTCCTTCAACTCTGGTTATAGCCTGTTTGTGCTCTCCTCTGAAGGGAGTAGTATACACCGTTGTAAGAAAGGGGTTTCAAGGGTATTCTAACCATCCATTAGCCTTCTTACACAGTTAGCAAACACAAAGTACCATAAGAACACTGGAGTGATGGTTGTTGGAAATGGGCCTCTATACACCTATGAACATATTGCATTACAAATTAGACGATTGCAGCTAGAAGAGTCATTTACCACATTAACAATATATAGAGTGTGTCACGAACCCACTTCTCAGCACATGACTTGGGGTTGCCCCTGCAAGGCTTAATCTATCTCCTCTCTCTCAGTCCAGCATTTAACCTCTGTCCTATGCTGTAATGGGAGCATAAACCACACACCGACCCAGGCCACATACCCGCCCATACACGCTGCCACCACTCACCGAACACACAGGTGATGAGTCCCAGAAATATTACTACTACTGTCTGCGAATCATAAGGCTCACATACTTTAAGGCTATGGATTCTTTAGAACATGCAAGGTTCAACTTGTTAAAGTTTTATGCTTTAATACAAAAGGGGGGGACGAATATGGACTGGAACACATCAGATTGGCTACCCTTCAATCTGTGAACACCCCCCTTTTTGTGTAGCACTAATTTATAGAGTCACCCTGGAGGTCAAATTTCCAGACCAGCTTGTCTTGGACCATGGCCACTCCACCAATGAATGTATTATTTCCTCTGAAATGCTCTGTGTAAGTTTCTCACCGATAGTGTCAGGCTGTAATAGACATCTCCCCTCAAAAGAGCCGAAGGTGTGAAACGTTTCCCCTTCCTGGTTCTTAGCAAGACCCCCTGGCGAGATTGGAGACAGTAGACTGCTTTCTCAGGATAACATATGCTGTGATCCCTGTGAGACCTGCAGTCTCAGGACAGATGTTAAATTACTGCTAGTCACACATATATACCTATACATATTTCGCTACAGAGTGTTTTTCTGAATCATTTCATGTTGGCTTCATTGAAAAAAACTGTGCTTTTTAAAAAATAAGGACATTTCTAATGGTTGGTTAGAATACCCTTGAAAACCCTTGTGCAAGTATGTTAGCACAGCTGAAAACAGTTTGGCTGATTAGAGAAGCTATAAACCCGACCTTCCTTTTGAGCTAGTTCAGAATCTGAAGCATTACATTTGTTGGTTCCATTAAACTCTCAAAATGGCCAGAAAAAAAGAACTTTCATGTGAAACTCGACAGTTTATTCTTGTTCTTAGAAATGAAGGCTATTCCATGCGAGAAATTGCCAAGAAACTGAAGATTTCCTACAACGGTGTATACTACTCCCTTCAGAGGAGAGCACAAACAGGGTCTAACCAGAGTAGAAAGAGAAGTGGGAGGCCCCGCTGCGAAGTGGGAGGCCCCGCTGCACAGCTGAGAAGCAAGACAAGTACATTAGAGTCAGTAGTTTGAGAAATCAATGCCTCACATGTCTTGCAGGCTGTATTTCACGAATTACCTTGGTGATATAATAAAAAAACAGAGAGTAGGCCAAGGCTGATGACACACTAAGTAAAGCTATTACTAGTTTAGTCTGCTAATCTGGAATAGTACAAAAACTTTATCTGAGGCCATATGATCACTTTTCGGGAGGAATCTCTTTGATTTTTACTTCTCTTCCAGTAAATTTTATATACTCTCTATAAGCCTCCATAGCATTTAATAATATGGCACCAAGCATAAAAAACCCACCCTAATCGTAATCCTTGGGGCTAGAGGCAATTTCACGGTTAGCCAGTTGACCTGTCCTGGGTCTTAGTTAAAGTGTGGCTTTTTCATCTGAGACAGACATTTCAGAAGAATAGGTTAGGCAGGCTTCACACTTGCATTCGGCAGGGCTGCAGATGAATGCCTTCTTTCTCTGTGAAGCCCGGCCCACTTCTGCACCTCTTCCTTCAGCTCCGCCTATGTCTGCATGTGTTCTGCGTACCCTATCTTTAGCATTGGATACGCAGGCCATGCGGATGTATGCAGATGCTTTCACATGCGTCATCTTGATGCTGCGCTGACCTGTGTCAAACGCAACATGTTAGGATTTTGTTGTGGTCTGCTCAGCTTCAAAATGACGCATGCGGAGGCATCCGCATACATCCACATGGTCTGCGTACCCACTGTTAAAGATAGGGTACGCAGAACGCATGCAGACGTAGGCGGAACTGGAGGAAGAGGTGCAGAAGTGGGAGGGGCTTCACAGAGGAAGAAGGCTGCCATCCGCAGCCCTGCCAAACGCTAGTGTGAAGCTAGCCTTAGGCTGCCAGCTGTATGGTTGGCCAAGTTTGTGGATTGGAGGCTTAAAGATCTAATGGATCCATCTTAGCTCTGTCCTCATTTTTCCACTGCAATTAAAAAAACGTAGCTGCACTCTTGTAAGGCCTGCACTACACCTGGCCACAGTATTGGAACTCCACTAAAGGAAATGTGTCTGACCTGCAACAACACAATCAACCTGGGAATGGGTGTGGCTCTGATTTTGAAGAACACAGATGTGTTTTTCTCATACTGTATATCTAATTCAGGTTGAAAATGGTTTTGTCATTCTGTCTTCCATAACATATAGGAGCCACCATGAGTTATGAAAATCTTTGGATGGAGAATGTCGTCAGTCCTTTCAGCTGTCAAAATAGTTCTGAAAAGGACAAAGTGTAATATTACAGTATTACATAAGTTTCCACTTAGCCCTAGAGCTGTAATGTGAGTGGAACCTTCGTCAGGCTCTTGGATCTCCAAGGGATATTCACAGAATGTGACTTAGAGTTATGGGATTAGATACATTTGTGAAGTGGCTTCAGACTAAACCCAACACTCACAAAGTGGCTGCTAACAAAGGAAAAACACATAACATAAGAAGAAATAAAAAAGTGTTCCAGTGCTACGACCAGACTGCCAAATTCAGAGAAGACATACGTTGAAGAGTGAAGTTCCTCCATAATTTCATAGTACTGATTTTCACTATTAGCTTGATTTGCTGAGGATACGCTGTAGGATTGTCTTGAACAGAGTAAACCGCCCAGTCTGAAAATAAAGCAAGGTCTCAACCCTCGAGAGGGCCGAATAAACCAGAGAAAAAGAGAGGATGTAATCAAGAGATAAACCAGGAATAACAAATGACAATCAGTAGGAAGAGACTGTCAAAATCTCTAGACAAGACTAACGTCAAGTTCAGTGTCAGTACTCAGAACTACACAGAGACGAATGAGCCCGAATACTTCCGGATATTTCTTTATTCAAGAGGGACACCATCTGAGCTGATAATCATCATAGAAATCCAACATCGACTTCATTCACTTCTGGGGAGGGGAGAGAAGGACCCAGCAGGGATCGGCTCTCTGGCACCACCACTTGCCCCAGGTCAGTCAGGGAATTGTACCGAGGGCAAATAGTCACCCGAAAAGCTTCCCTTATAGGTACAAGTTATTGAGGCACTCCCAGAGAGGGGAGATATACATCACCAGTCCAGGTTAGGGATATATACATATATATATATATATATATATACTAGATGGTGGCCTGATTCTAACGCATCGGGTATTCTAGAATATGCATGTCCACGTAGTATATCGCACAGCCCACGTAGTATATTGCCCAGCCACGTAGTATATTGCCCAGCCACGTAGTATATTGCCCAGTCACGTAGTATATTGCCCAGTCACGTAGTATATTGCCCAGCGACGTAGTATATTGCCCAGTGACCTAGTATATTGCCCAGTGACGTAGTATATTGCCCAGCCACGTAGTATATTGCCCAGCCGCATAGTATATTGCACAGCGACGTAGTATACAGCACAGACACGTAGTATACTGCCCAGTCACGTAGTATATTGGCCAGTCACGTAGTATATTGCCCACCTACGTAGTATATTGCCCAGCCACGTATGTAACAGGTTAAAAAATAAGAAACATACTCACCTTCCGAGGGCCCCTTGTAGTTCTGCCGCCTGTGTGCGGTGCACGCGGCAGCTTCCGGTCCCATGGTTGGTATGAGCGCAGGACCTGTGATGACGTCACGGTCACATGACCGTGACGTCATGGCAGGTCCTTCTCGCATACCATCCTTGGCACCGGAACCTGCCGCTTGCACTGCCGAGGACAGGGCGACACGTCGGAGGGTGAGAATAACATTTTTTTTATTATTATTATTATTATTTTTAACATTAGATCTTTTTACTATTGATTCTGCATACGCAGCATCAATAGTAAAATGTTGGTCACACAGGGTTAATAGCTGCGTAACCGGAGTGCGTTACACCGCGCTCCGGTAACTCTGGCATTAACCCTGTGCGAGGGCTGCCTGGATGACTGGAGGGGAGTATGGAGCGGGCACTGACTGCGGGGAGGAAAGAGCGGCCATATTGCTGCCGGACTGTGGCCGTCGCTGATTGGTCGTGGCAATGGTCGTGGACGTTTTGCCACGACCAATCAGCGACTTGGATTCCATGACAGACAGAGGCCGCGACCAATGAATATCCGGGACAGACAGAAAGACCATTAAGGGGTACTTCCGTCTGTCTGTCTGTCCTTCTGTCACGGTTATTCGTTCGCTGATTGGTCTCGGCAGCTGCCTGTCATGGCTGCCGCGACCAATCAGCGACGGCCACAGATCCCGGTCAGATGCCTCTCAATCAGCCAAACCAGATCTCCACTTGCACTGATGAGGGGCAGTACCCTGAAACAGTGTCTGCAAATTGAGATTCTGGTTTGGCTACTATCCTAAGTCATGTGACAAGGCTCATTAAAGGGTCGACATTGACGGTTAGGATTGCTACTTCCAATAGGTGGCACTAGAGTTCTAGTCCTCTTCCTCTCTGAAAAGACAATTTGCATATTTCCCAGAGGAGCATTGCGGCTTTAAGTCTCCTCACCTCGACATGCTTATCATGTCACTCTCCGCAAGGAGAAACGATACTTTTTGGTTCCCGGTCAGATGCCTCTCAATCAGCCAAACCAGATCTCCACTTTGCACTGACTAGGGGCAGTACCCCGAAACACAGTGTCTGCAAATTGAGATTCTTGTTTGGCTATGTCATGATCCGTTCCGGAGTTTGGTCTTGTCTGCTTTTTCTCTGGGTGGATCATGTCAAGGGTTAACTTTGCTCTGCCTCATTCTGGGCTCGGGTTTGCTATTTAGCTTCCAGGTATCCTGAGGGTGGTGTCAGCTATAGCTCTGTCTTTGGCATGTGAACCTGACTCTGGAAGCCCTTGATTTGTCCTACTGTGAACCCTGACTTGTCCTGTGTCTGTTATCTCCCCCTGCCTGCCCTTTCCCCATGTCTCTTTGTTTGTCTGTATTTCTGCTTGACTCCCTGGTTCTGATCTCTTGGCTTGGCTTTTTGACTCCGTTTTAGTTTGTCCCTATTGTACCATATTTTGCCCGTCCTGGTTTACTGATCCCTTGCTATGTCCTGACTATCCATTCTGTCTAAATCCTTTTGTACTGTTGTGCTCTGACTTGGTTTTTCTGACCTCGCTCTCGCTACTAGTTGGCGTCTGTTCAGTTGCTCAGTGTGTGCAGTCTGGCTTCCCTACCAGGCTCCCCCTGGTGGAGGTTACGCTGTACTGCACTGCAGCTGCATGACAGGCTATTATCCTAAGTCATGTGACAAGGCTCGTTAAAGGGTCGACATTGACTGTTAGGATTGCTACTTCCAATAGGTGGCACTAGAGTTCTAGTCCTTTTCCTCTCTGAAGAGACAATTTGCATATTTCCCAGAGGAGCATTGCGGCTTTAAGTCTCCTCACCTCGACATGTTTATCATGTCACTCTCCGCAAGGAGAAACAATACTTTTTGGATGCCGGTCAGACGCCTCTTAATCAGCCAAACCAGATCTCCACTTTGCACTGACGAGGGGCAGTACCCCGAAACACAGTGTCTGCAAATTGAGATTCTGGTTTGGCTAATATCCTAAATCATGTGACAAGGCTCGTTAAAGGGTCGACATTGACTGTTAGGATTGCTACTTCCAATAGGTGGCACTAGAGTTCTAGTCCTCTTTGTAATGTGCAGCTGCAGTGTGGTATAGTGCAACCTCCACCAGGGGGTGCTGGTTAAGGAAAAGAGGTAGTACACACAGCGAAGCAATACTGAACAACAACACAGGTGTCACAGGTAATGAGAGAGAAGTCAGACAAGCCAAGGTCATACACAGAGAGATCAGCGCAGTACACAGGGGGAGTCAGGTCGGGGACAAACAAGAAGTCAGAGCCTACCGGGAACGTGGTAACCAAAACGTGAGACGTAAGACGGAGTCGGGATACAAGCCATAAACGCGTACAGGCAGTCAGAGGCAAAAGGAACACTAGTACAAGTGAACAGTTCAGGTGCTCAAGCCGTGCAGCATGAAATATAGCTGATACTGGCCCACAGGCTGCAGAGGACTTAAATAGCTCAGCCAGCTTCAAAGTGAGGCAGAGGGGATTAACTTCCGCATGACCAGTCCAGAGACAAGACAGCTGAACACAAACTCAGAACTGGATCATGACACTCTACACTAATTCTGCACTAAATCTGCATTGTGTGCACATACCTTAAGGTTCCTTGTGTCAAAACATAAAAGCTTACTTTTGAACCATCAAAACCATCAAACCCTAAAGAAAAGCTTAAAAAAGTTTGTCAGGAGCAACAGCAGTCTGTGAGAGATATGGAAATAATTAAGGTTCCTGAGGGTTCTTAAAAAACTACAGTTCTAGAATAAATCCAGAAATCACAGCATGAACTTTTCAGGACTGATAAGGCTGAAGCATTAAATGAATGGTTTGATGGCAATAAACTGCAGGTCATTGGCCGGGTCAGTATTGACATCTGGAGGAAAATGAGTTATGTTACACAGATGTGCATCTCCTGATTTCTCCAAACATATCTGAGAATGACTCTCCACAATCCATGCATCTGCTGGAGATAATCAGTCGCAGGAAACGGAGACAAAAAAATCTGGACATCACATTTTAATCACCAAGAGCTTTCCTTCATTATGTGAGACGTCAAAAGAAAACCATCTGTCCTCAAAATGCAGCAGTGCATAACTAAAATCTAGATATCTACTATATAATTGTCTAAGGGTCACTTCCGTCTTTCTGTCTGTACTTCTGTCTTTCTGTCTTTCTGCCACGGATATTCATTGGTCACGGCCTCTGTCTGTCATGGAATCCAAGTCGCTTATTGGTCGTGGCAAAGCGCCCACGACCATTGCCACGACTAATCAGCGACGGCCACAGTCCGGCGGCAGTATGGCCGCTCTTTCCTCCGCGCAGTCAGTGCCCGCTCCGTACTCTCTTCCAGTCATCCAGTCAGCCCTCACACAGGGTTAATGCCAGCGTTACCAGAGCGCGGTGTAACGCACTCCGGTTACGCAGCTATTAACCCTGTGTGACCAACTTTTTACTATTGATGCTGCGTATGCAGCATCAATAGTAAAAAGATTTAATATTACAAATAAGAATAATTAAAAAAGAAGGTTATTCTCACCCTCCGACGTGGCGCGGTGTTCTCGGCAGTGCAAGCGGCAGGTTCCTGTGCTAAGGATGTTATGCGAGAAGGACCTGCCATGACATCATGGTCATGTGACCGCGACGTCATCACAGGTCCTGCGTTCATACCAACCCTGTGACCGGAAGCTGCCGCGTTCACAGCACACAGGCGACAGGACTACAAGGGGCCTATGGAAGGTGAGTATATGTTTATTTTTTATTTTTTAACCTGTTACATACGTGGCTGGGCAATATACTACGTGACTGGGCAGTATACTACGTGTCTGTGCTGTATACTACGTGACTCTGTGCTGTGTACTACGTTGCTATGCAATATACTCCATCGCTGTGCAATATACTACGTGGCTGGGCAATATACTACGTCACTGGGCAACATACTACGTGGCTGGGAAATATACTATGTGGCTGGGCAATATACAGTTATATGAAAAAGTTTGGGCACCCCTATTAATCTTAAGCTTAATGTTTTATAAAAATTTTTTTTTTTGCAACAGCTATTTCAGTTTCATATATCTAATAACTGTTGGACACAATAATGTTTCTGCCTTGAAATGAGGTTTATTGTACTAACAGAAAATGTGCAATCTGCATTCAAACAAAATTTGACAGGTGCATAAGTATGGGCACCCTTATAATTTTCTTGTTTTAAATACTCCTACCTACTTTTTACTGACTTACTAAAGCACTTTTTTGGTTTTCTAACCTCATTGAGCTTTGAAATTCATAGCCAGGTGTATGCAATCATGAGAAAAGCTACTTAAAGTGGCCACTTGCAAGTTGTTCTCCTGTTTGAATCTCCTCTGAAGAGTGGCATCATGGGCTCCTCAAAACAACAGTCTAATGATCTGAAAACAAAGATTATTCAACATAGTTGTTCAGGGCAAAGATACAAAAAGCTGTCTCAGAGATTTAACCTGTCAATTTCCACTGTGAGGAACATAGTAAGGAAATGGAAGAACACAGGTACAGTTCTTGTTAAGGCCAGAAGTGGCAGGCCAAGAAAAACATCAGAAAGGCAGAGAAGAAGAATGGTGAGATCAGTCAAGGACAATCCTCGGACCACCTCCAGAGAGCTGCAGCATCAACTTGCTGCAGATGGAGTCACTGTGTATTGGTCAACTATACAACGCACTTTGCACAAGGAGAAGCTGTATGGGAGAGTGATGCGAAAGAAGCCGTTTCTGCAAGCACGCCACAAACAGAGTCGGCTGAGGTATGCAAAAGCACATTTGGAGAAGCCAATTTCTTTTTGGAAGAAGGTCCTGTGGACTGATGAAACCAAGATTGAGTTGTTTGGACATACAAAAAGGTGTTATGCATGGCGGCCAAAAAACACAGCATTCCAAGAAAAACACTTGCTACCCACAGTAAAATTTGGTGGAGGTTCCATCATGCTTTGGGTCTGTGTGGCCAATGCCGGTACCGGGAACCTTGTTAAAGTTGAGGGATGCATGCATTCCTCTCAGTATCAGCAGATTCTTGATAATAATGTTCATGAATCAGTGACAAAGTTGAAGTTACGCAGGGGATGGATCTTTCAGCAAAACAATGATTCAAAACACCGCTCCAAATCTACTCAGGCATTCATGCAGAGGAGCAATTACACTGTTCTGGAATGGCCATCCCAGTCCCCAGACCTGAATATCATTGAACATCTGTGGGATAATTTGAAGAGGGCTGTCCATGCTCGGCGACCATCAAACTTAACTGAACTGGAATTGTTTTGTAAAGAGGAATGGTCAAAAATACCTTCATCCAGGATCCAGGAACTCATTAAAAGCTACAGGAAGCAACTAAAGGCTGTTATTTTTGCAAAAGGAGGATCTACGAAATATTAATGTCACTTTTCTGGTGGGGTGCCCATACTTATGCACCTGTCAAATTTTGTTTGAATGCAGAGTGCACATTTTCTGTTAGTACAATAAACCTCATTTCAAGGCAGAAACATTACTGTGTCCAACAGTTATTAGATATATGAAACTGAAATAGCTGTTATAAAGCATTAAGCTTAAGATTAATAGGGGTGCCCAAACTTTTTCATATAACTGTACTACGTCACTGGGCAATATACTACGTCACTGGGCAATATACTACGTAGCTGGGCAATATACTACATGACTGGGCAATATACTATGTGACTGGCCAATATACTACGTGGGCTGTGCAATATACTACGTGGACATGCATATTCTAGAATACCCGATGTGTTAGAATCGGGCCACCATCTAGTTCATAATAATTGGCTTTATCTACTTGACATTTGTGGGAGCTTTTTCTTTACATAAATGAGTTTCCTCAAGACTGACCCTTATTTATAGGAATATATCTGCTAACATTTTTCCCCCTACTGCTCCTATGTACAAAAATGAAACTACTAAAATACTGCCCCCTACGTACAAAAATATAACTACTATAATACTTCCTCCTATGTACAAAAATATAACTACTATAATAGTGCTCCCTATACAAGAATATAACTTCAATAATACTG